>NC_007258.2:45000-397500 GCF_000002725.2 Leishmania major strain Friedlin | reverse complement strand
TCTCTGGGAATGGGGGCGTGCATGAACCTGAAGTGAAGTATGCACGACCGCCTCCTCCGCCGTGGCTGTCCCCTCACCCACTCAACCCCCCTCGCTCCCGCCCCAATGATCCCCACGAAGTAGCCAACCGCTTTTTGGTCTTGCTCTAACTCGACTAATCGGCCTCCTGTCGCCCGTGCACCTATGTGTGGAAGGGACATGGGAATGAGCCGGGGAGCGGCGCCGCACGCGTCACATGCGCTAGCGTACGTGCTGTGCAGCCCGTCCTAGTCCTCCCCCTCTCCGCCTCGTCTTGCCCGCCACCTCTTCCCTTCCCTCTCCTTCCTCCTACCTGTGCGGTATGTCGGGCTCACCTTACCAATGAACAATACACACGAGAGATGGTGCAGAAGGAGCGTGACGGTGATGGAGGAATGATGAGCTTACGCTCTTGCCTCGTCATTGCTCTGAAACTCACTCTCTCCCCTCTCGATGGGATGTTTGCAGCATGTTGCAGATGAAGCCGCAGATCGCACGTCATCTGCCTCCTCTCCCCTCCCTCCCCTCCCCCCGCTCCCCAATCCTCCTGCCCCTCGCATGTGAGAGGAAGCGTCTCTATCCTGTCTGAGCCCTTCAACATTCCTCACTCAGTTCGAAGGATCGGAGGGACACGCAGGGTGCACATGCCTCTTTCTCTTTTTTTTTCACACCCATCGACACACACGGTCTCCCCCTCTCTGTCTCACACCCACCCACCCACACACACACACACACGTGACAACGCCTTTTGCTGTGGTGGTGGCGGTGGTGGTCGCCTCACCTCTTTTCTTTTCTTTTTCGCTCCCCAGTACACGCGTTCACATGTGGACCAAAACTGCGTGCCGGCGCTGGCTAGCGCGCTCGCCGCTTCATCTTCGCGGAACCGCCAGTGCCGGTGGTGAGGATAAGCGGACCTCGAATGATTGTGGCAGTGTCTCCCCGGGGCGAGGAGCAGTGAGCGCATCTCATCTTGCAACGGAGGGCACTCGCACGAGTGCGGCACTGTCTGCGCCTCCAGCAGTGGCTTCGACAGCGCCGTCATCAACTCTCTCGACCCTCACGCACGCTGTCGATCAGCTTCGCGAGTTCACACGGCGCACCCAGCACACGCTACGCACACAGGAGGAAACGATTCGGTTGATGCAGCAGGAACTATTGCTCCTGACACGGCGTGTGGCGCAGCTGGAGAGCACCGCGGACGGCTTGCACGGGAAGCTCCACGAGGTGCATCGTGCTATAGGGGAAGTGGTGCTGGGCCAGCGAAACACCGACCTGCTTGTGCAACAGATAGAACGGCGGCATCTCGCCGGGCCTGTCGGCACAGAAGCGGCAACAGGTAATGGTAGGGGAGAAGGTGTTGCTCAATCAACGGCGCCTCTCCCCGACACATGCGCCTCGCCCTCTGCACGCCATGACGGTGGCGCCTCCCTTGCAGCTGCGACACACGCGGCTACAACAGTCGCGCCTGTCGCGTTGCCATCAAGCGCACAACTAGCCGAGCAGGTGAGCACTCTGCGAGCTCTGCTAAATCAGCTCACCACCAACATCTTTGCCGCCGATCGCCTTGGCGCCGTGATCGATCGCATGGCAGCATCCGGAATCGACAAGGATAAAGTCGCAGCAAGTGTTCTGCCTTCAGAAAGCCTGTCAAGTCGTGCTAGTCTGCTCCAGCGGCTGCAGCGGCGGTACGCGCTCGGCACCTTCACCGATGCAGCCGGCGTCACTCGCCTTTCGAGCCAGGTCGTTCGGGTGCACAACGTACCTCTGAACATGGGTGCCATGGAGGTGCGAGAGCTTTGTGTTCAGCACGTCTGCACGGGGAAGAACGCCGATGAGCTGGTGAGCTGCATGGTGCACCGCAGCACCGACAGCATACCTGCCGTAGCAGCAGTAGCTGGCCACGCACGCCACCCAGTGCAGGAAGGCGCGGACTCACCCACCGACGCGGCACTTCCTCGATACTTGTCAAGTAAAGCGACGTCTAAGACTTCTGCCTCGTCCCTTGCCTCCGCAGACGCCGCCGTGCTGGGTGATCTTCCTCGCGGTGACACAGTGGCTGCAATCCGCCCAAACACGAAGACCTTTGAGGTGGTGTTCACCTCGGCCGCCGCCGCTGTGCGGGCCCTGCAGGTGCTGAATGGGATGTACCTGCGTCCGACGCTACACGAAACGCCTCTGCCACTGGTTGTTGAGCCGGTGGTGTCAGCGGATGTGCTGGCAGCGCTGAAGGCGTGGGAAGACGAAGCTGCCGCAGCGTCGCAACACCTCACAAGATAGGAGAGGAGAGTTCTAGGCGTTCCTTTCCCCTCCCCGCCCCCTCGGCCGCTGAGGCGGAGGCAACGGTGCGTGGGCCTAGGGCACGACACGATGGTCAAGTCCGCCTTGGTCGGCCGGTTAGTTGAACGGCTTGTGCGATTACCTTATGCTTCTTGCTAATCACAGTGGTGTGCATGCTTGATGCGGCATACAGTGCGTATGGTGTTCGATGTCTGTCACGGCGTTCTCTCTGTCTATATCGTGGCTCTCCCAGAGAACGCTGTCACATGCACACATTAAATGTGGCGGCAGCTTGAAGCGCCCCAAAGAAGGAAAATAAGAAGCGTGCCCTCCCTCTCCCCCACCCTCCCATCCCTCCACACACGCACACACACACACACACACTCGCGTGAATAAACAGCGAAGTGAAATGTGAAGGTCTCCATCTCGTGCGTCTGCCTCGGTCCATGGAGCGGCCCATTTGGAAAAGGACGAGAAGAGGGCGAGAGAGCAAAGTGACGGAGATGACGCTTGAGAGGTCTATCTCTGTGCTTGAGGGTGGGCCGCCTGCCGCCGCCGCCACTCGCCCTCCCCCCGTCCTCTCCCTTTCCTGCTCCGCGCTCCTCTCTGTCACCCCCATCACTCTCCACCGCATTTCGGCCATCCCCTTTCTCTGGCATTTTCGCGTGTGCATCAACAACAAAAAAAAAATAATAATGATAACGGCGGTACCGTATCTGCCCCGCACACACACACACACATAGATATATATATATATATAGTTTCCCTCTTACTCAGGAGCTCCCGCCCCCGCGTCAGCTGTTGTTGTTGTTGCCAGACTCGTCATTGCGCTTGTCGCTCTCGCCATCACATAGACCTGCGCAACAGACGTACTGATCTGGCGGTCAGCGCCTACACACGCGCCCCACGCTCAGTTGTTCAGTGTACCTTTACGCGGTGCTGCGTCGCCCACCTCTGTCTCTCTCTCCGTTTGTGTGCGTACGCGCGCGTGGCGTGTTTCTTTCGTGATTGTTCGAGAGATTCGGGTGTGCGTTGTAGTGGTGGTGGTGGTGGTTGATGATGAGAGGCTACCTCCGTGCATCTCTCCCTCCCTCCTACTCCGTGATACATCTCCGACTACTTCTTCTCCCCCACCCCTTGTACGCAGACACGCTCCTACACGCGCGATAACCGACGTCTTAGTGCACCCGCAAGCACACACGCAGAGACGCACACATCCTTCTTCTCCCTCTTTCTCCACTGCTTCACCGATCCTCTCACCATAAGTGAGGCCGCTGGGTTCGCCCACCTTACACACACACGCGATTCTCCCTCTGTATTCTCGATGGGCAAGAAGGACCAAGCCGCCGCGGCGGAGAACATTAAGGTGCTCGTCCGATGCCGTCCTTTCAGCGAGAAGGAAAATGCGATGGGTCACAAGAGCTGCGTCGACCTTGACATGGTGCAGAACACCGTGACCGTGAAGAGCATCATTGGCGAGCCCGATCGCTGGACCTTTGACGCCGTGATCAACAACAGCTTCTCCCAGGAGGACATCTTCACCCAGTTCATTATGCCACTGACGGAGTCTGTGCTCGGTGGCTTCAACGCAACAGTATTCGCCTACGGCCAGTCCGGCTCCGGTAAGACACACACGATGACGGGTGTGATGGGCAACAGCACGCTGGAGGGTGTGATCCCCCGCTGCGTCAAGCACATTTTCGACTCTGTGCAGAAGATGAGAGACGAGGCGCCGAGCACGACCGTCAGCATGTACGTGTCCTTCATGGAGTTGTACAATGGTAAGGTGCGCGACCTGCTAGCGAAGCAGCAGGTGTCACTGGATATCCGCGAAAACAAGGACCACACCTTTTTTGTAAAAGGTGCCGTTGTGGCGCAGGTCAAGTTCCCGGAGGATGTTATCCGGCACCTGGAGGAGGGCACAGACCGTCGCCGCGTCGCGTCCACGGAGCTGAACGCCGACAGCAGCCGCTCGCACTCCGTTTTCTCGCTCATTCTGGAGTGCACCGAGACCCTCGAAGACGGGAGCACCCGCGCCGTGTCGAGCAAGCTGAACCTGGTGGATCTTGCCGGCTCGGAGCGCCAGGGCAAGACTGGCGCCTCGGGTGACACGCTGAAAGAGGGGTGCAACATCAACCTCTCGCTGAGCGCGCTCGGCACCGTCATCGACACCATTGTCAAGGGCGGCACCCACGTGCCGTTCCGCAGCAGTCCTCTGACAATGCTGCTGAAGGACTCGCTTGGTGGAAACAGCAAGACCGTCATGTTTGCGAATATCAACCCCAGCGAGCGCAACGTGTCGGAGACGGTGTCGACGCTGCGCTTTGCGGACCGTGCCAAGCAGATCAAGAACAAGCCGGTTGTGAACATGGACTCGAAGGATCAGAAGATCGCGGAACTGACAGAAATAGTGAAGGAGCTGCGCGAGAAACTGGCTAAGTACGAGAGCGAGGGCACGGCGGGGCTGGAGGAGGAAGTGGTGCAGCTGCAAGAGAAGATAGGTCAACTGGAGGTGCAGCTGGACAACGCCACAAAGAGCCGCGAAGCAGATTTAGTCGACTACGAGACGGCGAAGGCCACTTTTGCAGCGGAGCGGCAGACCTTTAACACCCGTCTCCTTTCCATGGAGGACGAGATTAGCCAGCTGCAGAATCAACTGCAGATCTCGGAGAGCAGCGGGGCGGCAATGCAGTCTCAGCTGAACGACGTGTGGACGCAGTGTTACAACTACTTCCTGACGCCGACAGAGAAGGCGGCGCAGACGCTGGAGCAGCTGCAGGTCACTCGGACACTCGAGGAGGTACTGCGAAACGCCAAGGTGAAAGGAGGCGATGAGTCGTCCCTGCAGGAGAAGATCCAGTCGCTGACGGCGGACCTCAAGGCGTCCCAGGCAGAGCACAGGGCAACCAAGAAGGAGCTCAAGACCAGCAAGGCGCAGCTGGAGCGGCACCTGGCGGAGGTGAAGGAGGAGCTGGCCGAGTGGAAGAGAGCCTCGGTCGCGCCCGGCAGTAGCATCGGCGGTGGTCAAGTTGCAGCGACAGTGGGGCAGCAGCAGGACTACACAATGCAGGAAGAGAAGCTGCTGGCAGCGATTAAGCTCGACGACAACGGGGCGGCAGCGATCAAGCTTTTACGCGAGGAAAACGAGACGCTGCGACGCCAGCTGATGGCGGCAGCGTCTGCTGTGCCTGGCTCGACCGCCGCGGTGGCTGCACCACAGCAAAACTCGGCCTCCATCTCAAAGAACGCGACGGCGGACTCAGCGGTACCGCTGGAGCTGCAGTCGTCCACAAGTGCGGCGGCTCAGAACGCCGCAGCGATTAGCAGTCTTCAGGCGGAGCTTGAGGAGGCGAAGGCCAAGGTGGAGCACGTGACTGCTTCTCGCGAGTCTCTCTACGCGGAGCTGGAGGCACAACGCACGGAGCTCGCCAAGTCGGAGTCTACCGTGGCGCAGCACGACCGACAGCTCGCCAAAGTGCAGCAGGAGTACGAGGCGAAGCTGGCAGCTGCCACCCGCTCAGAGGACGAGGTGACGCGGCTGGAAACCCGCCTGCACGAGCGCTCTGACCAACTAGAGCAGGTCCGCACGTTGCTGGAGAAGCAGAAGGCCATCATCATAAAGAACAACGAGAAGGCAGAGTATTTCCAGATCTCTCTGCGGGAAAAGACGGAGGCCCTCGTGGCGCTGGAACAGCAGTTCCGCGAGCAGCTGGAGAACAAGGATGCGCAGATGCAGCAGCTCATCAATAAGCGCGTCGCCGAGTTTTCTGAGCAGCGAAGCGCTGAACTGAATGAAAAGTCGCTTCGTCAGAAGAAGCTGAAGAAGAAGGTCCATAAGCTGCAGGAGGAGCTGAACAAGTGGGAGGAGCGGTTCGACATGAAAGTGTGCGAGTGCGAGGACCTCCGCAAAGCTCTGGAGGAGAAGAAGGTGGAGCAGATGCGCCTGCTGCGCCGCATCGAGCTCTCCGATGACGAGGCGGAGGCCTTGGAGCAGAAGGAGCAAATCCAGAACGCCCTCGAGCGCGCAAAGCAGGAGCGCCGTCGCAAGGACGATCTCTTCGCCATGGGTGAGGTGCGCAGCGCCAAGTCCGTTGTGAGGCGTAGCACGACAGATCCCTCAGACGACGCCGAGTACTCGTAGCAAGACGCGAACGCATACGTGCATGCATACGCAGTCGTCGCCCTTTCTCTCTGCCCCTCCCCTCTCTCTTTGCCGAAGATCTCTGCATATCCCCCCTGCATCCGCGTATGATGTTCTCTACTTGTGTGTGTCCGCGTGTGTTGATGTGTGTCCTTCCCCTTTGACCCTCCCCCCCCCCGCGTAGTATAGCTGCCCCTTCTCCAACGCCCCTTCCTGATCCGCTGATCAGACCTCCTCCCTTTTCCTTCGTGCGCGTGTATTAACCCTCCCCCCCCACACACACACACGCACCACCACCACCACCACCACTCCTCCCCCTTTCTCATTATGCTTTGAATCTCTGCACAAACGCTTCTGCTTGTCTTGCTCCTTCTCTCGTCTCCAGCACAGCTTCATGCCCATGTGAGTGGCACGCGCGTGTTTGCGCGTGCACCGAGGTGTTCTCTTCCGCTGCCTTCGAACGCAGAGGCCTCGGTGGTTTGTCTGTCCTCTCTTCCCCACCCACCCCCAGCCCTCCTCCTCTTCACCTTTTCACCTTAGCATGGATCGCTTACTCATGTATACACAGATCCTCGCACACAATCACACACGCGCGCACGCAGCTGTGCTGCGCCGTCGGGTGGGAGGAAGAGAGGGAAAGGGGCATGTGACGTATTTCTCGCGTTGTCTGTGAACGATGGTGGAGGACGGCCTCTTTTTTACTTACCTTTGGACCCCTTCCACCAACGGACCAAGGCACACGCCATTCGAAGGCAACACCATATATATATATATATGTATCACGACTTCTCCGGTTTCCATACTCCTCCGTAACTCTTCCCCGCTCTTTTTTTTCTGCTCAGTTTCGATCCTGTTCTCTTACATCCGATGAGAGGTGTGTGGGGGGAGGAGGGGGGGGCTCTAGTCACCGCGAGGAGGGGGGACATGCACCAGGAGACTTCACACCCATGCACAGAAAAAAGCATAAGAAACTTTACAAGAAAGCTTCCCCTCTGCCTTTCTCTCTTTCCATGCAGTCTTATCGTCTTGTTGCTCCGCTCCTTCTTTTCTTATTTCGCTGGAACCGCCAGTGAGTGTCAGGGGAGAACAATTGTGCAGCCGACACACACACGCACACTCGCCGATACGCATAGCCCTGTGTCACTCTCTCTCTCTCTCTCTCTCTCTCGCTCTCGCTCGCTCGCTTTACTTTTTTATAGCTCGCTGTGAGTCGATCTGCACCGTAGCTGTGCGTGAGCGAAAGAAAATAAGGGGCTGGTGTATCACACGGAGATCTGACCCCTTCTTAGTTTGTTGGGCTCTTTGTGGATGTGGGTGGCGTGTTTGTTGTATATCAGTGCCTCCCTCTCCTCTGCCGTGCCTGCGGGTGTGTATGATGGATGTACCTCAACCACGAGTGGGCCTCTTCTTTGCCCTCCCCTCCCCTTTGTGTATAAGTTTCTTACCACCATCATCACCACCAGCAGCACCAGCCTCACCTCTGCGTCCACACCCCAGAGTTTTCTCTCTTGTGTTTTCCCTGTTTTCCGATTCTCGCTCTTTTCATCATGTACCATTCTCCCTGTCTGTCTGTGTGCTAATTATTCCCTCCTGCCCCTTCCCCTATCGCCTCCCTTACTTCCTCCTCTACGCTGACGTCTCCCCTCATGTTGCCAGCTGCTACGACCACCACCACCCGACACCCGCACGCCCTTTGTGCTCGGTGAAGGTGGAACTGAGTGCCTTCCTCCGTTCCCAGCACCATCGTGTTTATGGGATGTATCGCGTGTGGTGGCGGGGTCGATAAACCGCTTGCAGGGATTCAAATCGCCTCAGCACGGTACGTGCACAGAGGGGGAGGGAAAGCGTGGAGCGAGGAAGCGAAGGAGCGTGACTGATGTGAAATGTCGTGGAGTGTGCAGACCTCTGATTGCTCAGCGGCGTTGCGTGCGGAACGACAAAAAAATTGATGGTTGGTGCCGCTGTTGTTCTTAAACTTGTTTTCTTTTTCACCCCCTGGCGAAGACAATGAAGAGCGAAAGGGATGCGCAGGAGGAGAGCGCCAAAGGTAGAGACGGGGTAGAGGGGCACGAAATGTAATATATGTTGTCAGCGGATCGCACACACACACACCACACACACACAACCGTCTCTCCCCATCTCTGCACTTCTTTCTCTCTCTCCTGTCTCCTCTCTCCACACCTTCGCCGCACACCGTCATTTTTACCTCCCGCGTTTTTCGTGTCGTCCTCGATGTTTGGTTGCTGCTGTTGTGGTGGTTGCTCTTCGTCTCTTGTGGTTCTGTGCTTGATTCCCCCCCCCGTGCACGCCCGTCTCCCTCTCCCGCGTCATTGCTTCCTTTCATATGTATAGCGTGTATGTGTATATTGTTTTGTTTTGTTTTGTTTTGTTTTGGGGGGCGGTGGAGCGAGAATGGTTGACGCTCTCGTTGTTGTTGCTCGTTGCGGACTTCTCTGTTCGCACTTTCTCCTCATCGCGCTCGTGTTTCCTCCCTCTCTCTCTCTCTCTCCCTGCAGCTTGCGTTCCGTCGCTCGGTCCCTCTGCAATGCCCTCACACACACACACACACACACGTCAGAGGAAGGGAAGGTCACGCAGTCCTACACGCGCGCGTGTGTGTGTGTGTGTGTGTGTGGTACCACAGCTGCTGTCTCGTCATCATCATCGCTCCAGCTTTCACATTCTCCCTTTCTCTTTCTCCGTTCCTTTTCGTTGTGCTTCTTCGTGGAGGTCCTCCTCCGCCTTGTGAGTGCACCGTTGGCCCACAACCACCTTCAATGAAGCACGTCTTAGCCTTTCCTCACACACATACACCGGTGTCTGTCCGCCATTCCCCAGCAGAGCATTGTAGAGCACACACGCACAAGCCGGGAAGGCGTACAAGCACATTGCACAAGAGCAGTCCTCACAAACCACTGTCACATATCTCGCACGGAAAGCCCCTTGCCGAGCCATCGCAGCGAAGACGAGTATAAGAGAAGAAGAAAATGGTTGTGGCGGCTGTGTTCACCATCAAGCTGCGCGACAGCGAGGCGGAGCAGCAGTTCCTCGACGCCTTCGCCCCGCTGCAGCAGCACTCCGTTCGTAATGAGCCCGGTACTCTCACCTATGAGCTGCATCAGGTCTTTGAGCATGGCCAACCGGTGCCGCTACAGTACCTCGTACTGGAGCGCTACAGCAGCATGCGCGACTTTGAAGAGATTCACCTGAAGAGCGCGCCCCTCCAGAACCTCTTTAATGTCGTAGCCGGGATCGCCGTTGAGGAGCAGAAGCTAACCGTGTACAGCAACGTTGCATCGCAGCCGGCACTGGACAGCAGGCCACAGTCGTGGTCTGAAAAAGACATAGACGACCCGCTGCTGCAGAAGGGTGTGCTGGTTTTTGCCGGTGCGCGTAGCGGCAGCAGGCCCGCGTACACGCAGGAGGCCAAGGCTCTCGCCAAGTACATCGTCGAAGAGGCGAAGCAGCCCGTTCTCTACGGCGGTGGCACGGTCGGTGTTATGGGTGAGTTGGCGAAGGAGGCGCACGCACTGAATGGCAAGATCATCTCCATCATCCCCAACGCCCTGTCGGAGCGCGAGGTATCAGGGGCGATGATTGGCGACCGCATCTACACAACAGCCACCATGTCGGAGCGAAAGAGCATCATGTTTGCTCACGCCAACACGGTGGTCGCACTGCCAGGCGGCGTCGGCACCTTTGATGAGCTGCTGGAGGTGATTACGCTGTTCCAGCTCAACGCCTATCGGCCCAAGATTGGCATTGTGAATGTCGAAGGCTTTTTCGACCCTTTCGTTGCGCTGCTGAGGCACTTAATTGCCGAAGGCTTCCTGGAGGAAAACGTCTTCGACTTCCTGGTGATCGCGCCAACCGCGGTTGAGGTTATGGAAACGCTCAAGTCCTTTGTGCCGCCGCCGAGTCCGGCTTCCACGCTGATCTGGACAAGTCGACCGTAGGTGCCGAAGACCACAAAGGCTCGCTCTTGTCAGAGTGTGGGGTGTGAGAGGGCAGCGCTTGGTTGTGGGGTGCTGAGCCGCGGCCATGCTGTAACGGCCGTCTTCGTGAGGCGGGTGCACTTTGTCGTGCCTTCCTTCTCCATCGTTCCCCCTCCCCTTTATTCTCAACGGATGCGTACCGCGGATCGTGGGATGCGAGCGGGCAGGCGGGTGGGCGGGCGTTTGCCCCCCACCCCACCCCACCCCCCGCAGTTTGCCCGGCTTGTACCCCAACCCCCTCACCCACCCTTCGGCCAGCACACCACAGTCTGTCCGATGTTCACCTCCCCAGCACCTCGGTTTCTCCCTCTCTTGAAAAGACCGTATCGTCGCGCACACAAATGCCGCTACACCGCCGGCCGACTTCGCTGTGCGGAGCGTTACATGTGACCCCTAACGATTTCACGCGTGCACGGATGGTTCTGGATTTGTGTGCGTGTGTATGTGTATGTGTGTATGTGTGTGTGTGTGCCGGTGTCCGAAGGCCACTGCTTCCCGCAACCAAACGGATGGGAAGAAGGGTATCGAGCACAAGGAGAGAGAGAGAGACCGCCTACCCGCGCCTCTTTCCTGCGCTGCATGTCTCCGCCTCGGCACCGCACTCCATCTCTCCTCCCCTCTGCTCTCCCTACCCCACACCCCGGGTCTTTCTCTCTTCGTCTTCGCACAAGCGCGCGTACAGTCTTCGTTGTGTATATACGTATATACACACATCCCATCAACTCCTCCGCTCTTCCACCTTTGTGCCTCTCTTGGTTGGAAATGGCAGCCCTAGGCAGTCTTCCTACCCTCCCCGAGGGACTCACTTACGATGACGTCCTACTCATTCCGCAGCGCAGCCCTGTGCGCTCTCGCAAGGCTGTCAACACAAGCACACGCCTCAGCCGCAACATTCACCTCAAGATACCCATCGTCGCCAGCAACATGGACACCGTGTGCGAGGACAAGACGGCCGTGACGATGGCGCGCGAAGGCGGCATTGGCATCCTGCACCGCTTCTGTAGCATTGAGGAACAGTGCGCGATGGTGCGCAAGGTGAAGCGCGCGCAGTCCTTCCTGATTGAAGACCCGCGCATGATCCTGCCGTCGGCGACAAAGGCAGAGGCTCTCGAGGAGCTGAACTGGTCTGGCCGCAAAGGCGGTGTCAGCTGCCTGATGGTGGTGGACGACCTCACCAGCCGCCGCCTGTGCGGGGTGCTCACCAAGAGCGACCTTACCTTTGCCACCGGCTCCGCCCTCGTCGAAACCCTCATGACGCCGGTGAGCCGAATGGTCGTCTCGACCAACACCGCCATCACCCTGGAGGAGGCTCGCGAGGTCATGCGCACGAAGCGGACCAAAAACATTCCGCTGCTGGGTCCCAAAGGAGAGCTGCTCTACCTCATCACTCGGTCAGACATTTTGAAGCTGACTGGCAACCTCAACGCCACCCTTGACTCGCGTGGCCGCCTCATTGTCGGCGCCGCCATCGGGGTGAAGAAAGAGGATCACGAGCGTGCAGCTGCCCTAGTGGATGCCGGCGCGGACGTGCTCGTCGTGGATATCGCGCACGGCCACAGCGACCTCTGCATCGACATGGTGAAGGCACTCAAGGTGAACCCGCTCACCAACAAGGTCGACATCATCGCCGGCAACATCGCCACAGCGGAGGCCGCGCAGGACCTCATCGACGCGGGAGCAGATGGCTTGAAGATTGGTGTGGGTCCGGGCAGCATCTGCATTACGCGTCTCGTGGCCGGCTCCGGCGTGCCGCAACTGTCTTCCGTGATGGACTGTGCTCGCGTGGCGAAGAAGCATGGTGTGCCGTGCATCGCCGACGGTGGTATCAAGACAGCCGGGGACATCTGCAAGGCGATTGCGGCGGGCGCTGACACGGTGATGTTGGGCAACATGCTGGCGGGCACCGACGAGGCCCCCGGCCGCGTTCTTGTAAAGGATGGCAAGAAGGTGAAGATCATTCGCGGCATGGCTGGCTTTGGCGCGAACATCAGCAAGGCGGAGCGCGAACAGCGCCTGGACGAGGACGTCTTCCATGATCTCGTGCCGGAGGGTGTCGAGGGCAGCGTGCCGTGCAAGGGCCCCCTCGCACCGATTCTCAAGCAGCTTGTCGGTGGGCTGCGCTCCGGCATCTCGTACTGCGGCTCCCACAGCATTGCCGATATGCAGCAGCGCGCAAGGTTTGTGCGCATGTCCGGTGCTGGTTTGCGGGAGAGCGGCAGCCACGATATCTCGAAGCTGTAAAAAGGGGGGCCCTACGGCAGCGCCTACATGCACGCAGACGGGAGGAGAGAGAGAGAGAGAGAGAGCCACGCACCAACGACATAGGTGGGGCAGCACTGCTCTTTGCGGACTTGGTCTTGTGCGGCTTCTCGGAGTGGGGCGGTTTAGGGTATCGGGAGCTCACTGCGAGCAGTTGACGCCCTGCAGTGCCTCCTCCCTCTCCCTCCCTGCTTCCGTCCTCTTCCGCCCCGCAGGTCAAGTATCTTCACACAGGTGTAGGAGTTTGTGTGTTTGGGGTGTGTGGCACCCATCTTCTGTCGTTACACCATCTCTCATTCTGTATGTGTGTGTATGTCTGGGCGTTCTCCTTCTGTTGATGCAATCAAGACAGAGAAACCGGAGGAGGGACCTTCCATTTCTTTTCCATGTGTGTGCATGTCTCTGCCACTTAGCACGAGGTCCCACCCCACTCTCGAGCCTCCGACCCTGCCACAGGCTACCCATCGCGTGGCGCGAGGCAGCCGTAGACACACGCCGGCGCAGCACTGCGCCAGCTCAGGCATCGCAGCACGGCATCTGCCTCGAGCCCTCCCCACCCAGCCGCCTCGCAGTGCCGCCCCACACCCGCTCCCCCATCGTGCCGGCGGCCGCGTGGTGCGTCTCCCGCGGCAGCGCAGGCTCCCTCCACGAGTGGGCAGCGATGGCGGGGTGGGATGTGTTCGAGTCGCGCTGGCGCCTCGTCAGTCGTATGGGTGGTGCAGGCGTGCTCGCTGTCTCGGGCTGCTCCGACGCCACGCCGTCGAGGGTGCGGCCGTCGGCATCGGTGGCGATGAGACGCCCCGACTTCGCTGCAGCGCAGGCGCGCGACCCTGTGACCGCCGCAAGTGGCTCCGGCATTCCGCAGGGATAGAGGGACTGCCTGGCCTCCTCACACAGTGGGGGTGCTGGACCCTGCGATGCCGCGCACGGAGAGGTGTGCCCCCTCCCATACACACGCACCTCTCATCGTGTGTGAGCGAGCTAACAAGAGTAAAAGGGAGCGATGCCGACGCTTTACGTGTGGCCGCGAAGCGCTATGCCGGTGTGTATATCTACTCACAGGCCGAGTAGATGTGTGTGGAGGTGGCAGGAGGGGGGGCGTGGGGTGCTGACGCAGACGCCGGAGAGAGAGAGAAAGGGTCACGCATGCGTTCACATACCAGCACACGCGCATAACATGCTTTCGTTGATTTAGCGTTCATTTTCTTTGTTGTTTCGTCTGTCTCGGCTCTCCTTATTGTCTCTACCTATCTGCCCATGCATAAATCATGTTAAAGGCATGATTGGGGGCAACAGAACGCTAACAACCAACTCTCGCTCGTTCGCTGACTCTCGGCACCCACACGCCTGCTCTCCTGCTCTGCGCCGGCAAGCAAGTGGGCGCGAGTCCCTGCGGACAGCATATTCAATACCATCCTTGGTGTACTTCATTCATTCACGTCCGCACGCATTCCTTGCGACACAGCGGTGCGACGAGATCGGGTGGACGATGGGGCCCGCCCTTCCTGTTGCCGTGTTGGCCGCGGATGGGCGACGGTGACCGCACGGCCCCTTGTCTCTCGTTATGTCTTCTGTCCGTGCGCCCAGTATGTAGGTCTCGCCCCCCCCCAGGCCCCCTGCGTGTCTCCACCCGGTGGCACCGTACGCTGGAAAGACGTGTAGCGCCGCACTCTCGCCAGTGCGCACGCCTGTGCGTGCGCGCGTGTCTGTGCTCTTGTATGGCAGACGCGCTCGACTCCTACCGGCATGGGCTCGGTGTAGGCGGTCTGACCACACACACACACACACACGCCGGAGGTCGGATCGACGGAGGTGAATGTGCCGACTTGCCCATAGCGTCGACGTAACTCCGTCCTCTTTCGCCACTTCTCTCTCACGCTGGCGCAGGGACGAGGGCACTAACATCTCACGTGAATCAACAGTAGTACACAACTGAAATGGAAGGAACAGCCGCATGAATGACATCATCATCAGCGTCTGAGTGATCGTATGTAGCGCTTCTCTCATATCCCCGCTCCCTCTCTCAGCCGTTTCCAAAGCACAGTCGACTTACCTTCGTACCGGAGAAGAGATGCGAGCAAGGTCGTAGTCGTGTGCCCGCCCACACACACACACACACACACATGTATACGCATACACATATACATACCCCCATATGCGTGTACACTTCTATGTATGTATATATGCATACGTATCGAGATAGAGAGAGAGAGATGCTTATATAGACACATGTGGTCTATGCACCCTCGCATGAGAAGAAATAGCGCGTTGAAAGGTGAGGGGATGGCGAGGCAGACGGCAGGATAGCAAAGAGGTGTGAGAGGCAGAGACAGACAGAGAGAGAGAGAGAGAGAGCACAATACGGACCTGTTGTCAACGTTTGTGTGTCTGTGTGTGTGGGTGTTAGGACGCGTAGGCGCGTTGACGCCTTGCTTCTCTCTGAAACACTCACGCAACGCGTCTGAACGAGCCGACCGCAAATGGGCCTCGGACACTGCCGTTCGCCCCTTCGCTGATCCGCATACCCCACCCCCTCCTCCTAAGGTCGCTCTCACGTTGCCTCTGCCGTCTTCAGCTCCTTTTCGCGTCTCTCGCTCTGCTCTGCAGTCACGAACACGCAGTGCCGTTGCACCTCATCTCTCGTCCTCTTTTCGTCCACAAAACTCTGCCTTCGCGGTGCTTCACCACAGGAGCTTGCGTCAATCACCGCAACCATGCCACCGCCGACACCACCAGCGCCTTCACCGCGCACGGTCTACGATATTGTGAAGTCACACATACAGCTTCCAATCAACCGCGACTACAATGCCCTGAAGCGCGTGCTGCGCGATTGGCTGGCGTACAGCACGCACACGCCGTTGCAGGAGAAGCCGACCTTCACAGCGGAGCTAGTCATCACCATTACCCGAATGCCGCCCGAGACTCTGAGCACCATCGCACAGGGTGCAGGTGGCATCAGCGGAGCTGCGGTCGGCAAGGCGCATTCAGCACGAGGAGGAAGGCGTTGGTGGCCTTTGTGGGGCACGCGCGAGGATCGCAATAGCGCTGGCGACCCTACGTTGGCCGCAAAGGTAGCCGGCGCTGCTTCGTCCTCTGCGCCCGCCATCCCTCCCTACGTGTACCGTAAGGTCGTGCCTCTCCACGTGTGGACTGCGGTGCTGCCCTGGGAAATGCAGCGCGGGCTGTCCTTCAGTGATCTGCGGCTGCCTCAGAACATGTCGTCGTCGCGTGGCGCCGAGTCAGACTCGACTGCATCCTCTGACAAGACAGCGGCTGATCCGCGCGCGCCATCCGACATACCAGTGCGGCCGCCACAGCAGCGGCAGCAGGGGGCAGCTGTGTATGCTGAGGAAGAGGACCCGTACGGGGTGGTCACGCCACCCATCGCCTTCGGCGAGGGCAACAGTGCGAGCGCGGCGGCGGCGGCGCTCGCTCGCGCTCCGCTCTGTGCGGCAACCACTGCCACAGCAGCAGCAGCACCAACCTCCTCCTTGTCCATCACACCCGTCTCGCCTGCGATGCTGTTCCTCACTGATATACGCTCTACCAAAGCCCACGGCATCGGCTTCTGGAGTGGGGCGATCCGTCAAGCCGTCGATGTGCTCTTTGTTGGGCCGACGCTGCCTCGCTCCGTCGGCGACGCCTCCGCGTCGTTTCGGCAACTTCGTCAACAGGAAGGTTTCGCGCTGGTGATGGAAAACAAGATCTCCAGCGAAGTGCTTCATCGCTTCTTCCCGTTGCAAGAGATACGATCTCCGTCGTCGTCCGCGGCGTCGGCCTCGTCCGCCACCTTCCGCGTCCACTCCTTCGGGCACCTGGACCCACTGCCCCCGTCACTCCACCCATCGCGACTCGGAGTTGACGATTGGCGGGAGGAATACCGTGGGTTGTCCTTCACCGTGGCGCCGGATGCACCTTACAACACTCCAGAGGAGGCACCACGGTATGTCTTCGAGGTGCCACGTCACACACTGCGACCTGCCGTGGCGGCAGCACTGAAGGAGAGTCGCAGCGCTCACCAAGAGCTACTGCACGCCCGCGATGCACAAGGCCGTACTCTCGGCAAAGCCGCGACCCCCATTCACGATTGTGATGCGACCGGCAGCAAACTATGTAGGCAGGCGGACGACGACGTCTCCATCGACCTTGTCGTCAACCTGTCACCGCAGCTGCGCGCTGACCTCTTCTCCAAGGCGCAGCTGTGCGTGGAGTACGTGTCGTTGCTGGAGGAGGCTGTTGCCCACTATGCGCGCATGCTCAACACGGACACTGCGGCCGCTGCAGAAGTACCACTGGACGAAAGGCTTCCTAGTCACGCGGACGCTGGCGCTGGAGCTGGAGCAGGGAGTGGAAGACGCATGAAGGTGTGGCTGTCCGAGCACGAGTTCCGTTGGATGACGCCAGAGGAACTGAAGCAGGCCTCTGAAGCTGAAGCAGCGACCGAGCAGCAGGCTCAGACGAACTCCTCGATTCATGCAGACCAGGAAGGCGTCTTTCAAGAATCTCGCGAAGAGGCTGCCGCTGTGACGCAAACGAAATACAATGACGTCGCTGTTGTCGGCGCGGCAGCTGAAGCAACGCTGCGCGACACCGCCGCCAGCGCTGTGGCGGCACAGTCAGCTCGGCCGGGGGCCGTCAGCGCGGCTCGCAGCATCAGTCTGCAGTCACCCATCCTGCGGTGTGAGGAAGAAGGCTGCCCTTCGTATCTCGCTCCGTCGTTTGTGGGCCGTCACGAGGCACCCGCCCTGCAGAGCAGCGTTGTTGTGCTGAGCGCTGACAAGCTCGCCCGCTACCCCCGCACGCATTCCCACATGCAGGAGCTGCCGCCAGTAGACTACGAGTTGTACGAGCTGTGCATGCGTCTTGGGGTTGGGCAGCAGTCGGTCCTGTATCACTACCACGAGCGCATCCTGCACGAGTGGCGTCGTGAGCTGCACCGCCTGCGGCAGCAGCAGAAGGCTTGTGGTGCATCCGAGCCTCCCCACGTAACAGCCCCGTCACGCTTGGCTAAGGAAGATGTGCAGCGTATGGTGGGCCTCGTGCGAGACCGAAGCCTGCAGCTGCCCTCCGACATGGTCTCTCTCGTGGAGGCTGTGGCTGCGGCGATGTGATGCGGTGAAGCAAGAAGTGGAAGGTGACTGCAGCCCTCACCTCCCCCCCCCACTCTGCCTCCCCCCTTCTCTCGGGCATCATTTCCGCCCACACAGCAGGAGGGCGCCCATGGCTGCTGCAGCTCGCGCGCCCGCCAGCCTCCACCGTCTCACCCCTTCTCGCCAGCAATGTCTGGACGTATGGTTGTGCGGCACGTGTTTGACGACGCCATGAAGTGTGTGCCCGTGCGTGTATGCGTCCGTCTGAGTGTCCTCCTCACACATAATATGCGAAGAAGAGAACGAACCGATTGCCACAAAAATGAAGGCGACAGACGAAAAAGGGGGTGGGGCGCATGCACAACCTCGTACCTCCGCAAACCACCAGCGCCGAAGCGGCTCCTGCGCACGCACACAATCACGCTCGCTTCGTGCGTCCACCCGCACAACCCCCTCCCTCCCTCCCTTCATCCTGCTCTATCTCTTCTCTCCCCTCTCCTGTCCCATCCTCCTTCCCATACTGTCCTTCACACGCCCGCACCTGCGGCGGTGGTGCCTCGGTTGTTTACCGCCCCCTCCTCCCCCCCCCTCCCCTCCCCCCTCCCTTTCCTGTTCTTCTTTTTGGAGGGTATACCGTAGAAAGTGCTCAAGGGGTAGCGAGGGCACTGCCTACCAACGTCATCGACCCTTTTCGTTCACGTTGTCTGTCGTCCGGCTCCGCGCGCGTGGGCATCGCCATAAACTCTGCGGTGCATCGATCCACCACCACCACCACCCCTTCTCTCACTCTCTCTTACCGACATACCCCTCGTGTGTCTTTCGATTCGTTCCGAACATGTCTCGACTGCATTTCAAGGGCGGGGCCTGGACGAACGCCGAGGATGAGGTGATGAAGGCAGCGCTGGCGCAGTACGGCCTCCGGGATTGGGAGCGGGTGGCCTCGATGCTGACCAAAAAGACCGCCACGCAGTGCCGCGAGCGGTGGGAAAACTACCTGGACCCGCGGCTGAACATTCACGAGGCCTGGAGCCTCGAGGAAGAGGAAAAGCTGGTCGAGCTCCAGGCGCTCTTCCCGCACAAATGGCGTCTCATTTCGGAACAGCTGACGCGGCGCACGCCGAACCACTACATCCGACCAGCGTGGCTGTGCGAGCAGCGCTACCTGGAACTCAAGGATGAACAAGAGTACTACCTGAAGCAGCAGCAGCAGCAGCTCAAAGATGCACCAGGCGGCGCCGCCGGTGAGAAGCAGAGCTTAGAGTCCTTCATGGCGGAGCGGCGGCGACGGCGCATCGCGCGCAAGACGCATGAGGAGCGCGCCTCCAGGGCCGACACTGTCAGCGGCGAACGCTGCGAGAGAGAGATGATCGACATGGCCACTAGCCGCCTAGCGAACCAAGACCAGAAGAAAGGGCTCCGCAAAGAGCGCCAGCAGCAGCTCGCAGAGGCGGCCTTTCTCGCCAAACTGGAGAGCAATCGCGAGGGCATCGAGTCCGGCACTCTATCACTGCGCCAAACTCGCAAGATGAGGAAGGCCTTGGAGGAGGACCGGCAGAAGCCCGGTCTGGTTGACGAGATCGAAGAGGCGGACGAGGCGGAAGAAGCGAGCATCGAGGCGCGCGATTCTGGTGAGGACGATGATAACGATGAACAATTTGAGGCGATTGACATGTACGAGGACCAGAAGCAGGCTGGTCTCGTGAAGAAGCAGCGGGTTCTCATGAAGGACCTGACGGAGCAGCAGCGCCACATCCAACAGCGGCAGATGAGCAGCGCCGCCGACGCAGGCGGAGACGAGGAGGCGACAGCGTCCTCCATCGGTAGCAGCCGCGCTCGTGCAGCACTCACAGGAGTGAACCAAGATCTGCTGAAGCAACTCACATCTGCGTCGACGTCGGCGTCACCGTCGCTGCTGGAGAGCAATGCGTTCGGCACTCGTGCCATCACCGCAGCTGGCAAGCCTGTCACCGGCGCCAACTCGATCGCTGCGGCTGCGGCAGCGGAGGCCAAAGAGGAGCTCAAGAGCACCCTGCACCACCTCTTTGCCACGCTGCCCTCGGCTGCCCGGGTGCCGCCCGGGTCCGCCTTGACGAGTTCCAGCGCAGACATGCTGCCGCCGCCTCCCCTGCCGTCACTGAAGCGCCCTCGCGAAGCGTTGAAGCCGGTATCGGTGACTGGAGAGGAGGACAGGGACGCCAGCTACCCGCGAGAAGTGGCTCAGCAGCGAGCACCTGGGCTGCCTTCTCATCCTGCAGGCAGCAGCAGCAGCAGCGGCGCCGAAGCAAAGGGCGGCGGCAACGGTGTCCCGGCAGACCTCTTCAGCACGCTGGACATCCCCGCACCTCGCAAGATGCCTAAGACAGACGCCGCGGCCACGGCAGCAGTCGACAGAAGCAACGGGGCCTCCCGAAGCGACGAGGCCTGTGCACCCATCCATGCGAATACGGACCCCTCAGCCGCCGTTGCCAACAGCACCAGCGCTGCCGACACGCAGTACGGTATCACCTTCACAGAAGGTGAGGCAGAGATGTACATGCAAGATGCACATCGGTGGGTCTCTGTGGAGTGCGAACGAGCAACGGCCGCTGCGGCGACAAGCAAGACGCCTGAGGATGAACAACCCACGCCGGCGGAGATCCGCGCTGCTCAAAGCCTTGTGGAGCAGGAGCTGTGCTCGGCCGATCGCACAGCCACGGATGGTGCCAGCATGACCAGCGGAGGCGGCACGAAAGAGGCAACGCAGCTGCAGCACTCCTCATCGATGGCAGCGGCTGTGCGTGCTCACACGTCAGTCGGCGGCCCTCAGGCGTACGGCGCTCACGTTAACGTGCAGCAGGCGTTGCACCAGCTGAGTCAAAGAGTTGCCGCGCAAGTGCAGGAGGCCAACGCGATCCTGCAGCCTCTCCGACAGGAGTGGGAACAGGTGATGTCGACGGCAATGCTCAGCCCGCTGGACAGGCACGCCCTTTACGGGTACGTTCGCGATGACGGACAGTTGAAGGGCTCGACGGCCGTGGGTAACAGCGTAGAGGATGACGAGGGGGAAGGTCTGCCCCCGCCCTCCATCGCCGCCTACGTGTGCGAGCGCATCGTCGGTCAGCTGCAGCGTGCGCGGCTGGCGTTGCGTTTCACCAAGGAACTGCGGGACCGCGAGGTCTTGAAGATGCGCCGTGACCTGGACGAGGTCGAGCACGACCTGCAGCAGCTGCAGTCTCGCGAACGTACGCTGCAGGACATGTACCGTCACCAGCGTGCGCAGCAGCTGTGATGCGCCTGGGCAAGCGCGGGCCTCGGCAAGAAAAAGGGGGCCTAACAGGCTTGGTGCTTTCCTTGGCCGTCCTCCTTCTGTTTATGTGTGTGTGTGTGTGTGTGTGTGCATGTCGTCGCCTCCGCTAGCCACCATCTCCGCATCCCTCCCCCTCTCGTGTGCACCCAACGCGTGCTGCTCAGAGAGAAAGGACAAGAGGGAGGGCGTCTTCGAAGGGGTGTACCCCTCATCCCGGACTTCATGAGTCCGGGCGGCCTGTCCACTCCCCCCCCCTCCCTCCTTTGGCGAAGCTACCCAAGGTTCAGAGGCAAGAGAGAAAGAGAAGGGAGAAGCCATCTTCTATGCGAACCGCTGGAGCATCTGCGCGGTGCAGTCGCTGATTGCCTCTCTTATCCCAGTCGCTCGCCTTTCGTTTTCCGATTTTCATCTTTGCGCTCCCACCGCACCACACCCACATGTGAGCCACCGTGTAAGGGGCGGGGATGCATGTGTGTGTGTATATATATATATATATGTGTGTGTGTGTGTGTGTCTGCTGTAGATGTGTGGCCAAGTGGTCTCCTCACCCCCCCCTCTCTCTCTCTCTCTCTCGCCTCCCCTCTCGCCCTGCCGCAAAGGGCTGCCACGCTGCCGCCCGCCCATTCGCCTTCCCACGCTTCGTCTCGGTGGGTGTGTTTGGTCTTCACTTTGAAGGCAAGAGCGCCGCAACACGATTCGCACCCGCACACGCACAACCTCGCTGCCCCCTTGGTAGCGGACGAGCGATGCTTGCTTGGCGTGTGAAGGAGGTGGAGAGCCCGTATGGCGACGTGGCAACGCTGCACTGGGCGGTGCCTGACGCGGACGACGACGCGGAAGCTGATGCGCTCAACTTCACCGCTTTGCAGGTGGAGCTGGAGAGTGCGGAGGACCAGCTTGGGGCTGTCCTGTGGAACAGCAACAGTGCGGCTCTCCGCCACCTTCACACTCATGTCTTCAATCCGCTCTCTTCCTCCTCGTCAGCGGCAGCTCTGGCGCCCCCAGCGATTCCGCTAGCCGGAAAGAACATTGTAGAACTAGGCGCCGGTGTGGGTTGCCTCGGTATCGCCCTCGCCATGGCAGGTGCACGTGTCTTTATCACCGACTTGAAGGAACTCCTGCCGCTAATGGAGCACAACGTGCGCCTGAACGAGAAGCGGGTGCAGGCTCGCAGCCGCGGCGTTGGCCGCTGCACAGCTTTCCAATGGAAGTGGGGTCCCACCGTGAGCACGATGGTGCATAAGCAGCTGCAGAAAGAGATGGCAGCAGTGACGATCGCCGACCAGCAACGGCGACAGCAATCTCCACGCGGAACCGCAACGCTGTCAACGAAATTCGCGCTCTCCCACTCCGTGGATCGTGTTGTGTCTTCTATGGTGTCGTCGCTGTTAGCGCCGTCCGCGTCCCTGGCGAAGTGCGAGGAGGCGCTGCGGTCAGTCGCAGCGGTGTCGTCATCCACCACCGCGGTGGCCACGGACACGCGGCTGAAGACGCCGTTTCACTACGTAATCCTGTGCGATGCGCTCTACGGGAACCCAAAGGACTGGCCAGCGTTGCTCTACACGCTGACGGAGCTGATGGCGACGAACCCAGACGAGTGCGAAGTCGTCAACTTCTGCGAGCAGCGCGTGAATGATGTGGAGGGTGCTTTTCTGAAGCTGCTGGATGCGGAAAACGGGAAGAAGTTTGTGCCGATAGAGAACAGGCAGCGCGATGGCGATGCCATGTGGACTGAAGTCCTCGACTGTGCGACACGGTGCTGCAAGTCGTCGTCGACGTCAGCGGCAGAACAGCACAAGCAGCGCGAGGAAGCAGCGAGCTCGCTGCTGAGCTACGTCCTCGTACAACGTCGCGGCGCATACCAATGGGTGTACAAGACGAAGGTGCTGCAGGACGCGCAGAGCGAGCTGAATATGGTCATACGTGTCACGCGAATTCGATGGACGTGCGCGGAGGTCATGAAAGGAGAAAAGGCGAAGCTGCGCCACAGCGGTAGCGTCGGCCATCGCGTGACAACATCGAGTGCTATATTCGGCGTGCCCGAACCGCCGCGTCGTCGTCGGTCCCGCGATGATGGCATTGGCGAGAACGACTCTGCCACTGCTACCGATGCACAGGCACCGTCAGAGAGCGTTGCCCCGAACGTGAACAAGAAGAAGAAGTGCCGCCATGGCGACGCACATCACCGCTGATTGACGGGGTGTGCGCCTTCGGCCGGATGTGCCGTTGTGGCTGCTGTGCCAGGTTTTTGTTTGTGGGGGGGAGGGTCTGTTCTTAAGCTGAAGGAAAGACTGGCGTACGCAAGTAATGATCACCCCCCCCCCAAAAAAAAAAAACGGCGGATTCCAATGTCTTCTGCGAACGCGCAAAACACTATGTCCGTGAGCGATGCAGGCCCCTCTGTCTCTGCGCGTGCATATATCCGCAACCTTGCTGACCACCACCATCATCTGTACAGGTACACCTTCGACCTCGCCCTCCGTATTCTCTTTCCTCGTCTTGGGTGTGACCCCCGCAGTGACCGATGAGCATGCGAAGTACAAGGCGGTCTGGCCCGTGGTGGCGGTTGCTCCCTCCCCAAGGTCTGCAGGACTGCACGCACACAGCCTGCGCGCTCCCGTTTTCCCGTGTTACTACACGGCAGTGTGTTTTGTTTGCCCAAGGCCAGCCTGTGGCCGTCACCTCCCCCCTCTTAGCCACCCGTCGCTCTCCAACTGGCCTCTTCTACCGACACTGCTCACACCCCCCTCCCTCCCCAACCCTACACGCGCACACACAAGCGTGGAGACCTAGATCATCTGTTCTTCGTCCTTCGGCAGCTCAGCCTCTGCAGCGTCTCCCACTATCATCGCGGGACAGGAACTCTTAGAGCCTAAGACACATACATACGCGCGCGAGTCCACCGGCCTGTCCCCGCCCATCTCTTCTCTCATACCATGACATAGATAGACACCCGTGCACACATACATACAGAAGCAGAAGCAGCATCAAGCCAGCGACGAAGAAGTGCGGTGGTGCGGCGTCTTGGACTGCCACCACTGCCGTGTATCTCTTTACGCGTGCGGTCTCTCGATAACGCGTCGGGTAGGGGGGGGCTCCTTCACCGTCATGGCGGCCGCCATACCTGCGGCCTCAGCGGGCATCTCACCAGACTCCACGTCGAGTCCCTGCGCCCTCTTTCCCATCGAGTCAGAAGCGTATTTCTGCCTCAGCTGCAACGCTCGGTGTAGTGGCCTGGCGCTATTAGTGGGGCCGCACACGAGCCATGACTATCTGCCTCTCTTTGATGCCCTGCTGTACATGCCAGCTGCCCTGCTGCGGGAGGCGCGAGAGGTCGTGCAAGAAGCGAAGGAGAGCTTCACCAAGCCTTGGCGAGTGCAGGATCAGCAGCGCGAGGACACGCTCCTTCACTTGCTCAACCTGCGCCGCAGCAAGCTGGCCGCGGTGGCGCAGCTCGTAGCGGAGCTGCGACAAGTGGATCGCCAGCTCCTGCACGTCACGGAGGCCAAGGGGCTGGACGTAGCTAACTGGCGTTATCAACAGCGTGAGCTGTACCGCAAAATGGAAAAGCTGCACCGCGGTGCCACAGCGCTAGCCTCGTGCTTCGCGTTAGCATCGCCGTCTTCAACCGCTTCGGGTGCAACGGATTTGGCTGTGGGGAAGTCGCAAGCGGCCGCTACAGCGTGCCCATCCTTGTCTCACACGCAGTGCGTGGCCCAGAAGGAGCTCGCCAAAGTACGTGAAACGCTTCAGATACAACTCGCGCAGCTGGAAGAGGAGGAGCGTGCGTCTGCGCAGCGGTTGGAAACGTGGCATCGACTACTAAGCGAGGTGCCGTGGGGCGGCAACGCAAGCGGCGACTTCAGCTGTACAGCAGACACCACCGGAGGAGAGAAAGATGGCACTCAGCATGCCAGACCGTCGGCAGCAGCACCAAGCGCTGCTGCTGCAGGAATGATACACACACCTGCGCATGATCCACCGCCTCAGCCTTGCGGCTACTACTCAGAGCTCTGGCGCGCCTCCGAGGCTGCGGCAGGCGTGCCGCTACAGCAGGAGCAGCAGCAGACGCCGTCTCTTTCCGCAGCCCCAGGGACCAACACTGCCGTGGCGGACCGTGGTTCACCGCATCCCTCCGACGCTGAGGTAGTGCTTTTGCAGCATGCGCTGCACAACATCAACGGTGCACTGCGGCAACGACTCCTGCGCGCCGCGGCGGCGTCCCTAGCCTCTTCGTCCTCTTCCCGATCACCCACGACAAGCCACCACACATCCGGCGGAGAAGAAGCGGCGGCGGCCAGCGTCACTATCTCGGGCCTCCCACCGCTGCCAGATGTGACGCCGCTGCGCAGCATGCAGGACTTCATGAAAAGCCCCAGCGGCAGCAGTAGCGCTGTTCTCCCCTGTGCCCAGCAGAGTGAGGCGCACCCGTCAGAGAGGCTCCCTGGCAGCGCCAACGCCGCTACGGCAGCCTACGCCAGTCAGTCTGGGAAGGGGCAGCAACAGGAAATGTCTCCTCTGCCGAGATGTACCGAAGCAACGGCACTTGGCGCCCCGGCGGAGGCAGTAACCGCAGGAGCAGCGCTTGATGCAGCGGAGGAAGCTCAGCGACGCGTGTGGTGGCAGTCTCTGCAGGCCCGAGAGCAGGCAATGAAGGACTCCCTCAATCAACTCCTCCAGAGTGTCACGACCACATCCTCGCCGCCGTCAAGAGAGCGCGGCAGCGTCGACAGCGCCGACGACGCCGGCAGGCCAGCAGGCAGTGCCATTTTCAGTAGCATATCAGCACACCAGCGGAGTTTGGAGAGCCGGTAGAGGTGAAATAGGTGCGCAGCACCCCAACGCCCGGATCCCTCGCCAGCCCCACTCCCTTTATGTATGAGCGTGTTCGTGCTCGCTGGGTAGTGGTGCTTCTTACTAGTTTTTCTCTTGGCTTCGGGAATAGAGGAGTCCACTGCATCTCCGTCTCAACAAGATCTCCAGCTTGACGGCTCACCCTCCCCACACCCCTCCTCTCGGCCTTCATGACGCCGCCGAGTGCCCCCGCCCGCTGCGCCGCTTCGCTTGTTGGAGGGGAGGAAAGAAGGCTGGTTGAGGTGCCTGGACCCCTTTGTGCAGTGCCGCCAGCCATGTCATTTCAGGCCCTTTCACGCCCCCCTCCCTCCCTCCCTCTCTCTCTCTCTCTCTTGCCCATCTCTCTTCGTCTCTCCATCTTCATCCCTTCTCCTGTGGGCAGCGTGCGAGCCGCTCCGCGTCCTGGCAGTGCAACGTCGGGTCAGACCTGTGTGTCCAAGGTGTGCAGAGAGCGTGCAAGCGCTTGTTCTCTTCACGGAAGGAGGGGGTGAAAGGAGGTGATGGGGAGAGAACGGCCCTCCTCTTGCGGCCCTGTCCTGGACGATACGAAATCGGGCGCGCATCAGTCCCAGGAGCATCGCTGGTGGTCGGAGACACACAAGATTTGCACACGCGCACACCGGAACCCATTTCTCTCGCCTCTCGAGGAGAGCGTGTCACGCAGGCATGCTGTCGACGACACCCGTGCATCGCGCCGGCCTCCTCTCCACCTTGATTGCGAATGGCGCCCTCCATGCGGCGCACCTTGCCTCCGTGCAGACCCCTGCCGGGGCCCTAATCCTCTCTGGATGCGTTTTCCGCTGCCTTGCGATGCCCTTTACCATCTACGGTGACCAATGCCTGCACCGCGTAGCCTGTGCTCTTCCAGAACTGCACGACGCGCACAAGGAGTACCTCGACATCGTCGACCACCCGCGCGCGATCGCGTGGGAAAGGCGCGTGGCGGCGCAGAAGCTGAAGAACGACCGTGACCGCATCTTTCGCGGCTTTCGCACCAGCAACGTGAAGATGACGGCGCCGTACGCGGTTGGCTCGGCGCTGTCTCTGTACTGCCTCGGTGTGCCGGCGCAGCAGATAGGCACGTTTTTTGTGCAAGATGCCGGCATGGCAATCGTCAGCCCGCTCGCCGTATCGTGCATGGCGGGCGGACAGCTCAGCTTGGCAAGCACAGCCACGACCTCCGCTGCCACCCTCTTCACCGTCGACCCGACTCTTGCCCTAGCAGCAGGCTTAACGTGCTTCAACGTGCTGCGGCACCTCAGCCAGCGAGTCGGCTTCAACGATCGGCTTGATGGGTGGATCAAGAAAACGAAGCAGGCGGTGTGCCTTGGCCTGGGACTCGTCGCGGCGAGCTCGCTCTTGGCAGGTCCACTCACTTATGCGTTGGCGCTGCCAGCCCTTCACTTCTTTCCTCCGTACCTGGCGCCTGTGTGGTTCGGCATGAGCGCCACTACGGCACTGAAAACGATCCTCGTCAACGGCACCGCACCCGGTCAGGCCATGTTCCGGCTGCCCTCGTACCCGCCACAGCACGGCACCTACGGCGGAGAGAGCACTGCCGCGGGGCACGAGTACCGGCTCGCCTTCACGGGCGTTGACGTGGAGGAAACACGTAGCGTCTGGCAAACGCAGAAGCGTATTCTGGACTACGAGTGCGATGTTCGTCTGCATCGATTTCTGAAGCAGATCGGGCTCTTCAGTGATGTGGACGAGCTCGAGTACGAAGCCGACAAGCTGAAACGCAAGCGTGCAGTGGCGCGTGAGCGGCGTCTCGCCCACACTGTGGCAGACGAGGATGTGTCTAGCAAGACGCAAGCCCCCATACGCCGTCGCGCGATGCACGACAGCAGTGGAGAAGCACTCCAGGAGGCGGATGAGTACAGCAGCACCTCCCATCGCGAGATGGTGGCGGTGCAGATGGAGCACGCGCAGTTGGAGGAGCTGCGGGGTCGACAAGCCCGGAGAGCCGCACGCGAGGCCGCGTGGAAGCAGCGTCATTGATGCTGCGACGCGGAGCGGTGGCTGCTCTTGTTTCGTTGTTTCGATGAGGTGGTGAAGCGAGAGCCGAACCAACGTGCGCGCGTCTGTGTCGGGCGGAAGAAGTGTCGTTTGTGTTGTTAGGGATGGAGAGAATGATGGGAGAGCGAGCGCGAAGGAGGGAGCGGGCGGGTCTCTCTAATCACCACCAACACCACCACCACCCTCACACACACCCTCCTCCGGGCTCGCTCTCCCATCATTCTTTCCGCTGCGCTTCCCCCTCACGGTCTGCCCGCCGCTGTTGTTGTCGTCTGTTATCTCGACTCGGCTGCGAGTTCCAATTTCTTTTTCTCTGGTGCATCACACAGGGAGCGAAAGAGGGTAGAGCTGTGAAGGAGGATGGCACCTCGACCGGGAGGCGTGCGGGCTTCTCTGCTCTTTGGTACATAGAGGGCGGCGAGGCAGTTGTGGTTCGGTCCACAGCAGCTGCCACGTACGAAGGTGCACCAGTGCCCGACAAGTCGCAATAATGTCGAGCCCCCCCCCCCACTACCCACCTACACTTCTTGCCGCATTCAATGTGAAAAGGCAGACAGGGGTCAGACACCGCGAGTCGTTTCCACTCACCCCTCTCTTCCTCCAGGCAAACGCGGCGGTGATGGTGTAGGAGGAGCGGCACGTTGCGCGCCATGGACGGCAGCGTCGTGAACTGTCCATGATGTCCTTATTCTCTCCTTCTCTCTTGTTTCTCTCTCTCATTCTCTCGGCAACGATCGCCGTCCCGCGCACATTTTCTTTATGGGGATCCCTCACGGCTTTCTGGACTTGTCCGTTGGTTGGTCGTGTCATCAGGCTTGCACGTCGGGTACAAGATACAATAGCAAGCTCTACCACTGGGTGTGTATGTACGGCTTCTGGTGGGGTGCGTGTGGAAGTGTTTTGTAGAAAAGTGTGTTCGTGCCTCTGACCGAGTAGAGTGGGTTTTCAGTCCTTCTTGTAAGATTGGCGCAAGCGATCGAGTGCAGAAAGAGCGAGCCAGCGATACACCAAGGACGCCAAGGCACAGTGGTCAGCGCTGGCGCCTCCCCCTCGCACGCTCGCTTTCTCGCTCCACGCCTCTGCCCGCTTGCGTTGTGTTGATCCTCTAGCCGAACCGATACATACGATCCCCCACCAAGTCAAGAACTCTCCGCCGCCCCCTCCACTTCTCGCTCCTCTTCCCTTCGGTCTCCGCCTTGGGTACGAAGCAGACATACACATCAAAACACACACACACACGCGCGCGCCTCCTTTAGATTGGTATAAACTCATACAGTTGAGACGACACCCTCCCTTCCCTTTCCTCTCTCTCTCTCTCCCCTTTACCTTCTCGATCTCGAGACACGCACGCGTACACACACGCAGACGTCCCTCCGTAACTCGCACGGGCGCGTGTTGCATTATGCGTGTGTAGCGAAGATAAAGAGCGTTAAAGAATTCAAAAGACCGCCGCCCCTCTCCCTCCTTCCTTCCTTCCTTGTCATGTTTTCTGTGGAATGTGTGGTATGCCAGGTTATTGTTGACCGCTTCCTTATAGCTTCTCGACTGCGTCTTGTATATTTCGTTCCTGTGTGTGTGTGTGTGTGTGTGTGGTGTGTCGACGCCATTTCTCTGTTTGAAATCTCCCCGTCCCTCTCTTTCTTGTATTCATTCTCGATTTCTTTTTTCGCAGTCCTTCCTACACTGCTGTCTTTTCCCTTCCTCGAGATCTGAAGGCGATCACTTTTCACCGCCGTGCATTTTCTAGTCGCCGTCATTGCCCTCCCCTCCCGTCTCTCTCACCTCTCGCTGGGTGCGATATCAGTGGGCCAACTTGTATCTCAAGTGAGCTGCGCCTTTCGAGCACACAGACGCACGTACTGCGGGAGAGGAGTAGAGTTGCTATAGTCTCGACACATACACAACCAGTCCTCGCCGCCGCCCCCGCCTCCCCCCTTCCGTGTCTTCTCTTTACTTTCCCACCTTGGTTCTTTTTCGCAAGGATTGCATACGTCTGAGTGTGTGTGTGTGTGTGTGTGAGCAGCCCCCCCCCCTCCCCCTTCCCTCTCCCTTTCTCTCTCTCTCTCGTTGTGCGGCTCCCCTGTACTGTGGGACGCACTGCCAGCCAGTGCTAGCGAAAAAGAGGGCGGGAAAGTACACCGAGTCGCCTTTGCTGTCCCGCTTCCATCACGGCTGTCGGTGCGCTCTGCTGCGTTCGGCGTGAGTCTGCGTGCTCTTTCCTTTTGGTTTTGCGTATTCAAGCGAATGCTGTCCTCCACTGACTCGCCGCGGGCGCACACGTCGCCGACAGAGAGCCGCGCTGCGCCTAACGACCCCATTGAGGCTGATACCGCGTCTCTGACGCGTCGCGAGAGTCTTCTCCCGCAGCTGGCACCCTCCTGCGCCATCACCCCGCTGCAAGGGGGCGCGGCGTCACCAAGAACGCTCAGCTGCAGCCGTGCTAGCAGTGGGACACACTTAAATGAAGCAGACGCGTCGCATTCGCAGTACCCACTGTCGCCCAACGCCCTTTCTACGCAGCTCACCCCAAGCACCCCGGCGAAGCAGCGACTGCAATGTCGAGGCGCTCCTCCTCCATCGTTGCAGCAGCAGCTAAACCCAGCCCTTCCATCGTTAGCACGGCGCCTCTGGAACCAGTTCCCCGTACGCGAGCACCCTTCCCCTCCGCGAGACAAGAATGCGAGCGCTGTCGAAGTAGAGGAACGGGCCGCCGCGCAGTTTTCGATGCTGGGCATGTGTAGCGATGAAAATGTCGCCAATTCGCAGCTCTCGACGCTCCTCGGCTCGCCAACGCAGCGCAGCGAGAGCTCTCCTGCGCTTGAGCGGGTCGGCTCATCCCAGTCGTCGTTGTTTTCGACGCCGATGACGCGTCGTCTGCAGGGATTCATGACGAAGGAGTCCCCCGATTATCGGGCGCTGCCAGCCCCGCACACCTCACCACCGCCACTCGCCTTCAGCACGGCGGATCTGGCGAGTGTGAACAGCGACAAACGAATGTGGAATGTGTACAGGCGCCAGGATGGCTGGGTGAGGTCACCCAAGGCGGATTGCTGCGCCCCCACTTCCCGGCAGCTGCACCCCGGTGGCCATTACTCGGCCCCCGTCGCATCCCTTGCGCCGCCGCCAGTGCCACAGCAGGGCAAGATCTCTCCCCACGAGCCCACTCGTGCCGTTTCAGATCGCACCGCCAGCCGGTCCATTGGCCGCGAACGCGGCGGGTACACACACTCCATGGCGCGCTTCCCATCTGTGTCACCTGCCGCTACTCCCTTTCGGGACCTCGACCAGCACCTTCCATCGGAGTCAGCATTGTTCCCCACCAGCTCGAGCGAGGGCGGGCCTCACAGGTGCACCGTCTCGCCTGCAAAGCCACTGTCACAGATGAGAGAAAGCAAGTCACGCAACACCGGCCGTAGTCCATCTTCCCATGCAAAGGGTGGTGCACGCCACTTTTCCAGCTCTGTAGAGAGAACATCGGTGTCCAAGGAGCTGTCAGCTCTCGATCACGACGTCGTTTGTGCCTCAAGTGAGGCAACCACGTCGTCGCGGCGACGCGGCCGTCGCCGCTACAGTGCCAGCACGAGCCCCCTGCATGATGGGGACTACATCGGCGATGCCTTGACAGCGTCGGCAGATCAGCGGATGTTTCTGCAGATTAAGAGGCAGCCGCAACTCTGGCCCTCTGACAGCATTGGCCGCCGTTTCAGCAACGCCGCCATCGGGAGCACAGCCCGCCGGGGCGTGAGGCGCAGCAGCAGCAGCCACACGGCAGATCAAGGAGGCCGGTCAGATTCCTCCATGCCTCTCTCAGCTGTGATGGGGGTAATTCCACGTGAGGATTTTGCTCACCGCTTACGTGGCGATAGTATGCAGAGCCTCTCCTCTCTTCCGCAACTACATCAACAGCCGCTGCAGCAACTTCCTGCTTCTTCCTCCGCCCCCCCGTTACCGCAGACCAGAACTCTCATGGCGAGTATCATGCGCGACCACGCGCCGTGTTCTTTGCTCAAACCGCTGGAGCTGACCCCGGCAGCGATGGAGCGATCGCCGGAGCGGCGCGAGAGTGCAGAAGTGCTGGTGGACTCTTGCTGCTACACTCCGTCAATCTTCGTCGTCGAGCAGCAGCAGCAGCAGCAGCAGCAGCAGGGGCCGCTTCTGTCGACCTCGCTGATGGACCGACCGGCGGAGCACAGCAGTGCCAGTGTACAAGAGCGTGGCTCTTTCGGTCACCGCGTCAGCCTCTGCAGTCGGCACCGCAGGTCCGTAGCCAACGACTCCATCTCCACGGCTGGCAGCAGCAGCAACGTGAGCAGGCGGTGCAGCTGCAGCTTTGCGCCACCGGCACCCGCGCACGCGAATGTGGAGTCGTCTATGTCCTTGAAGGTACCCGCACTATCACCGCCGCCGTGGACGCCTAGAGAGGCGCTGTACTGGATGCGAAATCGGCTCACGCTGCAGGAGCAGGAAGAGATGCTGGGGTGTGACGTGGTATATTACTGCGGGCCTCCCGTGCAACCGCGCACGGCGTGCGGGGTAACAGACCGCGCAACACCTCCGCCTTCAATCCACCACACCTCGGAGGAGACTGTAAGCGTCAGCAGCCCTCCGAAAAACAAGGAGGAAGTAGTATCTTTCACCGCCCCCTCTTCCTCGTACTTCCCGATCACCCTAGGCATGCACATATGCTTCCGCTACGAGGTGCTGGAGGTGCTGGGGATCGGCACGTTCAGCATCGTTGTGCGCGCCGTCGACCACGCAGCCTCGCCTCTCTCCCCTGAGCGGCACTGTGCGTTGAAGCTGATTCGGCGCGAGTTGCTCTACCAGAAAGCAGCACAGGCAGAGTGGGCCATCTGCGAGCAACTGAAGGAGTGCTGCGCAGCGATGCGCCCCTGCAGTGGAAGCACCTTTAAGGAGGACGCAAGCGGGGGCACCGCCGACTATCGGGCCGGGGCATCATCGGTGCATCGCAAGCCCTCCGCATCGTTGCCGCCAGCGTTGCCTTGGCTGTCCATGGCGGACCAGCGCACGCTGCTCTTCGGCTCGGTGCTCACCCCACGCAGCCGCTTTGAGTACCGCGGCTACCACGTCATTGTCTTTCCTCTCCTCGGCTTCAGCGTGCGCGATGTGGTGGAGCTGCGACGCGAGTCGCGAGAAGCGAAGGCTGACCACGCCGTAAGCGCGTCCTCTTCCCTGCTGCCCGCTAGCACGCCACCCTCGCAGGCTGGCGACCAAGCGGCGGTGGCATTACCGACCGAGGTCGTCGGCAGCGTTCTCGCGCAGCTCGCACATGCCCTTCACTTCATGCACCACTGCGCGCACGTCCTCCACGGCGACATCAAGCCGGAGAACATCGTATTTGTGGATCGTTCTGTGAGCGGCCGCAGCAGCAGCAGCATCAACGGCCATCTTGCCGAGTGTGGTGGTGCTGCGAGCCAACAACCCCCGCCGCGCCCGCCTTCGCAGCAGCCGCTGCTCCAAGCCCCGCTCCCGCACAGTGGTGATGCCGCTGCACTCCCCACCCCGCCCAACATGCATCCTTTCCATCGGCTGTGCCTCAGTTTCCCGTCGTCGTCGCTCTCAAACACAGCCGCGCCTGCGCCTCCCGTCACGCACAGCGGCACTGGGCCCCGCCGCTCTCATGCGACTGAATACCTGGAGGGGCATTCCAGCGCAGACGTTGGCGACCGTGGAAGTCCCAGCAGCAGCACGTCGACGTACTCCTCGTCTCTGCCGTGTCTGACGGCCCCGCACCCGCCTCCGCGGAACACTGAAATCGCCGACGGCCCTGACAGAGGCGCCACGATTATGAGCTGTGGCTACCGTGTGCAGCACCTCGGTAGCGAAGTGGCGAGCAGCTCCCAGCAGCGTCCCTCCGGCGGTGATCTTCTCGATCAGTGCATCACCGATGGTGCCTCGGCCTCGCTTGCAGGACGCTCGCTCTGTATGACAGGCAGTCGCACTGGTATTCTCACTCCCTCGCCGCACTCGACGTCAACGGGCGCAGGATTCGTGGAGGGGTCGGTGGGGTATGGGGCAGCGTGCACGACCCTTAGCGAGGCGCCGCGCTGCAGTAGCGGGAGCAGCCGAGAGGTAAGTCCTAGCTACACAACCCGCTCAGGTCAGGACAGTGGCGGTGGCGATGAGGTAAGCAGCATCGTCACACCCTCGGCCCTCACTCGGCTGACTTACGCGCTGCCTCACGCAATGGCTGCATCAACAGCTGTAACGACCTCGTCGCGGATTGCCCTCATCGACCTTGGCCACGCTCATCACATCCTCCCTGGTACCACCGCCACCGCCTTCCCTCTTCAGTCACCGTCCTACCGCTGCCCTGAGATGTCTCTGCGGCTGCCGTACACCACCGCCATCGACATGTGGTCGGTCGGGTGCGTCCTCTACGAGCTCCACACGGGTCACGCCCTCTTCCCCGATGTTTGCGACGACGCGACGATGCTGCGGTCGGCGGTGCGGGTACTTGGGATGCCAGACGCAGCCTTTCTCACTACTGTGAAGGCCTGCTGGAGGCAGTATAAACAGCACAAAGCAAGCACAGTCAGGGCGGCCGCGCGCGCGCAGGGCAATGTGACCTCATCGGACACCGGTTCACAGAAGGTGCAGCTGCACTTGCGTCAGGCACACTCGCAAGAGCCGCGGCTAGCTGTAGATGGCGAGGACGTGAACCCAAACGAGGAGACCGTCATTGTGGAGCGGTGCTGGCGCGAGTTCATCCAGGTGCTGAACGATGCCGCAGGACACCAGCGAGAACACGAGCGACGTCTCAAGGGCCAACAAGAGTCGAGCACGCCACCAGTCATGGAGAACTCCCAGCGAAGCCCGAGGGAAGCAGGCTTGCCTCTCCCAAACGGCAGCGGTTGCACGACTACGTGGGAGACAGAGGAACAACTGGCGCTGTTGAAGGTGATGTTCCCCGGTGGACAAGTTCACGAGTCCGATCAGTGTTTCTCCTTGCCAAGCAAGTGTGACTGGCATCGGTATGCGTGGGTGGACTTCTTGCTGGGTTGCCTCTACTGGGACGCTGGGGAGCGGCTCACAGCGACGGAGGCGCAGGCCCACCCGTATCTCGCACCCAACTTCTCTCCTGAAGTGACCGCCCACGACACTGCTGCATCGTCGGGGATGGACAGAAAGGACGCAGTGGATGATACAACGATGAGCGCCTCCGGTATCTCCGCTGCCTCTAGTGCTGCCGTTGTGGGAAGGGTAGTGGCCCCCACCATACGCCCCACGCACTGCTCGGGGCTCCACTACCTCCGGCGCCACCCTCTGACGGCTCGCCTCCTCGATTCAGCGGGAGAGACGACCAGTCGGCCCAGCAGCCCACATGGCAGCCACTCCACCGCCAGTGACGACACAGCACCGCTCTTGGCACCGCTCCTGATGAGCCCTTCTGCCATTGTGCTGTTCGATCTCCCCTCTAGCAGCCGTACGGCACCGTCAGCGCGCATGTGGGAAGAGCATCAGCAGCATCTGTCTCACTGCTACGACTCGGCTCTGGACATTCACTCCATGTTACAGACCCCGGCCAAGCGACTGACTCTGTCACCGTATCACAACAGCGACCACCGCCGCAACCGCCTCGACGGCACGGAAAGCTACCCGCTCCGCGTCGTCTTCTCGGAAAGCGACCAAGGAACGGAGAGTTCCGTCGTGGTTTCTGCCGAGTCGTCCGTGCGCGGCAACCTCGCCGGCACGCAAAAGCCACGCAACGACAATCAGACTGCAGCAGTGATGGTGCTGCCTCTCAACTGAGACGGGCTCTCGTGGCCAAGCAACGATAACGGAAGACGACGACGACGAGGCCACCTGCCGTCTGTTGCACCTCACGCACATGTGCACGCGCGAGTCTCTTTCTGCTATAGCTTGTCTACGTATGTACAACAATGCGGAACACACGAATAATAATGATAATAGAGACACATTGAAAGCAATCAAACAAAGGGGAGAGAGAGGGGAGAACCCCCCCCCCCACACACACACACCGATGTATCCCCTACCTCGGCTCTTTCTCTCTCTCTCTCTCGCCGTGTGCGTGTTTTGCGCGGGTGTCCCCGTGTCTTGTTTGTATCCACCGTCTCTCTTCCTCTTACGCCGTTTGTCTCGCTTTCTGTGTGTGAGAGCGTGTGTCGCTGTTTTTTAGCCATCCCCCCCCCTCCCCCTTCTCTTGTCTCGTTTTGGTAGTGGTCCTAGTAGGCGATGACGGTCTTGGTGGTGGTGGTGGTGATGATGGTCACGTGTTTTGGGTGCCTCCTCTGATCTTTCTCTTTGGTGTGCTCTTTCCTTTCGTTGTGCTTGCCCTCATGCGTTGCAGGTCGGACTGCGCCCATTAGCCACATACACACACGCACACTTTCTCTCTCTCCCCCTTTTCATTGTGCTCGATGTACCCCGAAACCTCTGTCTATCCTTTGCTTACAATACCTTCTGGATGGCCTCTGTATACGTTCCACTGGTCATGGTTGTCGTCGCCGGCGTGTGTCTCTATGTATGCATGTTTGCGTATGTGGGCGTGTGTGTTGGTTGACATGCGTGCGGTGCGTGTCATGTTCGCCTTGTTTTTTTTTTGGGGGGGGGGGTTGCCTTCGTATGTGTTGGCCTCTTTCTTGCTTTCTATTCGATGTTTGTTGCCGCTGGAAACCAAGACGGTGAAGTGAAGTGTCGCCTCATCGTCCCTCTGTCTCCCCCTCTCACTCTCTCTCTCCCCATGCCCCTCTGTGCGTGTGCGTGCGTGTGTGTTTAAGGCTCTCTTCTCTCTTTTTTGGTCTTAAGCAGCATTCACACACACACACACACACACACACGCATCGACAAGCGAAGCATTCGCAAGCAACCAAACAAGAAGCAGGCGATGCGGAGGTGATATGAGGGAGGAACATGGATCGGCAACTGCTGCCGCAGCTCTCCTCTTGCTCGGCACCTCGTCTCCCTCTCTCTCTCGTGGAAACCCCCGCCGACACGTGTCCGGTGCCGTTGCGCGCCACGCCAGTCCCTCTTTCCTGTCTTTTCAGCTCTCCCTCCTTCTCTCTGCTTTGTTGCTTGCGCCTACGATGCGCCTCCACCACCCCACCTCATCGGCCACCTACACACCCGAAAAGACACACGCTCTGACCGTGGCAACGTCCCCCCCCTCCTCCCTCGCTTGCTCAGCTCCCTTCGACTCCGCGTGAACGCTGCAATAGCTACCCCGCACAATGCACCAAGAGCATATCCAGCGGCTTACCTCACACGACGCCGCCGTGCTGCGTGCCAGCCACGAGTTTCCGACCTTTACAGACGCGTTTGCCCGCGTCGCACAGGTCGGACTGCCAGAGCTCGAGGCGAAAGTTGGCAGGATTCCCTCTTATAGTGTGAATGGTGCCTCGCACGGCGTGGCGGTGTCGCTCTGTCTCCCAGCACTCGCGTGGGACATCACACGAACATGCGTTCTGCCCGTCACGGACGAGGTGCGACGAAGGACAGAGGCGGAGGCAGTGGGTGATGTCGCAATCTCAGGAGCAGCAGGCGGCACGGCGAAGCGAAATTACGCCGCGCTACGACCTGGTGGACTCGAGCTCTTTGGCCGCCTGGCCGCCATCTGCGCTGATGTCTCCGTGAGTGTCTGCCTGGAAGTGGTGGAAAGCGCCGCGGCGCAAGGCGACGGTGGTGTCGCCGCGTGCCTGTCGGACGAGTCGCCGCTCTGCCTCCTTGTGCGGCCCCTTGTGCCGGAGACGCGGTGGCACTGTGGCCAGCAGATACCCCTCGCTGAGAAGCACGTGCGCGGGCATCCGCATACGAGCCGAAACCCTTCATGTCGTAATGGTGGTGTTTGCTCTTCTTCTCGCGACTGTCTCCTGGATATTAGTGGCAGAACAAGGGAACAACGCAATCTCATGCGTCTGGTCACCGTGTGTCGAGTACGCGGACTGTTCTATAACCTGCCAGTGCGCCAGGCCCCTTATGTGGGACTGGTCGGCACCTGTAGCTACGGCGTTCTCATCGGCAGCAGCAGCGGCGGTGACGACGCTGCGTGGAAGACTGCGAGTGAACGCGATCGGGGGGGGCTCTTTCGCCGCCGCACCTTGTGGGCCTGCAAGTCGGCGTCTGCCATGCGGGCACGGCGGGAAGAGCAGCAGCACCTCGTGGCGGTTATGTTCCAGACCGCGGTGTGTGCGTTGCTGGCGCCGCTGTATCTGACCGCCAGACCTCTCGACGCAAGCGGAGGCAGAGACGCGTCGCTCGCCCGGTGCTCTTTCCCGACGCAGGGTCCCTCTGCCTTCTCTGCAAAGTTGATCGTCGAGTATGACTTCTGCGGAGACGCGGACGCTGCCCGACGTGCGCCAGCTGAGACACTCCCGTTGCGCCCTCTTTCGCTCTGTACACCGCTTCGCTGCGCCTCTGCACCGCGCACAGGTTGTGATAACAGTGGCATGCACCCTGACTCCGTAGCGGCGGCGGGACTGCGCGTGAATCGGCACGGCTTGTACAGCGGCGCTCTCCGGGTGCGTCAAGCATCACGAGAGGTGGACATTGGCGGAAGGGCGGGACGCCGACTCACACGCGGCGAGGCGACGGCGCGTCGTCTGTGTCACGCATTCGGCATCCAGATGCCAGACCCCTCATCTGCGTCGTCACCGTCTGCCACCCGCGCGGAGGCGCGTGCGCGACGATTCTGGTCGTCTTCTGCGGCCGCCGCGAGCTGCGAAGGCGGTGCATGGACCCCGGAGGAGACGGCGGCAGAGGGAGTGCTGACAGAGGTAGTGGTGCGGCCTGGACACTTTGCGGTTCTCTTCAGCACCCCTCCCCCGCTTGGCGTGAGCGCCTTCCCTGCCCGCCAGGCACCGAGCGCGGCAGGGAGCCTCAGTTTTTCGCCGCTTCCTGAGCACCACATGACCTTCTTGATGATACTTGTACGAGATGGTCAAGCGCATCCTCCAGAAGACGATGGCTGTCGCGGAAGATCAATTCCTCCGTCTTCAGCGTTGTGTCTGACGCCTTGCCGTGTGCTGGAACCTACGCACTGGGCCTACGGCATTGTCACTACCAACGCTCATCGACATCTCCACGGCGCACACCCGCTGCCAGGGGGGCCGATCTCAGCAGCAGCGGTCCCAGTGTTTGTGTTTGTTGACAGTGCGTACGTCCCTGCCCGTATCTCCGAGGCCCGGCAGCGGGCCCGACACGGAGATACGGCACAGCAGTCCTTTGTGCAGCTCTACGACGAAGCACTGCGCCGCCTCACCAGCAGTTTGCGCGGGTGCGAGAGTCAGGATGCTCCCCTCGAGGGTGACGAAAAGGTTCTGCCGGCCCAAACAACTCCTCCGCACACGACCACGCCGGATGTGCAGCAGCAGCCCTCTTCCGTTGTACACCATGTGCTTGCAAAGCAGGAAGCTGCGGAGGTGCAGTCACGAGTGCGATATCTCTGTCAACGGGTGCTAGAGGCCGCTGGCGTTCCTGGGACGCAGTCGTACGTGCCAGCACTGCCCTCGAAAAGGCGGAGCTCTTCGACCGCGTCTTCGGAGGGTGTGGTTGGTCGCACTGGAGCTCTGCATCATGTGCAGCTCAACCCCTCCTCGCTGCTGTGGTTGAGCGCTACCGGTCGCGGAGTCAACCCCACGGCAACTGCGCCGCGTCGCACCCCCGTCACCCTCGACCGCAACCTGCACCGCATCACCAGAGAGGAAGAGGAGGAGCAGGCCGCATTGCGCTCTCGCCCTCCTCTGGAAACAGCGCCATCCTCTCGCGAGGCGTCTGCCACTGCACATCACTCACCGGCTGTTCAGGCCTCCAACACGGAGGAAGGGCTGACGCGAATGCGACACCTCCTGGACACGGGGCGTGGGAGTGTGCTACGTCGATTGCCCCGCGCCTGCGCGGCACCGTGTCCATGGATGCCAGAGAGGGGAGTCAACAGAGGTGACGAAAGCAGTGGCTTTGATGCGGCCGAAGGTGCCACAGCAACTGTCTTGGCCGATGCCATACCACCCATCACCACTGCCTTCTCAGCGGGTGTGTCGGTGCTCCAGTGGGCGCGAAAGTTTCTGATCATTGCTTCCCCTACCATCCCCCAGCCTGCGTCCAAGCCACGCTGTGGCCCTGCAGCAGTGCTTCCTCGAGGCCCAGTATGCCGTTCTCAACCACACGCATTGCAGTGGTGGGTCGCGGATCAGCACGCGGTGCACGAGCGGGTGCGGCTGGAGTTCTTTCTCTGCTTTGCTGACACCTACGTGTGCCATCCCGAGCTGCAGCGTGGCGCGGGGCGCGCCGCGAGTGAGTGCTTGATCGCCGGGAGTGGCACAGTCTCGGAATGCGTGCCTTGTAACTCCTTGTCGCTGAGCACCCACGCACGGAAGGCACTCGAGCGTCGGTGCCGCGTTGCACAGCTGCTGTGGTCGCACGCAGTCACTGGCGCTGCATGTTCGCCGAGTGCGTCTTCGGCGGCGGCGTCATTCTCTGTGTCCCTGCCGGCCGAGTGGCGTCTGCGTGTGACCGTCGTGGAGGCACATCTGCGTCAGTGGGGATGGCGGTTCCATCACGAACCTGTAGCAGCCGTGCACCGAGGAGAGATGCAGTGCAGCAGAGCCGTTGCCTGTGCCAGCGGCGTGCGTGTTGGCCAGCCCGCATATTCACGCACACGGCCCACACTGGCCACGGCGATTGTGGCATGGCCGTGCTTGAAGGTTGAGGGGGTCGTTCGCCATGTCACTTCTATGCAAGCGCTGCGGCAAACGGTGGAGGAGCTGGAGGCGGTGGGTGCCGCAGCGACTGCCGCATTTGACAACGCCTTCGTGCCTCCGGAGTCTGCTCTCACTGACCCCGTTTCTTTATGCTGCCGCGGTCTGGGGCCATCACGGGTGCCGCGCTCCTCGCCGCCGTGTCCGCTGCTCATTCCCTCGGTGTTTCTCGACTTCTTTATCTCCCGCTCCTGTCGTGGGGCCATCATGTTCGGCGACGTTCTTCGCCCCACGGCGGCGCGCTCTATGGTAGCGGCGCTGGAGTGTGTCGAGCAGTACTACGTGTGCTCGCACGGCCGCCCTTCCTTCACCCACCTCACCCCTGCACACTAGCGGGGAGCGGAGGTTCGCGCGTGCCTTCCGTTCTGTGGAATTGTTGCCTCTGCTCTACTCATGTCTGCTACGTCAGCCAGAAGGCTGATCCAATACGACGAGGCGACAGGCAATCAAGCCAGCGCGCAAGCACCACTGGCCTCATCGCAGCCGTCCCTACCTTTCCTCCTCGCTCACCCCCTACCCCCCTCCCCCCACCCCTGCGTCGAGGGAGGAGAAAGTGCAGCGTTCGGGCACGAGACAGAACAGGGGACCGGTGGATTGCATGCATTGACTTTCATGTCGTGCTGCACATACACGGGGCTGATGCGCCTCCTTACCGATTGGTGGCCATGGGACGCTGCCTCCTTCCCCCTCGCCCGCCCCCCACTCCTATACTCCATACCTTGTCTCCTCTTTCACGGTACACACGCATAGACGGACTTCAACGCGCAGGAGCGAGAGAAAGAAAGGGCGGAAGACAAGGCGGGGGACGTGAAGCACATCCGCACACGCGTACGCCCACACATCCACCCCTCTCCCACACATAGACATACACACAAGACAACACCCCCGCTATAGAGCCCTCTCTATCAGTCGTCTCGCTTTCCACGCAGAATGCGCACATGCACACACGCGTCCCTCTTCACCCGATCTAAGTCGCGTTATTCATCGCTTCAACACACCTACACAGTTCAAGCCACAGCTCGCCTGCTGAACAAGTGAGCCGCGTCCAGCCTCCCACAGACACACACACGCAGATGGACACCGCCTCAGCCGCTGCGCCAAGCCCACCCCCACGGCTCCGTGATGCTGTGAAGGCGGAGCCGAGCACAGAAGACGAGCGTGGGCAGCAGCTGCAGCAGTTGTCTCGCCATCAAGACGTCGCTTCTTCGGCGTCCGCGTTGGAGTTTCTCGCGCTGTGGCGACCCTCCGCGGTGTCGTCGTCTCGACATGCTGCCGCGCTCACTAGCGCGAAACAAGTCGAAGAGGTGAAAAGGGCACAGTTGTCTTCGTCTCCTCCCCCGTCGTCCGAGCTGGCTGCACCGACGCATGTCTACGACCCGCGCCTGGGCACTCTGTCCATCGGATCGGTGGTATTTGCACCCTATCGCGTGTGCAGTGAACGCCCGGTGCGCGGTGGCTTGTCGGCGTGTGTGACCGGCGACACTGTCAGCGGGTCTCCGGTCACTGCAGCGGCGCCGCACCAGCTGATGCCACCACCGCGCCCTCCCTATCGCTTACATTATGCGCTCGCCGAGGTGACGGGTATTCAAGTGATGGCCGGTACTGTCACCGTGTCTTTCCTCTTCACGGATCCAGGCATCGACGACGAGGCTGTGTCGATGTACGAATGCGTGCCGTGCCCTCCAGCATGTCTCTCACGGTGGCTTCTCGAGGAAAACAGCCCTTCACCACAACACTGCTCTCTGCTGGAGCGCGTCTTGCACGTCACTCCGCCGGAGGGACCTCTCCCGGTGAATGACATCTACAGGGCCCTCCAAGCGGCATCCCCCAAGCTCGCCTCTGCACCGGGTTTATCACCGTTGCTGGTTCAGCGGCAGCGGCAACGAGAGCGTTGCGTGGCACGGCTCCGTCAACTCTACTGCCTCAGCGATGACGACGACGAGCAGCCGCACACCACGATGGCACACAACTCCAGAGGTGTGGCACAAGGCGCATCAGGGGAAGACATGGCAGCGAAGCCTGTCGCACTCGAACCCACCGCCGCAACGGCCGCTCCCTCCTCGGTCGCGTGGCGATTTCTGTCGACTGCTACTACTGAAAAGGTGGCTTTGACGGTCGGCAGCGCGGGGACAACGACTCTTGCCGCGTCAGCCGCCACCATGTTTGCCCGCTACGTCGCCCCGACCAGCGTGCATGCCTTTTTCTCCGGCATCTTCCAGGAGGTGAACGCGTGCATGGAGCATCACTGCAGCCGTCACCGCCGCCATTCGCTCACAGACCCCACGACAGAGCCTCTCTCCTCTCTCGGTCGGCGGCTTCGTCGCGGCGTCGCTGCTGCCAACGCCGCGTCCCCACCGCCGCTCGTCCTCGTCATCTTCGACAGCTACGCCACGCTGCGTCGCTTTCACGTCTTCATGTCGGTGCGCGGCCACGTCGTGCAGCTGCTCGACGGTACCCACGTAGGCAGAGCTCTCCCATCGCCGCGAACGTCGCACGCGTTCGGAGCTCAGTGCAAGATCTGGCTGTGCATGCTGCGCGATGACACCGGAGAAGAGAGTGTGGAAGAGGAGGCGAAGAAGGAGGATGGTTTCTCAATCACCAGGGCCAGTGCTGGTGAAGAGAGCGTGGAGGTGGCGCAGGCAGTGGCACTCATGGAAGCGCAGCTGCGCTGTTTGCTCGCAGCTGCGCCGCCCGTCGATGCGCTTGTCAGCTTCAAGGAGCACGTCACGCAGCAGCAAGTCACGAAGAGCCGTCGGTCGGCTACGCTGCATCAGCACGTCACAGCGGAGGCGGTGCTGCAGCGACTTATGCCGCACCTCGGAGCAGACCGCCTGGAGTGTGTTCTGCAGGACGTCCCGGCACCGCCGCCGCGGCCAACGCCAGTAGGCAACAACGCAGCTGCTTCCTCTTCAGGGACGACGCAGCCCCCGCCATCCACGGCACCCGCCACTACCGTTGTCAAGGTGTCCGGTGCCGTCTTCGGCGACAACAAGATTCTCGTTCCGTGCAGCCCCGAGCAACTGACCCTGCTCTCCACCGTGTTGACGAGCACCCCTGTAGCGGTGAGTCGGAAAACAGGTGATGGCGGCGCTGCTGAGGGAGGCGGTGAAACCGCCGGGCAGCGCAAGTGTTCTCCTACCAAGAAGGCTAATCGGAAACGTCCGCGAGTGACGGAGACGGCAGACTCCTCGTCGGCGACGGCTGTAGCAAGAGCGCAGGCGCTGACCCCGGCCCTGCTAGAGAGGATCGCCCTTGGCAGCTTCACAGACGCTGCGGCAGCGACGCTTTTTGATGTTTTCGCAGACGCCACGGCGGTCGTGATGAGGGCGCCTGGCCCCTCCTCCGAGGATCTACCTGCGACCGCCGGCGACGCGCACCGCGGCAGCAGTGATGGAAGCGGTGCCGCAGAGGTACTAAGCAGCATCGAGGACCTTTACGAGAAGTGGTGCGTCGACCCGTCGCGGTTCGGTGAAGCGTTCCCGGTGTTCGCGGCGGTGTACGCACTCGTGGCGGACGTCTTCGCCAGCGTAAGTCGCTTCCGTGCCGACAGACCACGTAGTGCTAGTGAGTGGGACGCCGGCATCGGCGACGACGGGCCGCGGCGGCTCTCCAGTGAGCCACTGGAGTCTGCCCCGTCACTTGAACAGGCCACAGAGATGAAAGCCTCGGCAGTGACGCAGAGGCGCTTACCGACGCCGTCGCCTCCCAATGAACTCCCTCGCGGCCGCCTCGGTGCGCTCCTTGGTGCTCTCCCCCGCATCGCGCTAGTGCTCCCACGCGGCAACCCCACCCAACACCCCAACCTCAGCACACAGCAGTATCTTCGCACGCTCCGCGCCTTCTTTTCGCCCTGGGCGGTGCACGAGGTCACCTCCCCGGCCGCTTCTGTGGCCATCAGCTGCGCGGCGCCGGTGCTGTGGCACCAGCGCGGCGGTCTTCTCCTCCTTTTTTGCGACGAGGCCACCACGCAGCTTGGTGCCTTGCAGGACGAGGCGGACGTCGTGATTGCGTGTGGCAAGGCGGCGGCGGCGTGGGTAGCAGCGAATAGTGCGACGAAGGCCAGTAGCGGAGACAGTTGCAACGTTGCTGCCGCTGGCCCGCTGCTGTTCGCCGTCATCTCAGAGGCGGAGGTGGTGGCGCCGACAGACCAACTCACCCACCTGTGGCTTCCCATCACTCTTGCTTCACCGACCTGCATGGGAGGGGGCCACGCGCCTGCTGACGTGTCGACCTCAGCGGACGGGCTCGAGCGGTGCAGTGAGTGGCCGGCAATGTCGAAGGAGGAGACGTCACGCACCGAGCTAGAGGAAATGTGGAAGCTCCTCGTTGCAATGGTAAGCGCAGATGGGAGCGTCAACGTGTCTGCACGCCCGTCGTCGCCACTACTGCGGCAAGACCAACAACAACATGGCCAGACCTTGCGCAGCACCGGCGCGGCTGCCCGCCGACTTCACCAAGTCGAGGTGCTGCCCAGAACCCTGCGGCAAGCCGTGGTGCTCTGGCGCCACCTCCAGGCCGCTGAACCCGCTATGTGCGGTTGGCAACGCCAAAGATGTGCGTCACCATCCGAGCTCGACAGTGAAGGGCCGTGGGGCACGCTGCAGGCAGTCGTGAAGGAAATGGCGCTGGGCTGCGTCACGGCAACCCCAGTTCGTATGACGGACGTGACCCTCCTACGCGGCAGCGATGACAGCGCGTGAGCCGCCAAGGGGAGTGGCGTGCGCCATGTTGCGAAAGGACCAGGCTTCGCATTATTTGAAGACGGCGGTGCGGACACTTGTGTCCCTCGCGCCTCCGCTCCGTCTTGAGGTGCGAACATGTGCGGGTGCGTGCGCAGTGATGTGTCTGCCTCTGCAGCGGTGTCTCTGTTTGGTTTTGTATGCTGGCAAATGCGCCGAATCATCGAGACGCGTGAGCGCCGTGTCCTGGTGCGTAGATGCCTCATCCAGGTAGGAGCACTCTTCTACACCAAGAAGGTGCGCAGTAACGAGGAGAAAAAAGGCGAGTGAAGCGAAACACAGCGACAGGGAAACTGATAAGTGCATGCATAATCGGGTGCCACCGCCGCCTTGTCCGGTGGCTGCCCCCCCCCCTCCTCCTCCTCCCCTCCCACTTCTTTGCTCGCTCTGTACACCTCCGCTTCTCTTTCTGCGTGCTTGCGGGCTGCGGCGGCAATAGTGACGGCATCCCCCGCCACCCGCCCCCCCCCCTTCACCATCCACCCTCTGGATACGCACGCACGCAGACATCTTGTGGACGCCAAGCACCACCCCGTCCTTCAGTCGCACGTTGTTTGGATTCGCGTCTTTTCCTGCCGCCTTTGATGTGAGCTCCCATTGTGATGGGCCCTTGTGTTTTCCTTTGTTGCTGTCTCCCTCTGCCTTACGCCTCATCGTTCTCTTAGAAGTTCTCCATACCGATAAGCCCCCCCCCCTCTCCTCCGTCCGTCCGTCCCTCTCTCTGTGTCTGCGTGTGTAGGCAACAATGTCGGCGTCCACTACGGAGCTGTTCACCAACCAGGGCACCCTCTATCAGTACGCCGGGGAGGAAGGCGAGCACCCTTACTACAAACCCCTCGGCGACGTGGACAGCTTCACCATCTCCCTGCTGAAGCACAAGAAGACGGCAGGCACTGCCGGCAGTAACAACAGCTGTGTGGAGTACCTCATCGCCGTGGCCGAAGACGGGGAGAAGGTCTTTGAGCAACCCATCGGCGTGGACCTTCAGCTCTCTTACTCCGCCCCAACCGCGTCCGTGCACTGGCCAGCGATCATCGATGAAGAACTTGAGACTGTTGCCTTCCGCTTCGCCGCTCCCGCGGCGCATGTCGCGCAGGTGACGGCACAGTTGCGCATGCAGCAGTTTGTGGAGCTGTACAACCGCTGTACCTACAGCCTCCTCACCGGTTACGACGAGGTGGACCCGGAGGACGAGTGGTACCAGTACCTCGGCGCCGCCACCACGCACGAGGTCTGTAACGAAGATGCCACGGAGCCCGTGTTCGAGTTCGACCCAAGCCAGTTGGCGAAGGCGAGCACCGGTGCCGGCAATATTTGCGCCGCGGAGTCGCTACAGTTTAACCGCGTCCTCGTTGTCAAGAAGAGCAACGAGGAGGCTAGTCTGGAGCTGCAGGCGCTGCCGCAGACGGAGCGAGGCTTTGACCGGGCTGCCATGGAGAAGCTCGTCGTGCGCGGCGTTGACGGCACCTCCACGGGAACTCTCCTGGAGAACGGCGACGTCACCATGCTGCTCTTCGGCGGCTGCAGCGCGGCGGTGCAGCAATTAGACCTCGCACGCGGCACTGTGGTGCAGGAGTACAAGCCAGCGGATCTGCCCGTGCAGAGTGTGGCCTATGCGAACCACACAGCGGCGAACTCTGGCTCCGTCTACACGTGCCTCGGCCGCAATGTTGCCTTCAACATCGACGTCCGCATGGACCCCCGCAGCTGTGTCGTGATGGAGGATGGGAAACAGCCGACAGACTACGCCTTGCCGTCGCTGCGGAAGGACTTCACTTGCCACGCTACCTCGCAGAACGGCTACCTCGTCATCGGTGATGGGTCCGGGAACATCCGACTCTACACCGGCCCGCCCGGCGCGCGCAAGCCAGCCGGTGGGTACTTCCCAAAAACTGCCAAGACGCTGCTGGACACCAAGGTACCGATCGTTGACATCGACGTCACAGCCGACGGCCAGTATATCGTCGCGACCTCCACCTCGTTTCTGCTGTTCATCGAGACCAAGTACGTGGACAGCAACGACAAGGAGTCGACAGGGTTTCAGACTCGGATGGGCGCGAGAAAGCCACAGCCCATCCTCCTCCAGCCGTCCCCGGAGCAAACACTGCGCATGGGTGGGGCAAGCGCGGTGCACTTCCAAAGCGCGAAGTTCGACCGCTTTCCGGGCACCAAGGAGCTGTGCGTGACCGCCAGCTGCGGGGACTACCTCCTGACGTGGTCGCTGCGCGCGATTGAGTCGTCGCAGCAGAGCGGCCGCGCCGTGGTGAACTCCGCCGTGGCGGTAGGGAAGACCGTGTTGTCGACCTCTGCAAACCGTGCCTCGCACGTCGGCTTCCTTACCGGCAACGACGTCGGGGTCGTACCCGTGCATGAAGCGAAGAAGGAGGTGAGTCGGACGTGGACATGGGGGACCGAGTAGGGTTGGCGGCGACGGCTGCACTTGCACCTCTGTGCATCTGGCTGGCAAGGCTTGGCCCCCCCCCCCGTAGCGCTGCCGGAACCCCCCCCCATCCTGACGGCCCGCATCGATTCCCCTCCATACAAGCGCACACAAACGCGACCACGCGCGTGTTGTGGGGAAGGCATGCTTGGGGGCAACAGAACGCTAACAACCAACTCTCGCTCGTTCGCTGACTCTCGGCACCCACACGCCTGCTCTCCTGCTCTGCGCCGGCAAGCAAGTGGGCGCGAGTCCCTGCGGACAGCATATTCAATACCGTCCTTGGTGTACTTCATTCATTCACGTCCGCACGCATTCCTTGCGACACAGCGGTGCGACGAGATCGGGTGGACGATGGGGCCCGCCCTTCCTGTTGCCGTGTTGGCCGCGGATGGGCGACGGTGACCGCACGGCCCCTTGTCTCTCGTTATGTCTTCTGTCCGTGCGCCCAGTATGTAGGTCTCGCCCCCCCCCAGGCCCCCTGCGTGTCTCCACCCGGTGGCACCGTACGCTGGAAAGACGTGTAGCGCCGCACTCTCGCCAGTGCGCACGCCTGTGCGTGCGCGCGTGTCTGTGCTCTTGTATGGCAGACGCGCTCGACTCCTACCGGCATGGGCTCGGTGTAGGCGGTCTGACCACACACACACACACACACGCCGGAGGTCGGATCGACGGAGGTGAATGTGCCGACTTGCCCATAGCGTCGACGTAACTTCGTCCCCTTTCGCCACTTCTCTCTCACGCTGGCGCAGGGACGGCAGCATTTCCGGCAGTTTTCGATTATACGTGCACTTCTCCAAGGTAGAATACAAACGCGAAGAAACGATGCCCAAAAATGAAAACGAATAGAGCAGAAGAAGGTGGTTAGAGGGGGAAAGGTGTTCCCAGATGGAAGCACGTCGATCGTGGCGCCTCTTGCGTGGCACTTGTGCTTCCTTGAGCTATGTGTGCCAATAAGGTCTGTGTGAGCGTGCGTGCGTGTGTGGAAATGGAAAAGTAGGTCGGAAAGCTGGTGTGGTGGTGGAGGCAGAGAGAGAGGAAGAGATTTCGAGGCGGACGAAAGGAGTGGGGGGAGCACAGCGTGTGTTTGTGTGTGTGTGTGTGTGTGTGCGTGTGTCAGCAGCGCGAGGGCATCCTCTGCGTTCCCCCACCCCTCTTCCTCCTCTTTCCGTACTCCCCACTCGTGCCCCACCTCCACTCCCGTGTCTCTGCGCATCTATCACACACGCACGCACGCACGCGCAAAGAAGTGTATTTCAATAGAGGTGCCCCGATGGGGCAAGGCGAAGAGGACGAATGGGAAAGGAAGGCAGCGAGGATGTTATGTGCTTCTCTTCGTGAGCCTTCCAAGGGGGTGGGAGGGTGTCGCCGCGCCGACCGTTCATCGTCTCCTCACTCCCCCCCCCCCCGCATGCACACACACACACACACAAAACGGTGATCTGTGTGTGTGTGTGTGTGTGTGTGTGTGAGAGAGAGAGCTTCTCCGCCCTCACCAACTGTATCCTCCTCTACCTGCTCTTCATGTAAACACGTCTGCACGCCCGAACACGAACATGCGCATGCACGCAACAAAAGGCTTGGGTGGTTTTCCTTCATCTCGCTTCTCCTTCACGCCTGTTATTCCTTGCATTCTATAGATCGCCTACAGCCCGTCCCCTCCCTCGAAACTAGCAAGCCACAGACAACCTAGAGGATTCAGAAGCATTCAGGGAGAGAGAGACCAGCACACCCATATGCACATACCTGCTACATCAGGTGCCTCCCGTCCCAGCCATCCCCCCCCCCTCATTTCAAACCCCTTTTGCAGCCCCCCCCCCCGCCCCCCCTACATCCTCTTTCTCCTCAATCTCTAGATTCCCCACATCTCTGTTTTCTATTCTCTCCCCTTTCCCTCCATCTCCGGCACGGCCTCAGCACCACCGCAACAACAGCAGCAACGTACCCCACCCTCCGCCTCTGCATTCTCAGTGCGCGAGGCCCATACACAATAGCCCTGGATTTCGCGCTCTCTCTTTTCTCTCCCCATCCCACGCCCATCACCGTTTTCCCCATTTTCCAACAAACGAAATCCTCCGTTTGTGTTCCGACGAGATACCCAGCGTGCTAGCACGCAACCCCACTGCCAACCCGCCTACCGCCTGCACAAAAGCACACTTGCACACGGCAACCACCACTTATAGATCAACGCATGCAGACACGCAAGCCCTTCCCGGGCCCCTAGACGCCTCCGCTTCTCCCCTGCATTTTCTCTACCCCTTCACCCGCACCCCCACGTCGCCGCCATGGAGCGCCTGCAGCGCGTCGGTGTCCGCACCGGCCCCACCTTCGCCGCTGACGCACCCGCGTCCACGTCGGAGTTACCGAAGCCGACGTTCCAGCCTGGCAGCAGTATCTACGAGATGGACTCCAGCGGCAGGCTGCATCGCTTCCAGTGCGGTCGCGTGCTCGGCCGCGGCGGCTTCGCCAAGTGCTACGAGGTGTCAGACGAGACTGGCACCTACGCGCTCAAGGCCGTTAACCGTGCGTCGCTGGAGAAGCCCAAGACGCTGCAGAAGCTGCACAGTGAAATCAGCATCCACCGCCGCATGAAGCACAAGCACGTCGTCGAGTTCCTTCGCACGTTCCGCGACCGCTACTACGTGTACATGCTCTTGGAGAAGTGTGACCACGGGACGCTGATGGACCTACTCAAAGTGCGCCGCTTCAGCGTGGCGGAGACACAGTACGTGATGCTGCAGTGCCTGTCGGCGCTGCAGTACATGCACAGTGAGTGCGTCATCCACCGCGACCTGAAGCCCGGCAACATTATGCTGGACAGAGAGCTCAACGTCAAGATCGGCGACTTCGGCCTCGCCGCGGAGCTGCAGTACGACGGCGAGCGCAAGCGCACCATCTGTGGAACGCCCAACTACATTGCACCCGAGATCATCGACCACAAGAGCCACGGTCACAGCTACGAGGTGGACACGTGGTCGCTCGGCGTCATCCTCTACACACTGCTGGTGGGTCAGCCTCCGTTCCAGATGGAGGACGTGGAGTCTACATACAAGCGCATCCGCCAGTGCCGCTACGACTTCCCCGCCAACGTACCAGACAACGCGCGCGACCTTATCACTCAGATCCTGCAGAGCAGCCCGGCCCACCGCCCCACGCTGATGGACATCCGCCAGCACTCCTTCTTCTCGTCGTCACCGCCGCCACCGCTGACGCCGCCGGCATCGTTCGCGTCCTTCGGCCTGCCGGTGCCTGGCCCCGCCGCGCCCGCGACGACGACGACCGCATCAGCAGCAGCAGCAACCATAACCACACGCAGCGCACGCCGCGCGTCGGCGGTGGACATGCATTACCCACCGCCGGCGCCGTATGGTAAGGAGCTGTTAGGTGCCCCGGCACAACGCGAGGTGCTGCGACCCATCAACGCCAACGTGCCGCCGCCGCCCGGCGCGCCGACGTCGCCGCGCCACCTTGCGAACCTCAGGCAACAGCAGCAGCCCGCACCGGCGCCGACGCTCCCCGGCATCTGTGCGCACGCGCGCAACGAGACGCCACGCAGTGCCCCTGGGACGGCAGCGGTGCCGCTCTCGGGCCGCTGCCCCGCTTCATCTCCGCAGCAGCTCCGAAACGACGCCAACGCTGACGAGGACGAGAAGCAGCAGCTGACGGCGCTGCACGACCGCCTGCACCAGACCCTGTGCGGCGACGCGGCCGCCGACGACGCTGCTGACAACGAGGCGCCGCCGCCGCCGGTGTGGGTTACGCAGTGCGCGGACTTCTCGTCCAAGTACGGCATGGCGTACCGCCTCAGCACCGGCCAAACCGGCGCGCACTTCAACGACTCCACCAAAATCGTGTGGGAGCCCATTACGGACCGTGTGGAGTATCACGCGCGCGTCAAGATCGAGATGCCGGCGCGCGACGGCAGCACAGGGCTCTTCGCGAAGGACGAGCGGCACGTGTTCAGCATGCACAACTACCCACCGGAGCTGGAGAAGAAGGTGACACTGACCAAGTACTTCAAGACCTACCTCGGCCGCGTGCAGAGCTCGCCGGACAAGGTGCCGGTGGTCGCGTGCTCACCCTTCCTGCCGGCGGCGCCGCCACGCTGCACCGACCCGCACACGTCCAGTGACTTTGTGTACGTAAAGCGCTGGCTGCGCGTGGACGGCGCGCTCGTGTTTCGGCTGTCGAACAAGACGGTGCAGGTGTGCTTCGAGGACGGCGCTGAGATCATCCTGAGCTCGGAGTGGCGCGTGGTGACCTACACGACGCCGTCGGGCCGCCGTCGCACGATGCCGCTGAACTCGGTGGCCACAGAGTGGGAAGAAGCGGCGGAGCGGCTGCGAAACACCAAGAGCGTACTGTACCAGGTCATCCGCGATCACTGCCTGTAGAGGACCAGCCCACTCGCGCGTTCGTGTGTCTCGCGGGGGATAGTGGTACCCACACTCCCCTCTTTGTTTTCGATAGATTGCATTAGAACCCTGATAGCTGGGGTGACCTCCGTGCGCGGCATCGCAGGGTCCAGCACCCCCACTGTGTGAGGAGGCCAGGCAGTCCCTCTATCCCTGCGGAATGCCGGAGCCACTTGCGGCGGTCACAGGGTCGCGCGCCTGCGCTGCAGCGAAGTCGGGGCGTCTCATCGCCACCGATGCCGACGGCCGCACCCTCGACGGCGTGGCGTCGGAGCAACCCGAGGCGGCGAGCACGCCTGCACCACCCATACGACTGACGACGAGGCGCCAGCGCGACTCGAACACATCCCACCCCGCCATCGCTGCCCACTCGTGGGGGGAGCCTGCGCTGCCGCGGGAGACGCACCACGCGGCCGCCGGCACGATGGGGGAGCGGGTGTGGGGCGGCACGGCGAGGCGGCTGGGTGGGGAGGGCTCGAGGCAGATGCCGTGCTGCGATGCCTGAGCTGGCGCAGTGCTGCGCCGGCGTGTGTCTACGGCTGCCTTGCGCCACGCGATGGGTGGCCTGTGGCAGGGTCGGAGGCTCGAGAGTGGGGTGGGACCTCATGCTGTGTGGGGCCGAATGGACAAAAAAAAAGATTGCATTAGAAGCTGTTTTGGTTTTGATACACGCTCAGACATATCGACTGCATGGCCTACACCCTGGCGCGAACGCGCACCTGAAGAAATTCAGTGAGAGCACATGCTTGCAAATCATGATGAGTGCGCCTACCAGCAAGAGGCAACGAAGAAATAAAATCTGGATGACGCGCACAGAAATGCAACTCGGCTAACTAGGCAGACACGCTTGGATCTTCTCCCCTCTCTACATCGCCGGCTCCACACAAAAGTTGGAGAAGTTGGGTATCGATCCCAATACCTACCGCATGCTAAGCGGTCGCTCTACCATCTGAGCTACATCCCCACAGAAAAATACGCGCTTCAGAAAATCTTCGGAGTAGTGCCGACAGGTTTCGGAAAAGTGTCGCAAACGGAAGGGTTCGAACCTTCGCGTGAGATCACACCTGCTTAGCAGGCAGGCGCCTTAACCACTCGGCCACATTTGCTCCAGGTCGTGGGTTCGGTAAAGCTAAAACCCATCAAAGCAGCAAACAATTTCTAGTATTGAGCGCTTCCCACTGAGTTCTCGGTAGTATAGTGGTTAGTATACCCGCCTGTCACGCGGGTGACCCGGGTTCAATTCCCGGCCGGGAAGCTTTTTGCCCGAAGCCCGGGAAGTATGGCGCCCAAGCCAACCCGATGAAAGCAACTCGCTTTGTCTGATCCCTGCCCTTTCTGGAAAACCGAAACCCCACTGCTTTCACAAAAATCCTTACCCCATGCATGCCTTTTTCTTTTATGTGTGGGATAAACACACCGGAGGATGGACCCCACCGTGACCGAGGATAAAGCCTTAACCGCGCATCAGCACCTTAAACATAGGAGTCCCGCAAAGCTGCCCCAGTCGCACACGGAAATCCCAAACCCAGCCCCGTTGAAATGACGGCTTTCTCGGTATATTTATGAAACCGAGTTTTCTGAAAGACTTCTGCCCCATGTGGAGAAGAAATCCCACCCTCCTGCCTCCTCGAATCCCCTTCCTTGCGCCGACCCCCCCCCCCGAAACCCAAGCTTACCCGTCGGTCTTTTCCACAGCTGGAAGTCAAGAGCCCCGCCCTGGATCAGGGACGAGCACCACCCGTACAGAGGCAAAAAAAAAACACTAACAAAGAGCGCTAATAAAGCAGCTCAACAACAACACATTCACCGAAAAAGAGGCGGCGAAACGAGGAAACAACGGACACGCTGCTTTCTATGAAGATGACGCGCAACTTTTCCGGGGGAGAAAGTCCCCCTTCCCCCCTATACACACACACAAACGCAAAGGGCCCCCAAGCTAGCGCCTACAGCAGGGGCAGATGGCCGCCGCTACATGAAAAAAATCATTGCTTGTATGCTTGGTTTACGCACACTGCGCCTCCGATTCTCCGGTGCGGGGTCGTTGTTTGTTTCGAAAATGGACCTGACCATAGTCTATAAAGGCGCTTCGCACGGGATAGTTTCCACATTTTCTTTTGCACACACCTGGCCGCCAGAAAAAGCCCAAACACATGTCCCCAGCATCAAAAACACCGTTTTGCTTCTGTAAGGGGCTCAAAACGCCTCCTTGTGAGCGAAAACCCGGTTCCCATGCGCGAGAACCGGGCAGGCAGCGGCGGGCCGACCCTTTTCGGTCTTTCCGGCCCTTTGAAGGCGTCCGCCGTCAGCAAACCGAACGGTGACCCCGGTGGCAGACGCGCCCCCGCAGCGCCGGGCCCCACCTGAGGGGGCCCCGCTTCCTTTTTTCGAAGCGGGCGGGTTTTTCGTGATGCCGCCGGCGCCGCTGTTCGCTTTTTTGTCCTTTCCCCTCTTTTCATTTTTTCAGGGTGGCTTTTGTGGTTCCACCGAGCAGCGGGGCGCGCGACAGGCCCCCGCCATCGGGCCACCACCATTTTCACCCAGCCTCGTCGATAAAGCCACATCCCCCCTATCTTCGATTTTTTCCGCGACGCCCGCCTGGGCCCCCCGCTCGCAAGAACAGGCTGAAGAACACACACCAGCCCACCCATGGATCGACCCTTAAGGCGCCGGGAAAACAGAGCCCGCACAATAACGCCATGCCGAAAAAACCCACTTCCGAAAACAAAAAATGTTCTGTTTTCGGGTTTTTTTGCGGCGTGGGGTGTGTGGGCTTGCGCTTGCAAGGCGGGGTGATGTTCGCGAACCCCACCTTCCAGAACAAGAAACCACCCGAGAGACAAGGAAAACCCAAACCCCCCAATACTGCGCAGCGCCCATCCCAGATCTTCTGCGAAAGTAGACCTTGGCCCCCCCCCGGCATTTCCAGGCTCCTTTTGGCTGTCCCCTCGGATGGCCGGCCGCGTAAACCGCGGGCCGGCGGGGCGGCCCTTTTTGGGGCCCGCACCCCCCCCTTTTTAGGCCGAGCGAGCCCCACGCGTTTTTCAGGCGCCGGCCGCAAAGCCCGGCCCACCCGGATCCCCAAAAGCCACACCGTCTTTTTTCATGTACGATGCCCAAATGCTTTTGACCCTCCTGCTCAAGCTTTTGCCTTTGAGGCGTCCGGGGGGCGTTTTTCTAATCTTCCCTAGCAGCTGGCAAAACCTGCCGCCACAAAAGGCGACCCCCTAAGCCACACCCGTGCCCCCAAAGGCTAAGCGGGCCCCCGGGCCGTGCTGGTGTCCCCGCGCACCGCCGCCGGGAGCGGTTTGCGGCGCGGTCTTGTCTAAACAAAGGGGCGGCCGTGGGCCATCTGCGTGCATGCCCCGCCCCCTTTGGAAATGCAGGGGTTCTGGGGGCGGCAGCCGGAATGGCACCGGCGCCTTCACCCGCAGCAAGGATCTCCTTAGTCGTAGGGCCCCAAACAAACCTCTTTAAGGGGGTTCCCGGGCAAGAAAAAAAGAACCCCGAGTGCGGCTGGCGTTTGTCGTCATTCCCACGCTGTCGCTTCGCAAGGCTAAAAAACCACTACCGCGTTCACCCGCCGCTTTTCGCCGCTAATAAAAAACCGCGACCTTGCTGACCCGGCATTAGGCCGTTCGGTCGTTTTTCGCCGGTTGTCGCCGACGCACCCGGCAACGTGAAGACAGGGGCTGTGCTTCCCTCTCGGGGGCTTGAACAGATAAAGGGCGTTTCGTGGGCTGTTTGGCCCCTGGTTAACGGAGCTCTCCGCAACGCGGCGCTGGTCGTCACTTTTGGCGACTCCCCAGCGGCGCCTGGTGCTTTTATCGACGCTATGCAAGGCCAAAGTTTTTTTTGACAGCGGGTGCCCCCAAGGTACGGTAGTGGAGACAACCTGGCGCCGCTTGAAAAGCGCCCGTGTCCCCACACATGCGCCTGGTAAAAGTTATTTCATATTTAGCGAATCCATGTATATTCGCTTAAAGCCGGAAGGCGTGCGGCACAGCATGAGAACAGGCGGCTGCCAAAAGAAAAAATAAGGCAGGAACGATTCCGCAAACGGCCACCATTCACACATTCTTTGCGTTGGATGCCGGCCCGACAGCTTTCTTTGGTTTTTTGAGCACATTTCTAAGGTTCCCCGGCCAAGAAAAGCGACACGAGTGATTTGTTTATCGTTAGAGGCGTGCCGCCGGCATCGTCGTTGTACAATCGTTAAAAGAAGCCCGTGTTGGCCTTTTTATCTAACAACACCGGGTCTGTTCGCCAAAGTTTGCTTGGAAAACAGGAAAATAAGACGCTTGCATCCCGATCGTCTCTAAAGTCACCCGCTGCTTTCGTTACCTCCTCATTTCCCACAGAACACTATATCTGACAGACACCAAAAGGTAGGTTTGGGTTTCTTTCGGCTGATCTTTCCAGATATTGTGTGATTGCTGGCGCCGGCGCTTGTACTTAGCAGCACCTGGAGTTGGAATTGGGGGCCCCGGCGACACAAGAAAAACACAAGGCGGGGCCATAAAAATAGCCAAAGATAAAACTGTCGCAGCACATATTCCTTCAAATTGCGAAACTCGCGCCAAAGAAGCTTACTTTTTTGACGACCTCACGACCTTTTATCTGTTCGTGATCCTCTTTTCTGTTGCCCAAGTCATTTTCACCAGCCTCCAGAAGAACGAGATACTCAACCAGCCTCGCTTAGAAAAAAAATCATCCGAATTTATCCCCCCGGCAGCCACGAAACAACAGAACTTGAAGCAACTTTTGAATAATTGAATCGCGGCTCGACCGTCTGTTTTCCGGAAAGTGACTCTAACGGTTTTCTCTAAAAAATATATCGAGCGGGGTGGGTTCTCCTTTTCCTTTTTGCCAGCCAATTAGGCCGTGAAGCGCGAAATCCCACCCCACTCTCGAGCCTCCGACCCCGCCGCAGGCCACCCATCGCGTGGCGCGAGGCAGCCGTAGACACACGCCGGCGCAGCACTGCGCCAGCTCAGGCATCGCAGCACGGCATCTGCCTCGAGCCCTCCCCACCCAGCCGCCTCGCCGTGCCGCCCCACACCCGCTCCCCCATCGTGCCGGCGGCCGCGTGGTGCGTCTCCCGCGGCGGCGCAGGCTCCCTCCACGAGTGGGCAGCGATGGCGGGGTGGGATGTGTTCGAGTCGCGCTGGCGCCTCGTCAGTCGTATGGGTGGTGCAGGCGTGCTCGCTGTCTCGGGCTGCTCCGACGCCACGCCGTCGAGGGTGCGGCCGTCGGCATCGGTGGCGATGAGACGCCCCGACTTCGCTGCAGCGCAGGCGCGCGACCCTGTGACCGCCGCAAGTGGCTCCGGCATCCCGCAGGGATAGAGGGACTGCCTGACCTCCTCACACAGTGGGGGTGCTGGACCCTGACGTTGCGCCGCAATCCTCGTCAGCAGGGTCGATCGGAAGGTGAAAGGAGTGGCAGTTGAGTGTGCAGCGTGGCGATGGTCATGTGTGTATGAATTCCGGAGGGGGGGGGAAGTCAGGTGAAGCAAGTGTGTTGATGGTGGGGCTGCTTTCAGCATGCGAATTTGCTTTGGTTGAAGGGGGGGGGGGGTTCTGTTGTCGCAGTGAAGTACAATGAACGGCAAAGGGCCGGTTTTGTTTTGTCGATCATCGCGCATGTGCTCCACTCCGACCGGCGAATAGCACTCGAAAAGTCAAATGTCCACATAGCTTTGCTGTTCAGCGGCTCTTTTGGCCAAGGAAAGAAATGGTTTTCACGTCGGTGTGCAACAAGGGTGCGTGTAGTCGCCATTACTGAGTCATGGGCGGGGAAAGAATTTTTTTTTGCTCCTTTGAGACACTAGGTTTACGTTTTTCGGGTCAAATATCCATTTCTTTACATGACGTGAGGTTCCACTCCACTCTCGAGCCTCCGACCCCGCCACAGGCCACCCATCGCGTGGCGCGAGGCAGCCGTAGACACACGCCGGCGCAGCACTGCGCCAGCTCAGGCATCGCAGCACGGCATCTGCCTCGAGCCCTCCCCACCCAGCCGCCTCGCCGTGCCGCCCCACACCCGCTCCCCCATCGTGCCGGCGGCCGCGTGGTGCGTCTCCCGCGGCGGCGCAGGCTCCCTCCACGAGTGGGCAGCGATGGCGGGGTGGGATGTGTTCGAGTCGCGCTGGCGCCTCGTCAGTCGTATGGGTGGTGCAGGCGTGCTCGCTGCCTCGGGTTGCTCCGACGCCACGCCGTCGAGGGTGCGGCCGTCGGCATCGGTGGCGATGAGACGCCCCGACTTCGCTGCAGCGCAGGCGCGCGACCCTGTGACCGCCGCAAGTGGCTCCGGCATCCCGCAGGGATAGAGGGACTGCCTGGCCTCCTCACACAGTGGGGGTGCTGGACCCTGAGATGCCACGATGGTCTGCATGTTGTATTCAGTGTTTTTGGGGATGTGGCAAGAGAAAGAGTATTTAAGAATGGGATACGGGAGCGAACTGTTCGGGAAGGAATGAAAACGTAGTCGGAGGCGCGGGTGTGCTGTGTTCCGAACGCGGGTTAGTGAATGTTGGAGGAGTTTTTTTTCAAGAGCGAGATTTTTCCAGGAATATCATCGATGTGCTTTTAGTGGCTGTAGAAGGGACATCGTTTCTGCCGCACGATGTCAAGTTCTGCTAAGGAGCAATCCTGCAGTGTTGCAGACGGAGATGTTTCCGAATAGGTTTGGTAATAATGTTTGGGAGGATTCGGCCACAGGCTCCGGAATATAGCAGCAGGCACACAATGCTGGAGGCTTGCGAGTTCCGACACCTCGGAATATTTGTGATGATATCTTGTCGGTCGAGTAGAAATTCTCGAAGATGCACACCTGTATTTCCTTTTCCCCTCAATTCTTTCTTTTGACACTGAATGAAGGTGCATAAACGCACAAACTATATCTCTAACATAATTTCTACCGTCGGTAAGAAGTCTGCATTGAAAAAGATGTCTGATTCTGCGCCGGGTGCTGAAAAAGTCGAGAAGGCAGTTGTGGAAAGCGCCAAGGCTGAAAGTGCTGCTACTGACTGCATCACTGCGATTGACGTAAAGGAAGAAAATACCGATTCGGAAACTGGACCTGTAGGGACTACCCTCGTACAAGACGCGAGTGAGGAGACCCTCGAGACGATTCCTCCTGCTGAAGAGGCCGTTCCCACTGCTGCAAGTGAGGAGGTGAAAGAGGAACACCCAGTTATAGTGGGTGCAAAGGCTGACCCGATTCCTGCCGAGGCTTCTGCAGAAGCTCCCACAGCCGCTCCCGGAAAGGTTACCGACGAGTTGCCTGATAAGGAAGCAAGTACAAGCGGTGCCGTGTTGACTGCTGAGAGCCCAAAGACGGAAACCACCTCGCCCAGCACTCCCCGAAAGCCGCAAAAGGCTGCTTTCAATATCGACGCAAAGCCATTCTCCCCTGTGTCCCTTAGCGATCCGGCACTACAAGCAACTTTGGTTGGTGAAGCCAACGGGCTCTCGATTAAAATTGGCCAGTGGAACCCGCAGCCATTTGTTCCTATCGCACACCTGTCGCCAACAGCCCCCGTGAATGCTGGCCATATACCGTATGTTTCACCTGCACTTCCTCCAGCACCGGCGGTAAAAAAGGAGACCACGACCGGGAAAGATTCGCTGTCCGCTTACGCGAAACCATGGAGCCCGCATCCCGAGGTCACGGTAACTCCTGTAGTAGCCGCTGAGAACGAAGTTGCTATTCACCCAGGGTCGTGGTCAGCTATGACTGTTGATGGAAAGGAAGTCATAACTCCTTCTCCGATGGTGCCGAGGAAATCGAGCACAAATTTGTTTGCACACTCGTTCTCCATTCACCCCAAGGGTCTCAAGACTGTTGAGCTCGAGCTGTTTAACTACGCCTGTGCAAGGTGCACGCTAAGGACCTTGTACGGGCGACTCTCGTCGCGCCAGCCGGATGTAACAATGCGCAATGTCAGCGTGGACGTTCCGCCTCTCTGCATTGCGCACCTTATTGAACAGATCACCAAGGCGAAGGTGACAGCTTTGTACTTAAATGAGTCGGAAGGACCGCATTACGACATATGGTTAGACAAGCCGAATCTTTCAACGCAGCTTGTAGAGTTTATATCCGGCAGCTTGTGGGCAACACCGATGCATCATGGGTATGCTGTGATGGGGAAAAATGAAGAAGGCAAACGTTATCTTCGAAACTATGTCGAAAGGCTGAGGGACTCGAAGCCACCGGGGCCTAATGTGTACGATGTTGCGTTGGTGGAAGTGAAGGAGCATTAGGTTACTAGTTAGTAAGCTTCTTCGATGTTTTTTTTTTTTGGTCTTGCTCTTCTAGTTCTGCTGACGGAGAACACCTCAGTGTGTGGCATCTTAGGGTCCAGCACCCCCACTGTGTGAGGAGGCCAGGCAGTCCCTCTATCCCTGCGGGATGCCGGAGCCACTTGCGGCGGTCACAGGGTCGCGCGCCTGCGCTGCAGCGAAGTCGGGGCGTCTCATCGCCACCGATGCCGACGGCCGCACCCTCGACGGCGTGGCGTCGGAGCAACCCGAGGCAGCGAGCACGCCTGCACCACCCATACGACTGACGAGGCGCCAGCGCGACTCGAACACATCCCACCCCGCCATCGCTGCCCACTCGTGGAGGGAGCCTGCGCCGCCGCGGGAGACGCACCACGCGGCCGCCGGCACGATGGGGGAGCGGGTGTGGGGCGGCACTGCGAGGCGGCTGGGTGGGGAGGGCTCGAGGCAGATGCCGTGCTGCGATGCCTGAGCTGGCGCAGTGCTGCGCCGGCGTGTGTCTACGGCTGCCTCGCGCCACGCGATGGGTAGCCTGTGGCAGGGTCGGAGGCTCGAGAGTGGGGTGGGACCTCATGCTCTACGGCCGAATGGACACGTTGAAAAAATGTTGGTCTTCTCAGTGTTGGTATTCTTGTCATGTGCTTGGTGTACAAATCCATTTTTTTTTTGGTGGCTTAGCTGCGGATCGGAATAATCATTATTTCAGCGGCGAGCTGTGTATACTGTGCGGTTTAGGGTCTGAGCGTTGAGTCGCTTCAGTGCGCAATCGTGGGACTTTGTCCTCTCCTTGTAAATGTCCTAGATTCTGGCTACTTCTTTCTTAGCTTACCCTCTTTCGTTTGGTTTCTTCTGAGGCAAAAAAGCTCAAATAAGCTCACTGGCTTCTTTCTCACATCACTCACTCTCTCTCTCTCTCTCTCTCTCTCTCTGACAGCGTGTCATTACAGAAGGCACAAGAATGCCCAACTCTGTGGCTCCCGATGTAAAGGCGCAGTTAATCACGACACGCAGCCCTGAAGAACAATTTTTTCATCAGCTATTTCCAGAGATAAACCTGCGTGAAAAACTAGTTCAGTCGTGCAACTGTGGCCTGATACGTCGGAGACTTGTGCGGATGGGGAGGATGTACGTGACACCTTTGCGGATTTGCTTCACATCGTCGTTCATTGAAGAGCCTGTCATTATTCTCTTGGAAAATGTGCTTACATTGGAGAGGAAGACGAGCTTTGTCTGCGACACCATTGTCGTAGTCACAAAGGGACGAGTGGAGCACGATTTCACAGCTTTCATCTCGACGGGGGTGACCCAAATGTACAACTTATTGAAGACTCTGTGGTCTGTTCGGGAGAAGTACGCTGCAGATAGGGCTACCTCTCTTTACCCTGAACCTGAATCTGACGCTTCGTCCTCGGCTGGCCTTGCAAGTAGCCCTTCTACGAGTCGAACCAGCTCAGCCGCCAATCGCGGTGGTGCCGAGACAAGAGACAATCAGCCCCACGACTCACAGCCCCTGTCACCCATCGATCACCAGCGCACAAACGGTAATCAAGACTCCGACGTGTGTACCGAGCGCGACCGAGTTACCGCTTCCTTATCCGCTTCGCATGTGGGTACTCCGGCTGCGGTAGAAAAACAGATCACTAGTGGGTTGTCGCAGGAGAGAAGCGCGTTGCAAAATCGAAAAAATAGACTACCGGAAGCTAGCAACGACGTCCGCCCCGTTACAATTCCAGAATTCCGGCGTTTTTTTCCGTCGCTTCCTCAGACAGAAACAGTCAACGACTCGTTCACGTGCTGCTACCAATTTGGCGCCAGCCGGCTGGGAAAAATGTGGGTTACTCAGAACTTCATTCTCTTTGTTTCTCCGATGATGGAGTCAAGAATAGAGATCAGGTTCTGTGACGTGGAAAAAATCGAAAAGGAGCAGAAGCTTGTTCTGCTCGATGGCTTTTACGTGCAGCTCAAATCTGGCGTCTCGATGAGCTTCTCAAACTTTAAGAGCCGCGATGCTGCCTTGAATGTGATCGAGTCCGCGTTTCAAGCCTCAAAGGCCCAGCAGAAGGATACGGCGGAATACTCTGGGGTCTCAGGCCCACTTGTCTTCAAAACAACGACGAGCGAAAACGATGAAGGCAAGATGCCCGCTGTGGCGTCGATGGACGCGTTCTCGCAGGTGGAGACGGATTATGGCAGCGCGCTTAGCGACTTCTCATGCTTCGTGAAGGAGCTGATCACACCCGTGAAGCTATGCACGGGGAAGGGGGTCCTCGACGTGTTCGGCGTGTGCTTCGACGACGGCACTGCTGTGCTGGAAGACTACCACACAGAGCGGAAGGACACGGACCAGAAGTGGGAGCCGTGGCGGCCAACGAAGGATGGAGGTGCGTTCCGGGGCCAGCGCCAGTTCACGTGCACGACGCTGGTGAAGGCGATGATGGGGAAGCCGTACACGTACATCGAGTACCAGCGCTACGCTCTCTTCAAGCTGAGCGGTGTGCCGACGCTCGCGGTGCAGTTCTCAAGCCAGGTGCCCGGTGTGATGTTTGGTGACGCATTCCGCGTGGAGGCGCTTGTGACCTTCACGCAGGCCGGCAGCGGTGCGTCGGCCGAGGTGACGATGCGTGCGTTCGGGTACGTGCAGTTCCTGAAGAGCGTGTGGGTGAAGGGCCGCATCCTGGCGACCGTGATGAACACGGAGCTGCCCGATGGGAGCAAGACTCTTGCCAATATGATTTGCGAGCGGCTTGAAAATCATCAAAGCGGATGCGGGCCTCAACCCAATGCAGGTGACAGCGAGGCGAGGAAAGAGGGCAGGGACCCAGCAGCTCCGTCGTCGCCGGAGTGCAAACCATATGTCCCTGTGCTCTTCAAAGTGTGGCTGTTGGAAGGGTTCATCGCCAATGTTACCGTTCTCGCTCTCTCTGCGGTATGCTTTTCTGTTTCGCTTTTTTTCTGCCTTACCATGAGTTTCTTCCCCATAGGGACCTTCACCCAGGGAGGCGTGCTGCAGTCTCTCACGTCACCAATAACTGCCGTGGTTACTGCGGTGGTGTGCTTTGTGAGCTTTCAGATCGGCATCACCGCGTTTGTATTCCTTTGACCCGCACGCCGAGGAGCGAAGACCGAGCGGGCCTTCTGTTGCTGGGATCAGTGGGACTCTCAGCTACTTAGTGCCTGTCTCGTAGCAAAAAGGGCGGCGCCGTTTTGGAAACAGAGTGCCAATGTTTCACCTACGAGCGGTTTGCGCGAAGGGGTGTCTCTATGGCGCTGGTGGTTGATACAGACCGTGAGCTCTATAATGCGCTGAGGTGGGGTGGTGGTGGTGGGGGCTTTTTTTTCGGACTCTTTTGCTCCACGGCCCCTCAACCCTCATTTACTGCTTCCATTGTTGCTTGCGTACATTATTGAACTCAAGGGACGCGGTATAGTTTTTAGGTACGTGTGACGCTGAGTCACCAGAGGTGCCGTCTGCAGCGCGGCTTTACGGCACGCGGGCGTAGCGAGTGCGGGAAGAAGGCGCTGTGGATGGGCGTCGCAAGGATGCCATCCTTGTGTCGTCTTTCTCTTCTTGCCACTAAATGCCGTTTCTCCCTTGATGCCAATTATCGTCGTTAAAGTCTACTCCGCTATCCTCTTGCTGCTGTTTGATGTCCTCGTCGTGTTTTGCAAATGGGGTACTGTGCACATCCCAGTGTTGAGGGCAAACGCATTTTCAAATCGATTGCCCTCCCTCCGCCTGTCTTGATGATGTCGGCGACACAGCCCACATTGATTCCTGCATACACCTGCCTCTAGAATTGAGAATGGCGTTCAAAACAACGACGAGCGAAAACGATGAAGGCAAGATGCCCGCTGTGGCGTCGATGGACGCGTTCTCGCAGGTGGAGACGGATTATGGCAGCGCGCTTAGCGACTTCTCATGCTTCGTGAAGGAGCTGATCACACCCGTGAAGCTATGCACGGGGAAGGGGGTCCTCGACGTGTTCGGCGTGTGCTTCGACGACGGCACTGCTGTGCTGGAAGACTACCACACAGAGCGGAAGGACACGGACCAGAAGTGGGAGCCGTGGCGGCCAACGAAGGATGGAGGTGCGTTCCGGGGCCAGCGCCAGTTCACGTGCACGACGCTGGTGAAGGCGATGATGGGGAAGCCGTACACGTACATCGAGTACCAGCGCTACGCTCTCTTCAAGCTGAGCGGTGTGCCGACGCTCGCGGTGCAGTTCTCAAGCCAGGTGCCCGGTGTGATGTTTGGTGACGCATTCCGCGTGGAGGCGCTTGTGACCTTCACGCAGGCCGGCAGCGGTGCGTCGGCCGAGGTGACGATGCGTGCGTTCGGGTACGTGCAGTTCCTGAAGAGCGTGTGGGTGAAGGGCCGCATCCTGGCGACCGCGATGAACACGGAGCTGCCCGATGGGTGCAAAAAGCTGGCTGCGATGGTTGCTGCCAAAGTGGCTGGGCGATCAGGTGGGGCTCCCGGATCTGCCGACGTGCCCGCGTCTGATGAGACAGAGATCGAATCAGATAAATGCTCACCACACCTACCTCCTCTGAGGCCGCAGACGACTCTTCAGCGCAGGGTTATGGCTCACGGTACCACAGCTCTGGCTGGCTTAGTTGTCGTGGTGTGTTTGAAGAGCGTCTGGCAGACATTAGTTCTCACAAGGGTGTCGGCATCGGAGCTTTGCGCCGCTGCCCGCGGACGTGAGGCAGACCATCTCGACGTTGTGTGCCAAACGATAGTAGCCGAGTGGAACGGTGTGCTATCTGCAGCGCGGCCGGCGCTGGTAGCTGCCTATCTCCTCCTTATCTCCATCTTCTGCGGAGTCACGTTCAAAGCTGTTGCACTCTCAGAGGCATAGGGAGAGGGGGAGGAAGGCGCCCTCCAGGTGATCGCTTAGGAGCGCTCTCCTGTTTCACACCCCTTGACCCCGACTCATCGCCCCCCGTCAGCAACGGGCGCACCTCGCTTATCTCGGTTTGTGCCTTTCTCTTTACCGCACTTCGCCAGAGGGGAAAAATATATACGAACTCTCTCCCATGTCCGCACGGTATCGAATCCCTGTCCGGACTCTCTGCGCACCGACACATCCACACACCCACAAGCTGCTGCTTCGTTTGACATGTTGTTTCCACCTATTGCGTCTGCCCCTCATTCGATTCGACTGTCATTGCGCGCTTCTCTCTCTGTATCTTGGTGTTGCTCGCTGCTAGCATTAATGCTGCATAGAGATCAACGGGGCTTGACACTCAACAGCATGCTACCAACAGCAGGACATACAAGAAGAAAAAAGAGAAAACAGCAATGTAAACGAAAGCTCAGCTTTTTTTTTTTGCGTGCGTCTAGGGCGGGATGCAGAAGCTGCGACCTTGTTGAGGGCTTGGCGATCGAGTGCCCTAGCTCACGCCGACGTTCCACCTGGAATACGGCAAAAAGGCAACTATGCCTAGCGCGAGGGCTGTACTGAGCTCAGCCAACTCCCTTTGCGCACGTGACTGCAAGCCACATGCAGCCACGACAAAGGAGACGCCTATGTCTGTGGTCTTTTCGAACGAAATCTTTTATTATTGTGTTTACTTGCTGCCTCCTGCCTTTCGCTCCTCACTCTTTTGACACCTCCCCTTTCCTCCACAACGGCGCAGAATACACTCGGGCAACACCCCGGCCTTCCCTGTCTCCTGCTTTTCCTTATACAGCAAACTTGAGCGAGACGAGTGTTGCTACCGACGGAGTTCTTCCTCTGTCCTCTCTTCCCTGGCTCTTCTCCTCCCCATTTCCTGCACATCTTTTGGTGTCACGAACCATAGACCTTGTTCGTCTAACTTTGGCATCGGACTTCACGCGCCGAGCAAGGGGTCTGTACATCTCTGTGTGCGCGTGCAGAGTGTACTTCCTTTCTTGCTATCCTCTTTCACACGCGCAAAGTTAACAAGAAGGAAGGGCTCTTCTTACCCCTCTTTCCGCCCACCTCTCCCTCTTCTTCAGCCACTCTTGTCTTTTGGTTTCGTTCCTTCAACTCTAACTCGATGTGAGCAGAGCTGTATCACGCTGCGATTCCTTGTTCCACACGCACATTCACCTTCATTATTGTATGCTTGTGCGAGCGTGCTCAACGCGTGGGTCTGTGTGTCGCTACTCTTACTCGATTCTTTTGCTTACTTCCGTATTTAGAGCATACCAATCTGTCTGCCGCTGCGACACCGCGCTGTCATCAGGTCAGCCTTTGCCCTGCTTGCCTCTCCTCTCCCTCTGCTGCGTGAAAAGGAGGTAGGGAGCCCGAGCTGCAAACGAAAAACAGGGCGACATCGACTTCATCCTCCTTTTTCGAACTGGCACATCCCTGCCACATCGTTGTCCGCTCTCTCTCCTTTTTTGTTTATGCCACGTAGTGTAAATGCGTCAAGATGGCCGGATGAACAGTCAACTAGAGTGCGCATGGGACGGGGTGAATGAAAAACCCTTGGCGCGCGTGTCACCGCGCGCGCATTGGTCGCGGTCCGGAGAGGAGGAGCAAGCGCGGCGAAGCGGGAGTAGCAGTTATGTCGGCTCGACTTCTCCGCCCACAGCGAGCAGCAGTAGCACTTCCAACAACCGCAGCAGAGAGTCTGCGTTGGCGAAGCACCAAGGATCTGCATCTGGTTCTCAGCCGACCGTCTTTGTACCCCCCTCCACACCCTCGCCGCACTACGGCTTCCGCAGGAACACTGCAAACATAATGGCAGCTGGTCGCCGTGTGTCTCATCGGAGCTTGTCTGTACCGTCTGTCGCTGCTGGTGATTGGGGTACCGCACAGGCAACGTCGTCTGAGAGTGTAGAAGCAGTGCTACCTAGCCCTCACAGCACCAGGCACATAGGCAGCGCCACGGCGAATGGATCGGCGGGCAGGGAGGACAACTGTAGCGGCTACTACGACGGTCTTAATCGCTCGTCTCACATTGTGCGGCGCCGCGCCAACGAGGTTGTGAGTGGTGCAGGGATGAACTCCACAGTTCCTGGAACTCTCCCAGGTAGCCACGGACACTTTAATCAGTACACCGGGGCGTCTGGAGTAGTGTCGGGGAGAAGCGCAGCAGGTGACCGCTACGCGATGCTGCGTGGCTACAATGGCGACCACTTTTTTGAAATGGACGACGCCAAAGGCTCGCCAGCCTTGATGGGCGAAAAAGACCGCCCTGCCACGGAGTTTGATCGACAGACTCGGTATCGCTATCCCGTGCTTTGGCGGGGAGCTAGCAGCCCTTCCGTTCCATCCATTGCCAATGAAAGCAGCTCATTGCGTCACCAGCACCAGCAGCTTTCGCCGCGTTTGCATCTTCACTCCTCACCGCCGGTGCCGTCTTCTGCTGAGGAAATCGCGCGCACCGCTTCGCCGGAGCTGGGAACCCACCGAGATGGGAAAGACAATGGCGAGGAGGCAAAGGGGCGCCGACACTACTCTCGCCATGCCGGAGTCGAGACCTCTCTAGCTGTCGAGTCACCACCTCAAGACTCCGCGGCGTCCTCGCCAGAAACGTTGTCGGCCCAGTTTGCGGGGTTTACAGCGGCACAGCAGCAGCGTTTTGAAAGTCTTCAAGAACGCGGCCCACCAGGACACGAAATCGCGCGGTGGAAAATGTTGGAGCTGATGCGGCACTGGATGAGCATGCCAAGCACTCGAGCCGGCCTCGATGCAGTCATTCGAGACGTGCTCGTGGACGCTGGAATTGCTAAGGCAAAGGAGGCATGGGGTGGCAGCGATGCCTGCACTGCAGCGTCACGCGACAGTGCGTCCTCTCTGCAGCTACAGCAACGTGGTAGCACCAGCCAGCCCGTCGCCACATGCGCCAACCCACCTTCGACGAAGGCGCCGCCGAAGAAAGTGTCCCCCAAGAACAAACTGATTGCCACGAGCGTAGCACTCGAGTCGGACGGTGAGCCTCCCTCATCCACTACTCACGGCGAAGAGGACAAGGGAAAGCAGGAGTTCACCAAGGAAGGTCCGCGGCCTTTGGGTGACGAAGCCCCAGCTCCATCCATTGATCAGGCCACTCCTGCCTCCACTCCGACTCCGCACGCGGTTTCGATTGCATTCTCCTCTCCTGCACTCCCAGTGCGAGGGACTACGTTGCCGCCAGATGAGGCGACCCCTTCGGCGACTGCTGCTAGGGTGCGCTCGACTAGTGCCCGTCGGCGCCGACGCAAAAGCGGAAAGGGCGCCGTTTCTGCACAAGAGAGGCGGGTGCCGCCTGCGGATGGATCGCATTCGCCGACCCCGCAGGATGTCAAAGGGGACACTGACGAATCTGCTGCGTTGCCCGTGGCATCACTGACACCAGAGAAGCATGTAGCACCCCTGACGCCGAGAAGTGGTGTCTCGCTTGGTGCGGCGGCGTCGAGCGAGCGGGCAGATGCCGCGAGCGACGCAAGAGTCTCGCCGCAGCGATACACGGAATCGCCGTCCTTTCATCATTCGTCATCGGAGGAGGCTCTTCCCAACTCTTCCCACAACTCCCCCTCTCCGCGCCAGCGGAGCCGCAGCAACAACAACCCAAGAGCAGCGCCGTCGCGGCGGGTGGCCACATACGAGGAGATACCCCGCTTCTACTTCCCCCTCGGGCGCCCGACTACGCGAGAGATGATGATCAGCGGACCTCTCTCCAGCAAGCACGAGAACCCTCATTTGAAGATTGCCGACGGCGTCTCCATGTCGGCTCCCATGTACGACGGAGGGGAGAGCAGCCGCGTCGGCGCGAACGCGGGGGCGCTCGTTGGAACCAGCAAAGACAGTGTGCTCTTCCCCGAATCGCGACGGGCGCAGAAGGTGGCGCCGATGTCACAGTTGCACGCGCTCGATGATCGGCAGGTGGCGCATTACATTCAGCGCGAGTTTGGTCGTCTTCCTCCCCTTCCTAGACATTCTCAGCGGGTTTGGCTGCTGGGTGGACGTCTGCGCAGCGGTAGCCACAACCACAACAGCTTACCCTTCGCTAAGCAGGAGCTCCTGTACAGGCAGCAGTTTATTCAGTGCGTGCAACGCCTGTGCTCCCAGTGCTTTGGCGTCCCGCGATATTTCGCCTTTCTCGTATTGCGCCTTATACAGTGGGAGATGCACCATGGGAATGCTGACGCGGCAGAGCATCGTAGTCCGCCTCAGACCCGCCACGGCAACGGTCGCCTGGGGTCCTCATCGTCGCTAATGAGTCACACAGCCAACGGCGGCGGCAGTGGTGCGACTGGGCTGCCATCCGTTTTCCTCATCACAGCGCAGCACATGACGTATTTCTACGAGGCCTACCTGAAGAACAAGGACATGGTGAGGCGCATTTTCGACCTGCTGATTCTCTCTTCCCACCTGCCTACCTCGCCAGTAGCAGCGGCGTCGCTGGCGGCTATGAGCGCAGCGGCAGAGGCAAACGACCAGGCTGTGTCGACCCCGGGACCCTCCTTTAGCGTGTTACCCCTGCGGTCCTTCTTGCTACCCAAGGACTTTGTCGCCTACATTAATGTTCTCCTCGCCTATCACCCGGGGCTTGCGTTTCTGCGGCAAACACCTGACTTCCAGACCAAGTACCTCGACACCGTCATCTACCGCATCTTCTACGAGCTCGACCGCTTTGACCGGGGCTGCATTAGTTTTTCGGAGCTGGCTGCGTCGCGGCTGATCGACGCCTTTCGTCAGGTCGATTCTGCTGAGGACATCAACATGGTACTCCTCTTTTTCTCCTACGAGCACTTTTACGTGCTGTACTGCCGCTTCTGGGAGCTAGATGAGGACCGCGACATGCTACTGGCGCCAGAGGACCTCATGCGGTACGCCCCGGAGGATGTTATGAACCCGTGCATTGTGCAGCGCGTCTTTGCTGGAGTCGGGCGGCGGCGCCGCTGCAATGTGCCGCATCGCATCGGCTACGAAGATTTTGTTTGGTTCTGCCTCTCGGAGGAGGATAAGTCCACTCCGCAAGCTATCCGCTACTGGTTTCGCGTTCTTGACCTGGACGGGGATGGGGTGCTTTCTGTCTATGAGCTACGCCAGTTTTACAACGCCACGCGTGACAAGATTGCCCAGTACGTGCAGGAAGGGCTGGTCACTTTCGAGGACGTTGTGTGCCAGGTGTTCGACATGATGCGGTGCTCTGAGTATCGCGGGCTCTTTCTCTCAGACCTCATGCGTGAGCCTGAGGCGGCTGCGGTGGCGCTGAACCTGCTGACGAACGTGGTGAAGTTCTTGCAGTTTGAGCAACGCGACCCGTTCGTAGCGCACGAGGAGCGCTTGCTCGGTGGTTCAGAGCAGTCAGCATGGGACCGCTTTGCCCGTCTAGAGTACGACCGCATGGCGTTGGAGGCAGATGGAGAGGATTGACCACCGTCTCTCCCTTTCTGCATACGACAGAGGTCACCTGTCTGTGAGGCTGTTGGGGATGATGCCGACCCTTGCGTTTTACTGCCACTCCATCGTTTGCTACGGTGTGTCCCCTATCTCACGTTGTTCCGTGGCAGCCTAGTAGGATGCTACACACGCCTCTGCTTCCCCTCCCCCTTTGTTCTCTCTCGTTGTGTCCTCGTTCTCGCCCTCCACTGCGAGCGGGTGCGGACTAGCAGAGTATGCTCGTCTGGCGCTTGTCTAAAACCCACCACCGCATTCCCCTCCCTTTTCTCCGGCTCTTTGTGTGTATGTGTGTGTCTTTGTGTGCGTGTACATGTATTCCCCCTCCCCCAACCCCCCTTCTCTCCACCTCCTCTTGTCATTGCCTTTTCGTGTTGGCGTCGTTGCTGCCACCTCCTCTTCCCCTTCTTCTTTCCCGTTTGAAGCCTGTTCTCCCTTCCTTTCTCTGGTTCGTCTTCTTCCGATCATCCGCTTCTGCACTCATCGACGCACGCATCACACGGTGTTTGGCGCCTTCCATAGAGTTCTGTGGCAATCTGGCACAAGCGCAAAGAGGACCTCCAGATGCGTGCAAACACACACACACACACACATACATACATACATACATACACACATGTACATATATATATATATATATGTATATATGTATGTATATCGGGTGAGGACTGACGCGGAAGCTACTGTACTCCTCTCCATTTCCGCAGCTCAGGAAAAAACACCACAAACCAACAAAAATCGTTGTGTTCTCCTTCTGCACGTTTGTGTGACTTCCTCGAACAACAACAAAAAAAGGGGTTGGGGTTGGGGGGGGGGCGCGGGGGAACGCCAGCAGCGTTACCATTGGTACTCGCGCATACATCAGGGCTTGTTTGCTGCTCTTCTCCTCCTCCTCTCCTTCCTCTGTTTTGCTGTCAGTGCTGTGGCTGCGTCACTCTTGGCCTTTTCCACACCTTTGTTTTTTTTTCGTTCCTGTTCGACGTTCCTTCCCTGATAGCTGGGGTGACCTCCGTGCGCTGCATCGCAGGGTCCAGCACCCCCACTGTGTGAGGAGGCCAGGCAGTCCCTCTATCCCTGCGGAATGCCGGAGCCACTTGCGGCGGTCACAGGGTCGCGCGCCTGCGCTGCAGCGAAGTCGGGGCGTCTCATCGCCACCGATGCCGACGGCCGCACCCTCGACGGCGTGGCGTCGGAGCAACCCGAGGCAGCGAGCACGCCTGCACCACCCATACGACTGACGAGGCGCCAGCGCGACTCGAACACATCCCACCCCGCCATCGCTGCCCACTCGTGGAGGGAGCCTGCGCCGCCGCGGGAGACGCACCACGCGGCCGCCGGCACGATGGGGGAGCGGGTGTGGGGCGGCACGGCGAGGCGGCTGGGTGGGGAGGGCTCGAGGCAGATGCCGTGCTGCGATGCCTGAGCTGGCGCAGTGCTGCGCCGGCGTGTGTCTACGGCTGCCTCGCGCCACGCGATGGGTGGCCTGTGGCGGGGTCGGAGGCTCGAGAGTGGGGTGGGACCTCATGCTCTACGGCCGAATGGACTCGTCGATAGAAAAGGTCAAATGTGCACGTGATGCGAGGGGGTACCAGTGTCTTCGTTTGCGCGTGGTGTCTGCATCTCTCGGAGTCTCTCTCCCTCTCTCCCCTACTTTCAGAGAGTGCGTGTGCGCGCTCGAAGGGGGTACATGAGATTCATAAGGAGGGAGGCAGGGGGAGAGAGGGAGGGCGTTGCAAGCAACAAAAAAGGGGTGAGGAGCTTCAACGACTTACCGGCGAGCAGCTTGCGAAGGCGGAGCATGGAACAAGGCGAAGCAGACAAACAAACAAACAAAAACGATATCACCAAAGCATGCCGCAAGAGCAATCATCCTATGGCTTTTGTGTGCTCTTCCGAGGTCCGTGAGGAGCGTCATCAGTGGCTAGCGTGCGAGAGAGCACGAGCAACAAAGGGCTGGGCTTCTGTACCACAATCAGTTCTTGAAACACGCGCACAGGCCCCTGTCACGCAAATTCTTGTGTGCGCACGTGTGTAAGGATGAGGGCTTAAGGCCACGGATTCCGTGTGCAAGTCCGCCCTCCCCAAGTTCTCGAATGCCTGGAAAATACGCCACAGCCGTGTCTTCACAGTTTAACGCGATCACTTACGTTCTCCCTCGTTCTCACTGTCTCCGTGCCCTTCTTTTTTTCTTCCTTTCTGGTTCTAGAGGCGCACTACCTCAGCACCTCGCGTCGGCTGCTACGATTTTTTTTTTGACGTCAGTCAACGCAGCCACGAGAAGAGCCGGACACGTGTGCATTTCTGTGGCTCCTCTGCTGCGCGACGCGTATCCACGGTGTCGGCCGTTTTGCAAGACTAAAGGAAGCGCTCGTCCGCGCGGCCACACGAATTTTCGGCAGCAACAAAAGAACGAGAGCTCGTGATGCGCTCGGCAAGGTGGATGAGACGCGCGGCCGCGGGCACCGCTTCCGGCGATGCGGCGACGGCGCCGTCCGCCGGCTCTTCCAAGCCAGCGGCAACTACTGCATCCGCATCGGGCATTGATTCGAGTAGGAAAGAAGGCATGGGCGGAGCACCACCGCCGCCGGCCCCACCTGTCAACAGTGCAGGGCGGACGACAGGTTCAACAAAGGCATGGCGCACGCTGACCTTCAGGCTTTGGCAGCTGCACACTGTGAAAGACGGTGAGGCTCGATCGAGCATGCCGACAACGGTGCTCTACCACGGCGATCAACTCGGCCCCCGCCCCCTCGTTATTCTCGACCATAGTGTCGCTCGGTTGGAGCAGTCCGCGACGGCCGTGCTAGATGCGTGTCAGGAGGCCGCGAAGAGATACGAAGCAATGCTCTCTTCGCTTGCATGGGACCACGGCGCCGTCTTCGTTCCACTGCAGGTGTCCATTGGCGAGATCAACGTGATGGAGCAGTCCTGCCGCCACGTCTGTGCCGTGCTGGATGCGATGGACGTGCAGTGGAGTCACGTGCTGGCGCACTCTTACGGTGCTTTGGTGGCAGCTCGCATGGCTGCGTCGACTGCGTATCCGCATCGCATTGGGTCCCTGCTGCTTCTGGACACCCCACTGGTGACGGAACAACTCGTGCGCAACACGAAGCAGCGAGAGGAGATCGCAAAGGCGAAGAAGGACGTCAACGTGCCTCCCGCCGAGCTCTCGTTCGCCATCGAGTCGCTGAGAAGTGCCCTGGAGACAACTCTGCCGTACCCGGCAGCGGTGGATAAGTCTCTCTACGAGGATCACCTCTTCTCCTCAGCCTCTGTCTTTCGGGAAAAGGGCCTGGTGCGAGATGAGCACCGCTACGTGCCCGTGCGGCACCTCGCTCAGGTGCACCACCCTCTTCAGCTGCTTGTGCCGGTAAAACAGCCCATTACAGATGTTGCAATTCATAGGGAGTTCTTTGGCCTGCGAAGGCCGGCCGTCATTAAGACAGCGGATAATCACGAGGATTTGTTCTCCGCGAAGTGCGCAGACGAGGTGGCGGATGTGGTGCGGGCATGGATGCAGCGGTTCGAGCCGGACGTTGTCATGAAGCGGCGCTTCGAGAAGGCCGCGAAGGAGATGGTGCAGCTCATGGGCAGCAGCGCGTCGTTTGGCGAGAAGGGCGGTGGAAACATCGAGAAGTCGGAGAAGAAGGAAAAGAGGAAGGGCAGGCAGTAGGCATACTGTCGTGTATGCGCCTTGGCGAGTTCCGAAGCGTGCCTCTCATTCGAGCAGACACACGTACACACAGAAGCCGATGTGGATACATCTGGGGCGATGATCTACTGACAGGGAATGTTCTCTCGCCCTCCCCCCTCTTCCTCCCTCCCCCTCTCCCTCCCCCTTCCCTCTCTTAACTGGCGCCGCTTCTTGCTGTTTTTGTTGTGTTTTTGTTCTCCCTCTTGTCCGTTTTAGCCATGGCGATGTGGTGGCTGCCGTGTGACCTCGTCGCCAGTGCCCCACGCTGTTGGCGTTGTTCGTGTTTGTTGTGATGGAAGTGATGAACTGCATCGGTGGTTTCGTCACACCCCGTGACGAAGACCCGACAAATAGACGAAAACAAGAAAAGGGTATGGGTGAAGTGGGGCGTCAGAAAGGTAAAGAAGGGGAGATGGCAAGGCGAATACTGTCACGGCTCCAGTCTCCAGCACGGCCATCCGAGGAGCCAGACGGAGATCCGCTGTAGTGGCACCGCTGCCGCTTTATTCGTTTCTTTTTCCGTGTTTCTTTCTCTCCTTCTCTTCTGTCCCCTTGTCCCCTTTTCCTGTTTCGTCTCTCTCGTTGGTCGCTGAAATTGAGCATCGACGTGGTGCGACACCACGCACACACGCACACACACACGCACGCAAAAGTCGGAGTCCCTCTCGAGAAGACGGTGAGGAGTGTGCACAGGGTCATGCCCACCATTGTGATCTCGACAGTGTAGAGGGAGAGAGTGCACAGTCGCACACGTGTTGGATCGGAGATCGGGTGCCGCCAATTCACTGAGCTGCATGAGTCTCCATCGCGCGTGGTGCGCACTTCTGAGGTTTCATGAAGGTAGGTGTATCTTGTATGGGCGCAGGTGCCAATGTCTTTGGACTGTGCAGCAGACTCTTCCTCCGTCTCCATCTCTTCGTCGATACGGAGTGCCACGCTCCTTGACTTGACTTTGCGTCTTCCACAAGAGCATCGCACGCGACTCTCTCTCACTCTCTCTGCCCCTCTCCGCGTTTTGGCGTCTGAGCATCTTTCATCTCTCGTGGCTTTGCAGCACAAGCGCCACAGCTCAATCGAAAAGCTCACGCACCGACCCCTAGACATCCGATGTGGATGCTCGCAGCACCGACACGAGTGGAGATTTCTGTTTTCCGAAATCGTTACCGATGCCTAGCTCTTCCGCCCGCGCTCCCGTTGACTACACGTCCCCCAGCTCGTCTGTCATGACGGTTGCAGATCCTAGTCCGGTTGCCCCAGAACCAACAGCAAACACCCCCGCGGCCGCCTTGGTGACGGCGCCGAGCACAAAGGCAACCGCACGGAGGCACCAGCAAAGCGACGGCGCACCTATTTCGGCCACCGCAAAGCGGGGTGTCGTGCGTCGCACTCCCGGTGGACGGACTATCATGCAGGTACGGCGCGCCGATGCGGCTCGGTCTAGCGAGTTCGCCGAGTACTCCGCCGCCGGTGGCGAGCAGCAGCCGTATTCGATTGCCACCACCGCACGCGCCGCGCGGACAGTGCGCGAATTCGTGGGGAACTCGGTGATGTTAAGCGTAGTGCGCGATCGTGCAGCGGTTATGAAGAGTTACATTAAGAACTCTAACCTTCGACCAGCGTCTGCCGCCACCCCACAACGAGAGCGTGACTGGGCCGATCCAACTGCCCAGTCCTTGGTACGTCGGCGTTGCGAGTTGAGTCTCGGCCCCACCGTCACTTGCTGTGCATCCAAAGAGCATCGTGGCCGTGGCCTCACGCAGATGGAGTTGGCGGCGCGCTCGGCTCGCAACATGCATACTTCTCGCGCAGTAAGCAAGCCTGTGGTGCCGCCTCCGTTCGAGCTGCTCTCAGCCAGTCGTCCCGTGCCGGAGCTGCCCGCAGAGCTAAAGGGGGCGATCACTTCCTACTACTTATCTCGTCTGCGTCAGCTCTCTGTCGCGCATCAGGAGCGCATTGTGCATGCGATTGCCCTCGAGAAGGACCGCAGAACAGTTATCACGTGCCTCAAGCAGCAGGAGCGTGCCTTTGCGCAGCCGGCAGCGCGTTCGCCGTCATCGATTACGCGGGGCTTGGGGAAGGGCAGACCTCAGACAGGGGCAGCGCACCCTGTGCCCAAGAATGTGCCGCGCTCCACCGTGAACGCGAAGAGCCATCGTCGTGTGATGGGGGAGGACCGCGCGTCTCCCTGGAAACGACAGGGCGCGAACGCTGAGGAGCGTCAAGCCATGGATCGCTTCTGCCAGCGCTTTGCGGTGGAGGCGCGCGCTGCCTTCCTTGACAATGCCATGGACGTGTGCATGGCCCGTCGCACTCGCTTCTATCTGGAGCAGCCACCCATTGCAAGCCAGCTCGGCGTCGTGCTACCAGAGGAGCAGCTCACACCGCTCTACATCATGGCGGTTGGCGACCTACTCTACAACATGACGGGGTGGACACACCGCGACTCAGGGAAGTTCTCGCGTGCGGTGGTGGCGATCGTGTGCCGCGGGATCCCGACGGTGATATCGTCGGCTGCAGCGGAGAAAGCGGCGGCGGGGCGGGAGCGACAGCACACGACGCTTGCTGGGATACCTTCTGCTCTGCAGTCCTTCCCCTCTCTTGGCACCGATAGCCTCTTGGCCGACAGCCATCCCACAACAGCAGCAACGGCAACAGCAGGCCTGAAGGACATGAATAAACAACGTGCAGGACGATTGTTGGGCGTGCCTCTGTCGATGCCCGCGGAGGGTACTCGCTGAGGTGTGCAACACGTGCACCGACACCAATGCCCCACCATCCAGTCGGCCTTCTTGCTTTGGCTCCGCTTTTACGTTCCCTGACGACGAGGCACACCTCTCCGTGCGCGGCATCGCAGGGTCCAGCACCCCCACTGTGTGAGGAGGCCAGGCAGTCCCTCTATCCCTGCGGGATGCCGGAGCCACTTGCGGCGGTCACAGGGTCGCGCGCCTGCGCTGCAGCGAAGTCGGGGCGTCTCATCGCCACCGATGCCGACGGCCGCACCCTCGACGGCGTGGCGTCGGAGCAGCCCGAGACAGCGAGCACGCCTGCACCACCCATACGACTGACGACGAGGCGCCAGCGCGACTCGAACACATCCCACCCCGCCATCGCTGCCCACTCGTGGAGGGAGCCTGCGCCGCCGCGGGAGACGCACCACGCGGCCGCCGGCACGATGGGGGAGCGGGTGTGGGGCGGCACGGCGAGGCGGCTGGGTGGGGAGGGCTCGAGGCAGATGCCGTGCTGCGATGCCTGAGCTGGCGCAGTGCTGCGCCGGCGTGTGTCTACGGCTGCCTCGCGCCACGCGATGGGTAGCCTGTGGCAGGGTCGGAGGCTCGAGAGTGGAGTAGGACCTCGTGCTAAGTGGCAAAGACGTGGACTCACGTTTGAAAGCCCCTCGTTGTCGTATATGGTCTGTCTTTGTTTTATGTTCGCTTCTTTTTTTTTTGCTTTGGTGATACTCCAAGGTGACGAGAGAGAGGGAGGGAGGACGGGGTGAGGTGGGACGAAGCCGAAGGGAGAGGAGAGGGGATGCGTTGCCGTGATTGCAGATGCTTTTTTACGTGGCGGTTGCTTTCATGTCTCTCCAGCTTCCTGGAGAGACGCTTTGGGGGTGGGTGGATGCTAGAGCTGCTGCGGGGGGGATGCGGGCTGCCCTTTTGGCGTACTCGCTCCTCTTGTCTGCGCTTCCAGCCCTGCTTGCGGTTCCGCCCGTCTCATCAAGATGTTCCCTCTCCATCGATTTCGCGTCGCGCATCCCTGGTCCTCTTTTCCGCTTCAGGTAGCATTGCTTTATCTGGGTCTTGTGTTCGGCTCCCCTTCTCCGAAACGCTGTTTGCTTTATGTAAACACGTGGTAGGTGGAAACGGTGCTGATATTTGTGCATGCGTACTCGTTGTGTGTGTGTGTGGGGGGAGGGGGAAATGGAAATGATAGCGTGTTCCGGATATACTCACGGAGGAAGCCCAGGCGCATGTGCATAGAATGCACACGTGAGTTTTCCGCGCTCCCTCGCTCCACCTTTGTGTGCGTGCCTTTGCGGTACAGTTGTGGCCGGTGATTTGTTTACGCCGCCCCTCTTTCTTGTTCCATTCTTCTTTTGTGTTTGTGGTCGCGCAGTTCTTCCGCCTCCCTCGCCCTCTCCCTCCCCCTGCTTCCAAGCCCTCATGAACCCTTCTCTACACGGCGTCTCTCTGTCTCTTAGGTTCTTCTCTCTTCTTTTTTCCCGCTCCACTTTACTCCCATTCGCTACCGCCCCTTCTATTGACACGCAAGCGCACACGGTGCACATTTTCTAGTTTTATCTCGGGCGTCTTTCGCTTGTCCTCATACCTGCACCATTTCCGTCTTATTCCTTTTGTTTTGACCGTTCACCTACCCGTCTTAAGCTGCCCCTCCTTTCGCCGGCACACCACTCCCTTGTTGCTCCCTTTTTTCTTGCGTGAAGGGCTATGACAGCCTATCCGTGAGAAGGGCCGCTGTCACAGCAGACGATGACGACACGAGCGCAAGGCGGAAAAGGGGGTGGTGTAAGGCGAGTGTGTAGGAAGCAGAAAATGTGTGTCTACCAAGCGTTCACGACAGCGACAATGCAAGGTAAAGTGATGAAGGAGCATCTATGCAGGCGTAGGATGGAGATCGCCAGCAGCAGCCGGAGTCATCGTCGCTTGTGTGTCTATACGAGTCTCTGACGTACTCACACACACACACACACACACACTAGCGGGGGAGTACTTTGTCTCCTTACCTTTTCTGTTGTACCTCACTTCACTCGTCCGACCTCATTTTTTTAGTTTTGCTGCCCTTCTGCCGTGCTGCCTCTTCCTCGATTCACCATTCTTCTAGGCCCTTTATTATTATTTTTTTTCGTTTTTTTTTTGCTGTTACTCATGTGTGCCGTACGGACGACAACGCCCGTGTTTTGATGTTAATTGTATTCGTATGCAGGTTTCCTTTTCTTGGTGGCTCACGGGGGAGGGTGTAGGGCAGCGGCAGTGCCGTGAGCGGCTAGGTGTCGCTTATCACTGCACAGTCTGACCACTGCCCATCTCTCGATGTTGCCACGGGCATGTGCGCGTGTTTATTTCGTTGTTCTCTACTTGCCTCCACTTCTTCTGGCTTGACGATCTTTGACGGCGACAGCCTTCTCTGTGTTGATATCTCCTGCCACTCTCGGGTCAGTTTCGTTGATCTTCCCGGCACCGACGATGCGGGTGTGCTTTACGGATGGCTCTCTCTCTCTCTCTGTGCTCCTCCGTTCCCTGTCTTCTCTTCCCGTTTTTTTTGCTTTGCTTTTGTTGTGTCCGTCTTCGGTGTCTGCGCCTCAGCGCGGACTTTTCGGAGCGTGTCTTGCGCACCGCTGGCCAAATGCCGTTGTTCTCGTGCGCGTGTGCGTCTGGTGCAAGGCAGTATATGACGAACGGAACGAAGTGCGTTGCACGGACAAGCGTGAAGCAAGCGGAGGTATCGATGGCCAAGGACCCACGTTGCAGATGCCACGAATACAAGAGACGGGGTCCAAAGAACGTGCAGCTTTTTATGATAGTGGTGCGAAGAGGGACTGAGCTGTGGCGTGACTGCCTCAACTCGCTCTTTGCATTTCCTTCTACTTTCGTGCCCTCGAGACTTCTCGCCCTCCACCGGACAAGAGTACGGAGACAGGGGAGCAAGTGCTCGCGGGAGAGGGAGCAGGACACCTGAGGAATACACAAGAACAAATCCACGATGGTGAGAAGGCAGACGACTTTGGAGGGCGAGAGTGCGTGGGAGCGTATCCCCTCGAGCTTATCTTTGCGTGACGGTGCCGTTGTCCTCTTTTTTTCCAAATGTGTCTACTCTCCTTCTCTATGACCATTCTGCAAGACCTTATCTCTCTCTCTGTTTTTGTTTCGTTTCTAGTCGATTGATGCACACACGTACACAGACGCACGTGGAGTGTGCTTGTGCTGACAATGCTGTGCACAGCAACGAACAATCAGAGGGAGGGAAAAAATATGCAACATGCAATATGAAGAGGAAGGGCTTATACAGTACTTCTGCTGCGATGGTGGTGAAGGTGCACGTGACACACACACACACACACAGCGGTAGGTAGTATGCAAAACGCAGTACGCATGCGCTTCTCGCCGTTGCACTCCTTCTTCTCTGCCTCTTTGTTTTATACGTACCGGCCGCACGTGAACCTGGTGTTTACGTCGTCACTTTCTCCCTCCCTCTCTCCCCCTCTCTCTCTCTCGATGTTTGTGCATGGTCATCCTGCTGCTCTCTCCCTTTCTCCTAACCATGTCTTTTTTTCTCGTCTCCATCATTACACCCTCCCTCTTGTACGCGCATCTGCCGCTCCTACATCTATCTCTATACGCGCACACCAATGTATGTATGTATGTGTGTGTGTGTGTGAGCGTATTTGCCGAGGCACGCGTGTTCGCATGTGCGTTATACCCCTGCACGACAGACTCACCACCTTTTCAAGCCTCCACCCTTTCATTCGTCTATCAATTTTGTCAAACTTTCTAGCAAGGTACTTGAAAATAGTACGGTAACTCCCCTACCCTCCCCCTACACACGTACACGCACCACACTTGAGCTATGTCTGCCGCTGACTTCGAGGCCGCCGTGGCGTACGTGCGCTCCCTGCCCAAGGACGGTCCGGTGCAGCTGGACAACGCCGCCAAGCTTCAGTTTTACTCCCTGTACAAGCAGGCGACGGAGGGTGACGTGACGGGCAGCCAGCCGTGGGCCGTGCAGGTCGAGGCTCGCGCCAAGTGGGATGCGTGGAACTCTTGCAAGGGCATGAAGTCGGAGGACGCCAAGGCGGCGTACGTGCAGCGCCTGATCGAGGTCACATCCCAGAAGGGCCACCCGTGGAATCCCGCGTAGGCATTCGAGGGAAGTAAGCAGGGTGGGCGTACACGTGCGCGGCACGCACCAGCCACAGACTGAGGCAGCGCTAAACCGGCACACGTCTCTCTCTTTTGTGTGTGCGCGGTGTCTCTCTATGCATACAGTGTCGCGCATCGAAGTGCGCGTGTGTGCTTTTCGGTGGCGTTAGACGGCGCGGCAGCTCATTCACGACATTAAGGTAGGAGAGAAGCATGAACTGTGCCGAAGAGCAGGAGGAGAGAAAAGGATACAAGGGGTTGGGTGGAGCGGGTGTGTAGAAGTGCCACCGCCGCCTAGGGAAGCTGGAATCGCAGAACGAAGTTAGCGGTTCCTCTGTTGGGGCCTGCACGCGGGTGCGTGAGTCAGAGGCGAGAGAAGGAGGGGAGGGGCACCCGACGACGCACGGACCTGCTTCCGGCGTGTCTATCGGCCACTCCCTGTGCTTGTCTCTTTCTCGTCCAGTACTACGGTGCTTTTCCGTCCTCCTCACCCACACCTACACCCACCATCTCTCTCTTTGCTTACCCAACCGTGTGGACATCTCGCGCGCATTTTGCACCTCGTTCTGCTTCACACCGTGTTGGTGCGCTTGTTGTCGCCTCACCCCCCTCCTCCGCTTCCTTTCTTTCCTCCCTCCTTCCTCTTTTTTTCCTTGTCTGTGGTTTGTACCGTCTATAAGTGATTGGTTGTCTGACCACCTTTTCGCCCATTTTCTTCGGTCTTGTGCCGCTGTTGTGATGGATGTGTTCGCCAACACACATTGAGCGTGCACATCATTGTTGCTCTCTCTTGACGTCACACACACGCTCACACACCGAAAAGCATTGGACTTTTATTAGCTGTGTTTTGCTTCGCCTTTCCCTCAATCCGAGTCCACGTCTTTGCCACGCAGCATGAGGTCCCACCCCACTCTCGAGCCTCCGACCCCGCCACAGGCCACCCATCGCGTGGCGCGAGGCAGCCGTAGACACACGCCGGCGCAGCACTGCGCCAGCTCAGGCATCGCAGCACGGCATCTGCCTCGAGCCCTCCCCACCCAGCCGCCTCGCCGTGCCGCCCCACACCCGCTCCCCCATCGTGCCGGCGGCCGCGTGGTGCGTCTCCCGCGGCAGCGCAGGCTCCCTCCACGAGTGGGCAGCGATGGCGGGGTGGGATGTGTTCGAGTTGCGCTGGCGCCTCGTCAGTCGTATGGGTGGTGCAGGCGTGCTCGCTGCCTCGGGTTGCTCCGACGCCACGCCGTCGAGGGTGCGGCCGTCGGCATCGGTGGCGATGAGACGCCCCGACTTCGCTGCAGCGCAGGCGCGCGACCCTGTGACCGCCGCAAGTGGCTCCGGCATCCCGCAGGGATAGAGGGACTGCCTGGCCTCCTCACACAGTGGGGGTGCTGGACCCTGCGATGCCGCGCACGGAGGTCACCCCAGCTATCAGGGTATGGGGGTGGTTGGGGATAAAAACAACAACAGCGCGTCCACTCCTCTTTCGCCGCTGCGGTCTCCCCCCTGCCGCTGCTCTTCGCAGAGCTGCCAGCCACTTGTGCCAGCTACAAGATAGTAGGCGCGATCCTTCGGGAGGGGTTTTCCTAGTCTTCTACGGACTGCCGTTGACATCGCACATGTGTTCCTCATATTTCCCTTCCTCCTCGCGGTATTCTGCGCGTCTCTTCTTCCCTTTTTCGACCTGTGTTTCGTGTGCGTGAGGGCATACATATCGTAACTACGCTCTACAGCTTGGACGAAGGTGTCTAACATCCTATTACACCGGAGCTCGCTGGAATAGGCGAGCAAGAAGATTCAAGGCATCACACGCAAGTCGGTTGCTCTGCCTCCTCTCATTCGATTTCTTTCTACCACTTTCTTCCGGGTTCCGCTGACGTTCACTTGTCGCACACCGACGTGTGGACATCCCTCCCCCCCACATATATATACACACACGCTCTCACGCCTAAAACCGAAACATGGCCAGCGAAGACATCATTATCTTCCTCGACGCTCTCGAGAACACCGTCAACTTGATCCGCGGTGACGGGTCGGCGAAAAAGACGCTCTTCACCACCGGCTGCGTGTGCCCGGACGGTATCGGACTTGATCTCAGCGCCTACAAGGATTCGAGGAACCCCGATGACATTGTTGCGTGGTGGGGCAACATGGGGGCTATGAAACCGTGCCCGGGGCAGAGCGACGGCGCAGACTGGCACGATGCCGACGGCTTCCTTGTGCGTGCCCCGCTCTTTGGCGGCGATGCGGCGGTGAAGTGGGTGGAGACGACAGCGCCACAGAGCCTCATGCGTGGCACGGCGGCGTTCCAGGCCCCAGGCCACCCTCCACTCATCACCACCATGAAGCAGGTGGCGCTCTCCGGAAACGGACGCGCCGTCTTCTTCTGCGACCGGGAAGGGCACGGTGTGAAGAAGTATAACGTGGACACGAAGGAGGTGGTCCCGCTTTTGTCCTCAGACGTGCTGGCGGCCCTCGCCGACGGGCTCACGGAGGAGGAAGCTCATGCCTCCCTTGTGGAGCCGAACAGCGACGAGGACAAGTGCCGCTTCTGCGTCGGTATTACGCTGGACGAGAAGCACGACCAGATCTTCTTCACTCTGAAGGGGCCGTCCAAGGGTGGCAAGGGCCGCATTCTCGCGGCCCCGTACTACTTCCAGCGCCGTAACTTAACATCCATCACAGCCGCGAACACGTCCACTTCTGAAGGCGTGATCGACCCGAAGACGGTTGTGACGCTGCTCGACGACCTGCCGGAGCCCATCGACCTGCTTCTGGACTCTGAGGAAAACTATCTGTACTGGACAGACCGAGGTGATGACGCGGCGGGCGGCAACTCACTGAACCGTGCTCCCGTCACCTATGACCCCTGTTCTGGGCGACCGCAGCTTGGGGAGAGGGAGCTGCTGATCGGCGGCTTCAACGAGGCGATTGGACTGGGGTGGGCGGCAAACCTTGCGGACTGCATGCGGCTGCCCGACAACAAGGAAATCCTGCGCCAGTACATGTACGTCACGGACATGAGACACCTCTGGCGCTGCGATTTGAAGGCGAGAACGAAGGAGGTGGTCTACAAATGCGGCCCCCGCAACGTGCTGACCGGGGTTGAGGTGCTGCGTTTCCTTTAAGAGGCGACGAGGAGGAGGGACTCTGAGCGAGGGCGTGCAGAGCGGGAGGTGCAGAGAGAATGCTACTCTCCGCGTTTCAGCGTCAGCACGATGTCTCTTTAGTGTCTCGGCAGTTTGCAGGGTCTCTTAGTCCTCTACGTGGGATTAATCTGCCTGTGTCAAGCCTATTGGCAGCTTCTTGATCAATAAAGGGCTCCTCTTCTCTCCGTTTTCCTACGGACGCCTCCCTCCCACCCCTTTCCTCTGTCCATGCCGACCGTTGCGCTGTCCCCGATGCCACTGTCAGAGCCCAACTGCATCATGCAGCAGGTGATGCACCTCCCCCTCATTGCCGTGACGCAACAGTCTTCATGTATCGCACTGCATGCTTATCCTATGAGTACCGTGTGCATGTGTGTATGTGTGTATGTGTGTGTTGGTTGGTTGCAGCGGAGCCAGGTAATGGGGTCGTGCATAGAGGGGCGGAGCTTCTGTCGCAACTGGCCAGCACATATTCCATCAGGAGCGCCTGCTCTTCCTCTAGCCTCTTTCTTCCTCAGCGTGTCCGGTCTCGGTCACGCAGCATGAGGTCCCACCCCACTCTCGAGCCTCCGACCCTGCCACAGGCCACCCATCGCGTGGCGCGAGGCAGCCGTAGACACACGCCGGCGCAGCACTGCGCCAGCTCAGGCATCGCAGCACGGCATCTGCCTCGAGCCCTCCCCACCCAGCCGCCTCGCCGTGCCGCCCCACACCCGCTCCCCCATCGTGCCGGCGGCCGCGTGGTGCGTCTCCCGCGGCGGCGCAGGCTCCCTCCACGAGTGGGCAGCGATGGCGGGGTGGGATGTGTTCGAGTCGCGCTGGCGCCTCGTCGTCAGTCGTATGGGTGGTGCAGGCGTGCTCGCTGTCTCGGGCTGCTCCGACGCCACGCCGTCGAGGGTGCGGCCGTCGGCATCGGTGGCGATGAGACGCCCCGACTTCGCTGCAGCGCAGGCGCGCGACCCTGTGACCGCCGCAAGTGGCTCCGGCATTCCGCAGGGATAGAGGGACTGCCTGGCCTCCTCACACAGTGGGGGTGCTGGACCCTGCGATGCCGCGCACGGAGAGGTGTGCCTCGTCTTCAGGGTTTCTGTGTCCTCGGAAGATAGGGAGCGCAAGCTCTCCAGTTTGAACAGCATGCCAACGCATCCGCTCATACGGAGTGCAAGCGCAGGTGCACAGACAGGCGCCCTCACCGTCACCCAACACCTTGAGAGAAAACGCCGCCCGTGTCGGTTTCAAGTGAATGCCTTCGCACATAAAGTTACGCCCTGCGTGCGCTGCTTTGTCAGCGCTCGCACGATCTCGTTACCTTCATGGACTGGAGCCCTCCGCTGCATACCCTTCCCTCTCTCTATGTGCGGGTCTTTGCGCTCTGACGTAGGGGCTCGCTGAGCCGGGAAGACGCCATTACACCTTGCCCATGCCACAAGCAGGTCCACTCACTCACACACATACACACACACACATGCTGAAGGGACGTATCGCTCGTGGGATCTGTCGCACTCCTCAAGTTGCCCCCTTTTTTCCATTTGCTTTTGAAGTGCACCCCCTTGTCTCTTGTGGTAAACTTATACGGTGTGGCAATGTGACAGAACAAGGAGCCGTACACAGGCATCCACGCATACAGGATCGTGCCTATACACGCACAACGTGTATGTATGTGTGGGCGTGTATGTGAGCTCTCATACTACCCGGTGCACGTCCCCGCCTCACCACCCCCTCATCGCTGTCTGACGTGGTTTAGTTCTTCTCTTTTATTCTCTCATCCTTTTGTTTCTCTATTCCCGTTCACACCCTTCCCCTTCTTCTTCCCCTTCCCCTTTCCCCTCCCCCTCCCTGCTCCCCTTTCTCTTGCCTTATCTTCTTCCTCCTCCTGCACACCCCCGACTCTCTCTTCCCTCTCCCTCTTCTTTCTCTCTCCATGTTTTGGTCGACACAGGGCGCCCCCAGTGCCCCCTCATGCTCTCCGGAACGTATTTGATTGTCATGTATATGTCTGTTGTGTGGGTGCGTCTTCCTCCGTGAACGAGGGGGGGGTCTTCGCCTTCGTTTTTTTTTTTTGTGCGTAAAGCCCTTCCCTTTTTTTCGTTCTCTCGCACTGTTTTCAGCTCTTCTCCCCCCCCCCCCCCCCGCCTTGCTTTTGGCGTGTACTCCCGCGGGTTCGTGTCTGTCTGCATATGAACGTGTGTGTGTGTGTGTGTCTGTGTGTATATTTCCTCTCCTGTATGCTGGTGGTACTCCTGTGACGTCTATGCAGCGTGCACGCTGGAGTAGGTGAGAAGAAATTGATGGGGACGAGGTGGGCTTGGGTGCTTTCGAAGCATCCATGAGGGGGTTGTCGGAGCCTCTCGCGCGTGTCTGCGCCGCACAGTCTCTCACTTCCCTACTTCACAGCGTTGTGAGAGGTGCTGGCACCTCTTCCCTCTTCCCCAAATAACTGTTATACACGCCTACATCGATGCGAGCGCTTCGCTGCGGATAGTTCGGCCATTTAGCTTTATGTGGACAGTAGAACAACACCAGAACGAAGCACGAGCGCCCGATTTGGAGGTGTCTTGCCTACGCGTGTGTGTGTGTGTGTGTGTGTGTGTGTGCGTGTGAGGACCTTCTATGCGTCCCCCCTCCCCCTCCCCGTAGTGGGCCATGTCGCGAGGATAGGCAAGAGACAGCGCGTGCCACGCATTCATGGAAAACGCAAGAACAAACACGGAGGGCAGGCACACCGCACACGTGGCGTTCACGCGAGAAGGGGATGCCGCATGCTCGGGAGAGCCGACAGAGGGGCCTCTTGTGTGGCCCTTTTCGCCTCCAGGGAAAACGCACCACACAGCAGCAGCAAGCAAGCAAAAAAAAAATACGAAGGACGTGGTGCGGGAGAGAGACCGCCGTTGTGAGAGAGCGAAAGGAAGAGGGGCGCAGGGAGAGCCACGAGGCCAACGAAACAAGGCGCAGCGCACGTGTACTGCTGCTTTCCCTCCCTCTCTTGGTGCCTGTTTTCTGTCGGACGCATTAACGGCTGCTGTCGTACGTTCGTCCAAGAGGGCGCACTCACGGATCGCGCCAGCTCGCATGGTGCGCCCGCTTGTGTTGCGTATCAGAAAAGAGAACGGAAGCATGTGCCGCTGCAATCAACAGCCGCCCTGACTCGTTTATGCCGCACATCTTCTGCTTTCACACCTCCTACCTCCTCTCTCACTCCGCTGGGCCCGTGTTCACGACTAAGCGTAGTGTTCATGCGCTGCAGCCTCGCCTACCAACCACCACTGCACCGAAAGTCATCGTTTTTCTTCAGCATCACATATCCCTCTCTCGCTAACGAGCTTCTTCGTAACGCAGTCCCTTCTGCGACGTGTGTGGGTATCTTCATCTGGCCTTCAGAATACCAGAAGAAAATAAAACCGGGGCTGTGCAGTAGGCATGTCTGCCGCTGACTTCGAGGCCGCCGTGGCGTACGTGCGCTCCCTGCCCAAGGACGGTCCGGTGCAGCTGGACAACGCCGCCAAGCTTCAGTTTTACTCCCTGTACAAGCAGGCGACGGAGGGTGACGTGACGGGCAGCCAGCCGTGGGCCGTGCAGGTCGAGGCTCGCGCCAAGTGGGATGCGTGGAACTCTTGCAAGGGCATGAAGTCGGAGGACGCCAAGGCGGCGTACGTGCGGCGTCTCCTGACGCTGCTCAGGTCGCAGGGAATCCAGTGGAAGCCTGGCGCAAGGGTGCAGAGCAGGCTCTGAGTGCCGACATGGCGGAACGGCGAAGGCGACGAGGAACCCCCCAACGAGAGAGAGATGGCGCCAGAGTCGACCCTTGCTGTTCCTTTTCTACGTCTTACTATTTATCGGCCGTTTCCGTTTTTTTTTGGTGGTGTGTGCTCCCTCCTCTCCCGCTCCGCACTCCTGATTTGCTGGCGAGTGAAGGACGGCGCCGTTCTCTCTTCGTTTCGCTGCTCGCCATCATACCTCGAATGGATGGTGGTATTGTTGCTTGCGCATCCCCTCTCTATGTGTGCGGCAGCGCTTGCTGGAGTCACAAGGAGGTGAGTGCGCTCATGTGGCTGAGTGCGCGTGCCTGAGCTTGGGATGACCGTCTCGTCGTGCGCGCTTGCGCTTGTGCGTGTGCTCGTCTCGGAGCTCGTGGCGATTGTGCCTCTCACAGCAAACTTCCACATGTCACAGCAAGCAAGAAGAAAACGCGCGAGGGAGGGCTGAGGCAGTCTTCCGTGTACTCTCTTCCCGGTAGTTTGCCATCCCCACCTGTGTTGACGCTGTGTATGCCCGGTGCTAGACTAGCGCCAGTGCGTTCATCTGTCTGTGTGTACACGGCATCCCATTTTGTGTTACGCACTTGCAGGCACAGGACACGCTTTTATGGACCCACACGGTCTTCCAACGCCTTCCCATCTCTCGCTGTTTCCCTCTAATTCAGTTTTTGCCTGACGTATCTATACCCCCACCCCCACTTGACCCGCCGACGCACACGGCTGCATTCCTTCCTGCACATCGGCTCTCCTCTCGTCTTTTTCTCCATCCGCACTTCGTAACAGCACGTTGCTACTCTTGCGTGCGCGCGCGCCTTCATACTCCCTCGCACATTGCGCTTCACCGTTGCGCGGCGCCCGTTTCCGCACCACGGGAAAACCTCAACGACGAAAAAGGAAGGACATCGACGAGAGCAGGGCGAGCAGTGAGGGCTCCCACACGTGCAGCGTAACCGAGCAGTGCGAATTGCGGGGGCGAGTGGAACAGCGCCGCGCAGGCCGCACACAGAGCACGCGCTGCTGCCGTCTGCGCAGAACGAAATAAGAGCGAGGAAAACACGCACCCTCCACGCCACAGCCAGCGGCGACTATCCACTGGCTGTACTCAACATGCTCGCGACATTCTTTGGGCGGCGGGCAGAGCCGGAGTTTAAGGTGGTGTGCGACCCCGAATCTATCGTGTTCCCAGTCGACTTCGATGCCCCAGACTATCCTTACGAGCAAGCCTTCGAGGAGGCAGACGCGTACGTGCGAAAGCTGCCCACGCGGGGCGTTGTCCCTGTCTCTGACGTGCTGAGGCTGCAGTTCTACTCTCTCTTCAAGCAAGCAACGGAGGGTGACATCAACGAGGACGTGAAGCAGCCGAGCATGCTGCGGGACTGGGAGGGGTACTGGAAGGTGTACGGCTGGCGCAAGTGTCGCGGGATGACCCGTGAGAGGGCGCGTGACTTATACACCGATCTGCTGGACTTACAGATTCGCAAGCACTGCTCCTTTGTGTGGGGGGCCCCATCCGGTGAGGATCGGTGGGCCGCCTTCTACGACGGTGTGAGGATTATCCGGAACCTTCCAAAGGGTGGCTACTACCTCCCCGATTCGCTGCGCGCGCACTTCTACGCTCTCTACAAGCAGGCGCTTGTGGGAAACCTCAGTGACTTCCAGAAGACCCCTGCTGCGTTCTCAGAGAAGTACAAGTGGCTGCGCTCCCGCCCATCGAAGGCCGGTTTTGACCAGATGCGGTACGACGAGTGGGCGGCTCTGAAGGGGATGAGCTGCGAGAAGGCGAAGCGCATGTACTGCAAGGATATTTTCAAGAGCGCCGCCATGTGCGGCTACGTGTGGGCACCGCCGGGGACAGCGGACCACCTCAAGGTGATCGGCGATCAGACTAGCGCCAAAACGCTCAAGAAGCGCACTGATGCTGACGAGCATGCCGAGAGGATTGCAGGGGCAACGCATCTCACGATGGAGGAAGCTATGGACGCCGTCGGCGTGCATCTGTCGATGGTGGAGCGGCTGACGATGCACTCCTTCACGAAGAAGGAGCAGACCGCCGCTGCCAGGACGGCCGAGGAGGCGGCAGGACGGAAGAAGCGGGAGGAAAAGGCGGAGGTGAAGCGCCGAGGCGTCGCGGGCTCTCACGTGGATCTGAACAAGGGCATGGCCTTCGCGAGACCAAAGGCGGAGGAATCGACGGAGGCAACCGTCACGGAGAAAACGGAAGAGACAGAGGCCAAGGAGGATGCTGAGCGGCGTCTGGAGGCGCAGGGCACGGACAAAGACCCTCAGAGCGTGTGCAACCTCTGCGGGAGCTTCGCGAAAGATATCGCCTCCGACGCGGAGGCGCCGGAGAAGGTGAAGGAGAGCGGCGCTGCCGCTGCCGCAGCGAAGGACTGCACAGCTGCCTCGACGTCTCCGGCACCAGTGCCGAAGCTGCAAGCATCCGCAAAGGTGGCAGAAGCATCGAAGATCCTTCCCTCGAAGAGCGAGCCTGTGCTGAAGAAGGAGCCGGCGGTGAAGGGCACCTCTAAGGGCGCCAAATCAAGCCACCAGGCGAAGAACGGCGCTAAGAAGGGCCCTGCTGGAAAAAGAACGAAGGCTAACTAATATCTGAAGCGCAAGTGTTTTAGGGCGTGGTAGGCACGTGACTACCTCTCGCCTCTCGCCCACATGCGAGAAGGGCCAACTACACGCACAGAAGTGGCGCACCCTCCTCCGGATCATCTGTGTTTTTTTTTTCTTCGCTCCCTCCTTTCTCTATTTATGTGTCGCTCTGCGTCCGCATGTTGCTGGCCGGCCCGTCACCCCCCCCCCCCCCCACCTTTTCCCTCCCTCCCTCAGCTGTGTCTGCTACTCATGAGCGCGTGTTCGTTGGTTAGGGTGTCGCCGTGGGGGGGGGGTATTTCATCGGATGTGTGCGTGTGTATATGTGTATATATATATATATATCGATAAATATAGATACGTGTGTGAGTGTGTACCTGTGGCCATCGCTGTCCCCTCGCTCACTCGTCTTGTTAGTGTCGTTGGTGTTTCGCTTGATTAGGTGTCTTTCATTGCGCATGCGTGTCTCCCTCTCTTTTTCCTTCGCGTGTTCCCTGTAACGCGATAATGCCCAGGCGAGAGCGCGCGCGCGCGGTGCGAGGGAGTGAGGGAGGGAGTATGTATATATGTATATGTATATATATATATATGTATATATGTATATATATATATGTGTGTGTGTGTGTGTGTGTGCATGTGTGATATGGTTGCTCGCTCTGTTTTCCCTCTCATGTGCACAGTGGCGGCCGTCGAAGCCGCCTGATCTTCTCAGCTTCTTTACCATGCTCTCTTTCGTTTTTCTGTTTTTTTTTTTTTTATGGTTTGTTGTGTTGCTGTCCAACGCCATTTCATCATTGCCACCGTTATCGCCGACTGGCCACGCCTGCCCGTCGCGCGCGTCCTTCGCTTTTCTCGCTATTCCTCCCTCCCCCTTCTTCCTCTCGATCCCATCATCATGTTCGCACCCTAGCTACTGCTCCCTGTCGCCTCCCCTCCTTCCATAGGCGCATCACTTTTCGCGTGTGTCCATGCGCGCGCGTGCGGGGTGTGGGCATCTGGTGCGCGGCCTGCGCGTTTCTCTTTTCGTTTTTTTTTTCTTTTTCGGTCACCCTCCTTCCCTTTCCTTCCACGCCGACCGTTTCGTGGGTGTTGTGCTCCCCTCCACACAAGGCGTGTGCACATGCGTTGTCTTTGTGCGCCGTGCAAGAACGGAAACAGGAGCGCGGAGAGGGAGGGAAGGAGCTCTAGTGAAGATGAGTGAGTGCATGTGTACCCTCTCCACCACTCTTCGTCGCCCTCTTCTCTGCTCCACGAGTGCGGAGGCTTGAAGTCTCAACCACCGAGGCGCTCATGTTGTCATGCGGGCTTTCCAGCTACATCGTCATGACCCCTCCCCCACGACCTCCCCCCCTCCTCCTCTCTTTCGCCTGCTCTATTCCTTCCGTCTCTAACGTTGGCATTTCGCTTGTTCGTCATCACGTCTCTTAAATTTTGTTTTAGCTGCATTTCTGATTTTGGTGCCGTGTGTCTTCAGAGGACGCATGCGCATCATCGGCACCCGTGTGTGTGTATGCGGGTGGCTCTTTCTTTGCGCCTCACCCCCCCTCGCCTCCCACCGTTCTTCTCGCAGCCGCTTCCTGAGAGGAGGGACGTGGCTTCCACGGCGGTGCGTGTGAGAAGTGGAGGAGGCAGAGAGGGCGAAGAGGGGCGAAGCAGGGGACAAGCTACCCCGACAGCGACTTAGAGGCTCAGCGATACAGCCCACGTGCAGGGCAGCGGGTGCCAAGGAGATGGGAAACACAGGTGTGCAGGCGCGTGCCAGTGCGTTGCGTTGCTGTGGCGGTTCGGCGAAAGAGTCCTGTTTGCTGTGGTGGCGACAGGGAAGTGGCGAGAGACCGTTGTGGGCCAGAGCGCACTCTTGCTCCTCCTCTTCTGCGGAGTGTCCTCTCGCTCGTTATAACTTTTCACCGTTGCCGCACAAGGACGCACACATCTGTGTGTATGTGTGTGTGTGTGGAGAGCGTGAGAGAGGTCGTCACGCACTGTTGGTATGTGTGTCTCACTTCGCCTCTCTCTTCTGTTAGCGCTGTTGTGCGTTCCACTGCTACCTTTGCCTCCTCCGTATCTCTCCCAGCCTTTGGAAGTTGTGCACACACCCTCACCCATATTCATTCTATATATATATATATATATATATATACGTATATATTCATACCTATATATCTATATCTACATGCATGCATGCATTGCCCTCACTCTTGATTTGAGTTCTTCCTCTCGTCGGTGCTGCTTTGCTCTCGTCCGTCAATCATCATCTTGTTTTTTTCCTTTTCGTACCCGAGCGCAACCCCTCTCCCCGCCCGACAGACACCCCTGACCTGGGGGGGTAGCGACAGCCGCATGAGCAGTGCAGCGAAGCTGTCCGTAGGGGAGAGAGGTGCTCGCCAGCCCGCGCCCTCTTCTTTAAGGAGCTCGAGCAAGGCAGGGTCGGAGAGCGCATTCGCCATCAGCCCCGAAACACTGCATGAGCTCATCAGCGATGGAGGACATGGCGCATCAAAACGGCTCGCCGGCATCGGCGGGCTCAAGGGACTCGCCTCGCAGCTCAAGACTGACCTTGCGCATGGCATCGACAACACCGACAAGAAGGCAATGGCGCAGCGTCGCGCGTGGTTCTCCGCTAATGAACTGCCAGAGGCGGAGGAGACGTCGTTCATGGACATGATCTGGGAGTCGCTCGAGGACCGCATGGTTCAGATCCTAATCGTCAGTGCTGTGGTCTCGCTCGTGCTGGGGCTAACAGTGCCGGATCAGGACACGGGGCTTGTGGACTATGCCCATGGCTGGATCGAGGGCACCGCCATCCTGCTCTCCGTCACCATCGTTACTCTCGTCAGCAGCATCAACAACTACCAAAAGGAGCAGAAGTTCAAGGAGCTGAGCAAGGCCACACCGCCGGTGAAGGTGCAGGTGGTCCGCTCCGGCACCACACTGGACATCACGGACAAGGAGCTACTCTCCGGCGACCTGCTCAATGTCGCTGCGGGTGACGTGCTGACAGTAGACGGCCTCGTCCTGCGGAGCACCTCGCTGAAGGTGGACGAGTCTGCTGCGACCGGCGAGAACGACGACGTGGCTAAGTCGGCGCACGGCGACTTTGTGCTCCGCTCAGGCTCGAACGTTACGGAGGGAGAGGGCACGATCCTCGTTATGGGGGTTGGCGTGCACTCGTTTGCGGGACACATCGCAATGCATGTGCGGGAGGCGAAGGAGGAGACACCGCTGCAGCACAAGCTGGAAGAGCTTGCGAACCTCATCGGCTACATGGGCATGGTCGCCGCCGGGCTCATGTTTGTGCTGCTCAGTGGCAAAGAGCTTCTGGACACGGTTGTCTACCGCAAGCACCCGTTCGGCTACAAGAAGTACCTCGACAACTTGATGACGGCGGTGACAATCGTGGTCGTGGCGGTGCCGGAGGGGCTGCCGCTCTCCGTCACCATTGCACTCGCCTACAGCATGAAGCAGATGTTTAAGGAGAACAACCTTGTCCGGCACCTGGCGGCCTGTGAGACCATGGGTGGCGCAACCACAATCTGCACCGACAAGACCGGCACCATAACCCAGAACAACATGTCCGTGACTGACGGCGTGACGGCGTACGGTGTTGCGTATGTGGTGCCCCGCAGGCCGTCCACCTTTGCCGGAGAGGATGAGAAGGGGAGCAGCGGGACACTGGCCCCACTTTCACCGCTGCTGCAGGCGTCCACGTCCATGAACGTGTCTGAGGCTCTCGGCGGCGCGCAGGCCGCTGGTGTGCGCCGGCTTCTCATGGAGTGCATCGTCATGAACACCAAGGCTACCTGGGTCCGGGTGGAGTCGCTCGACGCTAAGCAGGCGACGGTGAGGCTCACTGGCAGCAAAACAGAGCAGGCGCTGCTGAACTTTGTGGATGCGCTGGGCGAAGACCCGATGCAGCTGCGCAGCGAGCGGCTGTCGAGGCTCAATGAGGAGGCAATGCGTACACCGTCGTCTCCGTTCTCGCTGGTGCCGTGGCCTACGGGGCTGGAGGGGACGAGCAGCAACGTCGTAGCCGCCGCAGCGACTTTCACTAAGGATCTCCGTATCTACCCCTTCACCTCGGCGCGCAAGCGGATGGCGACGGCGCTGGTGCTTCGACCGGAGAAGCTGGTACGATACTACGTAAAGGGGGCGAGCGAGCTGATCCTGGCCGCGTGCACACACACGTACGATGCGCAGGGCGAGCGCGTTGGTCTCTCCCACGAAGTGCGCATGCGGCTGGAGGAGGCGATCATGGCCATGGCGCGCCGCCAGCTACGCACGCTCGCCATCGCCTACACAGACTATTCGCTGTCGGCCGACTGCAGCGCCACACCGCAGGGCTCCAGCGACAGCGATGAGGGCGGCGCCGCGCCGTCGTCGCCTTTTCTGGAGGACGATACACAGTTGACGGGGCTGACGTTGGTGGGCATCGTAGGAATTCGCGATCCGGTGCGCCTCGAGGTGCCTGGGGCTGTGGCGCAGTGCCGTCGGGCCGGCGTGGTTGTGCGCATGATCACTGGCGACAACAAAGCCACAGCTGTGAGCATTGCCAAGGAGGTGGGCATCTACGGCAAGGTCTGGTCCGGGCCTGCGGAAGGGGAGCAAGGGCTGGCGCTGGAGGGGCCGCAGTTCCGCGAGCTGGCAAAGAGCGCGCGAAAGCTGAATGCCATTCTGCCCCGTCTGCAGGTCATCTCCCGCGCATCCCCGATGGACAAACACATCCTCGTCTCAGCCTTGATGACGCGCGGCGAGGTGGTGGCGGTCACCGGCGATGGCACCAACGACGCGCCGGCGCTGAAAGGTGCCAACGTTGGGTTCTCCATGAACTCCGGCACGGAGGTTGCAAAGCTCGCTTCCGACGTCGTCATCCTGGACGACAACTTCAGCACCATCGTGACCGCGATGAAGTGGGGTCGCAACGTGCACGACAACATCTGCAAGTTTCTTCAGTTCCAAATGACCGTGAACGTGGCCGCCGTCGTGGTGTCGTTTACTGGCGCGCTGCTGGACCGCAACGGCGATTCCCCGCTGAAGCCGGTGCAGCTCCTGTGGGTGAATCTAATCATGGACACGCTGGCCGCCTTGGCGTTGGCGACGGAGACGCCGTCGGACGAGGTGCTCCTGCGGCCGCCGAAGCCGAAGGCGGCCCCGCTCATCACCCGCCGTATGTGGCTGAATATTGCCGGCCAGTCCCTCTACCAGATTCTCATCCAGCAGTACCTGCTCTTGGGCGGCGCCAACACTTTGGGGCTCGCTGTGCGAGACTCGGAGGAGTTGCACACTCTCATCTTCAACGTCTTTGTTCTGATGCAGCTGAGCAACGAGTTCAACGCCCGCATCCTCGACAACTCCGTGGGCTTCTGGCACAACCTGGGCAATGCTCCGATGTTCATCACTGTTGTCGGGACAATGTTTCTCATTCAAATCGTCAGCGTGCAGTACGGCGGCACCCTCATGCAGTGCGTGCCTCTTCCGCTAGCCTCGTGGGTGACGTCCCTCGCCCTCGGCGTTGTGCCGCTTCTCCTCGGCTTTGTGCTGCGCAGGATCGGCGTTGTCGAGAGGGAGATTCCGCCGCCGCCGCCAGTGGTGGACACGGAGGAGGAGGCGGCACTGCAGCTGGCGTTGAAGCAGCACGTCTGCCCCACGCTTCAGGACACCGCGAGGAAAGTGCGGATGCAACTGCGGGTGCTGAGGGCCTTTCGTACGAATGCTCAGGAACAGAAGGCATCACGGACTCAAAGCAGCTAAGCAGGCGGCGGGGTACCGGCAGTTGCGCGCAAGCACGCACCTCTGTGAGGAGCCGAGTTTTCATGCCCTGCGGCTTCCTTCTGTTGATGAGGAGGGCCTGCCGTGCATGACACGGCGGTCACTCCTTCCACCGCTTCATGCGCCACAGACCTTTGATCTCTCACTGTCTAACGCGGCCTTATATATGTGGCACCGTGTCGTGGCCCCGCAAAACAGAGGCAGGCACGGAGGGCTGCACCAACAGCTCACGCGCTGAAGTGGAGGTGGGGGAGGTGCAGCGTCACGGACCAGGTTGGGCTTTCATTTCTGTGCGGCGCCTCTCCTTACCGCCTTTGTTTCCGTTCGCTATTACTTGCCCGGTGGACCGCTGCTGTGTCCGCAGCGCCTGCGCTGCGGGGCTTTATATGCATTGACTTACCCTCTTGGCGTCGTGTCCTACACACGTAGCAGGTGACATCTGGCAGCGCATTGTGTGTGTGTGTGTGTGTGTGTGTGTGTGTGGCGGGAGGTGCCAGTGCCGGCGCTGCTGGCTCGCCGCGTGCGCCTTTCCTTTTACCTTTTGTTTTTTTTTGGTCGTTGGGGGGGGGGGAGGAGGAGGAGGAGGAGGAGCTGAAGCACAAGGATGAAGTTGATATGCTTGCAGAAATCGGCTACGCCAGAGGTGCCGACGCCGACTGCATGGATGACAGACCCGGCCATCGGTCTCAGACGCCAGGCCAACATCCCTCGAAATAGCGCTACACGCCGCGGCACGCAGCCACCAAAGCTCCTTGGCGGCGGCTGTCCCACACCAGAAAAGCAAGAATGTTGAGCTGGCGAGGCGACAGGGGCACCCTCCTCGCCCCGTTCCGCACCGGCACCTGTCCGCACTTTGGATCCCTGCAGGAGGCGGGGGACTGGCAGCGACTAGGCGGGGTGCAGATGTTGTGCTGCCTGCTGCTCCGCTGGTCTTCGGGGGGGGTGTACTCCCCCCCTCCCGCCAGAGCCTCCGCCCCCGCCTGTGCCTTGTGATGAGGGCGTCTGACCAGGCTTTGTGCCCGGTACGCTACGCGCGGTTGGCGAACTACCCGACGCTCAAAACACACCTGGCTGCACGCGACGGTCGTGCACGCCATGGCCTGATGAAGCGCGTCTCACCCGCGCTGCACGGGCTTCCACCCTCGCGTGTGTATGGCTACCCCTGGCCACCCTTCAGGACGACAGGCTATGAGCTCTTCGTGCGCTGGCACACACTTACGCGCGGGCCCCCTTCGCTGGACGCACCCCGCTTCCGTCAGAGGCCTGCAGATTCAGGAGAGGGTGGAATGCCCTCGTTCCGCCACAGGCTCATAGCAGCGTCCCAACTGTCGGGGCACATGCGTGCAAGCCGTCCAGCCCCCCTCCCCTCCCCCAGGCAACAACATCGTTCTGGAGCAGGGCCCAGGGTCCAATGGTGCGAGCACTGTGCGCACGCACTGTCAAGCACCGCTGTCATGGCGTATCGAATACGAGCAAGGTATCCAGAGGCCAGAAGGAGCACGAATGATAGACAAGAGCGGCACTAGGAGATCCATAACAATGAACCCCACAATGCACGTGTGCAAAAACATGCGGCGTCTCCTACATCCCGACCGGGGTGGGCTGATGGGGCATGGATGCTGGAAGCATGACGAGAACAGCATCGAGTCCTTCAGATTTCCATATGAAGAGCATTCACGCCGTATTATGGGACGCTGCGGCTTGAAGCGGCTCAAGAAGAACAGAGGGTCTCAGCGAACCCTGACCTGAGGCTGGCCAGCTTCCCCCTTGAGCTCATCCAGCATGCGCATAGATCACCCCCTAATACCCGAATAACAGACGTCACCACCACCGTCCCCGAGCAGGCCCCTGGACGCGGTCCGCTTGGATCAAGGCATGCAGCCCACCCGAGTGTCCGTCTGGTGCCGATCGCGCAGCGTGTGTGCCAAGAAGAGGGCGAGCAAGGACAATAATCGCTCGTTAGACACATGGCCGGATTCAGCGGCAGCGAGAGAGAGAAGCCGATGAGCTGCGGTTGTGTGCGTGCGCATATTCGCTTGACCTGATCGTAGTAGAATGGCCGAAAGAAAAAAAAAGTTCATGTAGTCCGCCTTTCCCTCTCTCGCTGTGCGGTTTCCGTGTGCGTGCGCGGTGGCTTGCCTGCGCATCACAGGCTGTGCGTGCCTCTGAACAGTCGCCTCGCCATCACCATCGGAGTCTTACGAACAGACACGTGTATGTGTGTGTCAGAAAAGAGAGCGAGGGAGAGGGGTGGGGTTGGGGGTGGTGTGTGTGTGTGTGTGTGTGTGTGTGTGTGGCTGCCTTGTGCGTTGTGCGGGACCTCTCCCCTCCCTCCTTCTCCTCCGTTGCCTCTCTTATACGTCTTCTTCCTCTCCCCGCGTGGTGCTGTCCATCTTACTCCGTCTCTCTTCTTTTTTGCCCATGCCTCTCGTGCTCTTCGGACGCGGCGCCACGCGACTGCAGTGTGCGCTGCTTCTCTTCTCCTCTCCTCCACCGAATAACGAACGAGAAGAATTGAGTGACAGCCATCCGCATCCGCACAAGGAGAGCGGGAAGCGAGGGCACAGAGGCCGGAGAGGCGGAAGAGAGACACACACACACGTCTCCGGGCGGTGGCCGTTGTCCTCGCCCCGCACTTCTTTTTGCTCCTTGTCTTGTTCCGCATCGCTGGCCGCAGAAACAGCGGCCCCTTCCGGAGTCGCCTCGCCTTTTCCTGCATGGGGTCTCGGGTGTCTTGACTCTCCACCGCATCATTAAGGGAAGGGGGAGTGTGCTTGTGTGCATGCGTGGGAACAGCTGCTCCCAGTACGGGCGACCGCGCGTTGTCAAGCAGGGTGCACTACATTGCACCGTCGTTCCAACAGCAGCGGCAGCAGCACACACGCTCACATCTGCTCTTTTCTCTCGCTGTACTGACTGACCTTCATCGTTTTCCTTCTCCGTTTTCAGAAAGCAGGGGAGGGGGACAGCGCGAGAGAGGCGTCCGCCGTACGTTTCAGACACACGCGCACACGCACGTTGAGGCGATGCATGCTGATTGATCTGATAGAAACAAACAACGATACACTGCCGCGCCGCGACACATTCACTCACCTCCTGTACACAACCCCACTTTGATGGAGCGAAACGGATGCAACCGCGTCCCCACGGTCCCCCTGCCGCGTGTGTGCGTGGCCCTGCGCTGGCGAGAGGCTCGGTCATGGCGGATGGAGGATAAGCAGAGAAGGGACGCGTCTGCAGACGAAACTGGACTGGCGGCGGCCAATTCGGGTGTCATCACAACTGGTCCGGCCACCGGTGGCGCACACACGCATATCGATCCGTCTGCGAATGCTCCTGGCTTGACTTCGAGTGAGGTGCCATCACGACTGTGCGTGCTGCGCCGGCGCTACCTGCCATCGGCTTCATCACTGTCGGAATCGAACGTGCTGCGCCGGAGTCGACACCAGCACTCTCGCGGAGGTGAAGTAGCGCTCGCTGGGGAGGCTGGGAAGGTCGTCGGCTTGGGCATGCGCGATGGCGAGCGTTCTGCCGCCTCCCCCTCTTTGCCATCCGCGTCGGCGTTACCAGCCACGATGGAGGTGGTTGTGCAGACGCCGTTCATTTCTGTCGAAGGGCTTGGTGCTGACGCAGTCGCTGCCGCCAGCGACGATGCGCAGCAACGTCCGATACGGCTGCAACATCATGCCCACGGGCCTGACTCAGCTTGTCTCACCTACACAGACTCATGCCTCACAGCGAGGCTGGCTGACGTGATCGCCGAGGAGCTCTTGCAGGGGCACGCTCTGCAGCAGCACGGAGGCGTGGGCAGCCACAGAATTCGCAGTGCCTCGGCAACAACCGCAGCAGCCACAGCAGAAAATCGTGAAGTGCTGACTTTCACCATGGGGCCGCAGGGCGCGGCCAACTCCTCTTTTCTCTTTGGCGGCACGCTGGGGTGGCCATCGAGGCAGCGACCGCTGTCACCGACGGTATCGCCGTCATCCCAGGCTTGGAGTGGATTGTTCGCCGCCGTGTTGAACCGTCTTTTCGCGCCGGCCAACGCGCCTGCCGACACCCGCGTTGTAGCAGCCATGAGTGTGACGGAGGTGCGCGACGCGGCCCCGCTCCGCCATCCTTCTGTGCTGCAGCGACCGCGATCGACGGTGGACCTGCTCTCTGACACCGTGCTGCGCACCGAGATCGACGAGACGGAGGGGCTGGACGACTCTGTCGATTACCCGTCTGACATACCAGCAGCCTGCTATGTGCGTGTGGAGTCTATTCACGACGCCATGGCGGTGCTCTACGCGGCTCTTTCGTGCTCGGCCGGCTGGCGGCACACTCAACCTCTGGCAGGCGAGGCAGGGCATCCAGAGGCGGATGCGTCATCCTCTTCGCCGACCGCCTTCGCGTTCTTGCAGCCGGCATGCGAGCCGCTGGAGGAGAGGATGTGTCACGTGTGTGTGACCCTCATCGTTTCCTGCGAGCCCCTCAGACCGCTGCAGCACCAGGAGGTGCAACAGCCGCCGCCGTGGACGACGCGGCGTGCGATGGATAATTTCCGTGACGAGGCCGGTCACAAGCGTGGCTCATCCGGTCCTGCCGCACTGCTCTCAGCGGCGTCAGGAGTGCCGGCACCAGTTGGTATCTGGAAGCTGTGGGACGTTGCCGGCCCCAGCGTGTCCTGCGGCTACCGTCCACTGAAGGCCTCTTCTCCAAAGAGCGCAGAGGGTCAAGGAGGCAGATCGGCAGTGGGCTGCACAACGGCGGTCCTGGCAGCAAAAAGACGCGCCGCTCCCGCGCCGTTGCCCACACCGCTTCTGCCGTGGAGCAGCCGATACAGCCTCGCTGCCCTCACGCACACCTGTCTCGCCGAGGTCGGCGCTACCCTGAGCACCTCCGCTTTCTCCGTGTCGAGAGGGTCCGTTGACAGCTTGATTCCTGCTCTGCGCCATGACACTAGCACTTCCCTCCAGATCGCGTCTAGTGCGGTATCGTCGTGCTCCCTGGTCGTGCCCATCTGTGCCGTGGTAGCGGAGGCGACTGCAGATGACGTCAACAGCAAGGTGCTGGCTGCTGCGGCTGGCTGGGCTGCACTTGGGCGAGAGCATCAGCAGGAAAGGCAACAACACCACGAGGGGCGGCCCCGTGTGCGGGGTCTTGATAACGCAGATGCAGCGAGGCGAGTGCTGCACGAGTACGCGGTGCTGTTGAAGGATTTTGTGGCAGAGCGCTATGGCGCAGTCGATGGCGGTGGCACTGCTTCACCGCCCTTTGCTGCAGCGCGATCGCCATCGGCGTCGTTGATGGCTTCGCGGTTGCCGGTCAACAACGATGAAGAGGGGGGCAGTGCGAGGCCGGAAGCGGCGCCCGCTCCACGAGTTTCTCCGATGCAAGCATCACTGTCCACCCGTGTGGCGGTCGACACCTCCCGTGCTGCGACGCCCAGCGAGTGCGGCGTCGCGCTGTGCGTCGGTGCCGCTCCGATGAGGAGTATGTCTATGAACACTGTGGCAGTCGGCACCGACGTGGCGGTGACAGTGCCGCTCAGCATCAATGTGACGAGGGACGCGGAGGACTCTACCGGCTTTAGCCCTCGACCACGAGTGGAGGCGGATGTGCGGTCTAAAAAGCTGGCGGACAACCCACAAGGCGTTCTCCATCAGGCTCGCGCTGATACACGCGCCGTGGGAGCAGTGAGGAACACACCCGAGGCAGCGCTTTCTGCAGCCCCTCCTGCGACTTCGCCAGCCAGCGTGGCTGCCACGTGCGCCACGGCTGCGACACACGCCGAGGAGGCACGGCTGCAGCGCTTCCACTCTCTCTTTGAGTCCGAGTCTTTCGATGTGAGCGAGGAAGCGGAGGCGACTGCGGCCATGGAGGCTGCGAGGCAGGACGAAGCGCCCTCAGGCCTTGACACAAGCAGCGTCATGGCACATAATGGGCATCACAAGGAGCAGACGCCTCTACCGCAGCACACACCACAAGTGAGGGATTCCGGCTCTCCACCTTCTGTGCTTCGAACCGGTCGACACCCAGGTTCCAGGGCACGTATTCGTGAGCCAAGCTCGCTCGAAGGACAGCGAGCGCCCCTGCCGTCAGCGCCGTCACACATCGGCGTCGACTCTGCGGAACATGACTCGATGGCAGACAACGACACCACCGCCGCGTCTCTGTGCCCTCCCCAAGCACTCCTCTACGACACAACTATGACCTCTCAAGGGGAAGGGCCGTGTGCGGCGGAGGTCGTAGCTTCCGCGGCCTGTGACGCTGCATCTCACGCCTGTGAGGACCCCACGCAGACACCAGCGCCTTCCTTGCCGCCTCCCGACGTGGCCCTCGCCACCTTTCTAGGGCCTTACTGTGACGCGTTTGTGCGGCTGTGCGGCGTCATGCGCGCCGACGTGCGGGCGTGGCGCGCGCATGAGGCCGCGACGCTTGACCAGCTGTCTGCCCTAGCCGAGCGTCACACTCGCGATATACAGGAGATCGCGACGCTTCAGCGGCGTCTAGCCACCCATTTTGGCACCGCGGACGCTCTGCCGGGCTCCAGCGGAGCTTCGACACCGGCTGCTGCACGAGGCCGCAGGGCCGACGTTGGTGCTCTTCTTTGTGGTGCGCTCACTGGCGGCGACCCTGACCTTGCCGCGTCCCGCAGCGCGGCCTTCGCGTCCACCAGCACCCTCATCTTCGAGCAGCTCGTGAGATCGGAGGAGAAGGTGGCATGGCTGGAGCGGCAACTCGTGGATTGGCGCCGTCGCGCGCGCGAGGCGTCCGTACTTGACACGAGCAGCACAAACGCGGACGCCGCGCCGCTGATTGCAGGCGAGGGGGATGGCGAGTCGGCGCTGGAACTGTCTTCCTCTCCTCCTGTAGTGGCGTCAAGGGGCTCCGAGACAGTGGGGAGTGTCTTGTCTGGGCCGAGAGAGGACCCGGCGGCCCCGCACATGCGCGAGGCCGAGGCGCTTCTGCGGCGCCTTCTTCAGCGCTGCACTCGCGCCTACGCAGCAGCGCAGCAGTGGGGAGATCGCTGGCACGCGCAGCTGGTGCAGGAGCAGGCGGCCAAGTCCGTGTTACAGGACCGCGTGATGGAGCTGGAGGCAGAGCTGGCTGGGTTGCGCCGCCAGCGCAGCGATACGGCCGCTTCGTCGTATCTTCACCGCCCTCCTGCCACGACGATAGATCAGGCTTCGAGTGGGGCACACGCAAGTGCTGCATCTCGGCCGCCCACAGACTCGCCACCTAGCTGCTTTACTGCATCGCCGTCTCCTCCAGTGGCTGCGCTGGGTTCCCACTCTCCGTATTGTACGCTGGATGGCGTGAATGCGGAGAGCTCCTTGCTGACTGCCGCGCCGGTGAGTCCCATCGGCAGCGACGTCGCCTCGTCGCTTCCGTCATCGTCGGTATCTCGTGGCTTGCAACGTGGGCGTGAAGACATAGTGGACCCTGCAACACTGTGGGATCGCATGAACGCACAGCGGCTAGCCACGCATGGAAGAAACAGTGCAGGTGATCGTGCAGGCACTGACTCCTTCGGCGCTGTCTCAACTCAGCTAGCGGTGCTCCTCTCGCGCGCCGTGCAGGGCGGGGACGCCTGTGCCCCGTCTGCCAGAGCTGATCTCCATGCTGGTACTGCGGCGGCATCATCGACGTCAGTGGCGGCTCCAGCGTCTTTGTTCGAAATTCATGTTGGCGCGTCAAGCACCGTCTCGAGCAGAGGCCCCGACTCGCTCTTCCGCCGTGCCACCGCACGCCCTTCCGCTTCAGCGCCTTTCGTCTTTGCCGGTGATGCTCCAGAGGTGGCGGCGCGCGCCAGCGACCGAGCCAGCGACGTAGAAAGCTGCGAGCTACGGCAACGTCGACCGACGCCATCGCGACCGCAGCACGAGCGGCGTGTAGAGGCGGCAGCGACACCGCCTTCGACAACGCACCGCAGTGCACGCGGAAACGACGAAGGCACGTTCGGTGGTGAAGCGCTGCACCATCATGTCAGCGCTGGAACGGTGAAAATTGGCGGCGGTGCACTGGTGTGTGCAGCATCACACCCGCCACCATCGCAGTGCCACACCACCAGCGCTGGCGAGCTTGAGGTGTACCCCAGCGCTGCACTAGAGGCTTTGGGGAGGGCTGCCACGCAGCTTGAGGCGGAGGCCGTGCGCCTGTGCGGCGCTGCTCACAACGCATCGGGTACCGCACCAGGTAGCCAATGCCACGTAGCGGCGATCGAGCGTAGACAACTCTACGGAGGCGACGAGGTGGCCGTTCGCAGGGACGAAGACATGAGAGCTGTGCATCCCTCCTCGCCCTCTCCTCTCTTTCAGTCTATGGGGCAGCTTCGATCTGCGACGCAGGCCGTGCAGCGCGAGGCTCGCGACGCTGCCGAGCGCGAGAGGGCTTACCTCTCTGCGATACTCTTCTCTTCTACCGCCGCCGGATCGGAATGACATCTAAACACACGCGGAGGTGTGTGCGTGTGTGTGTCTGACTAGAGCGATGGTGGTGCCAAGGCGGAGCGATCACGACCGACCATGACGGAGGCGATGCATGTCAGCAGTGATGAACGACTCTTGTATCTGTGCGTGTGCCCTTCGCCTTGCCAGCGCACGCACTGAGACATGTGCAGGAGCGCCACCACTGCTGCAAACCGGCCATGCGCTATAGCAGGGCCGTTAGGGTGGGTGGGATGCCGCATGGCCAAGGCAAGAGAATGGAAAGCGAGCCGACCCCGACTCTATCGCTGACAAGCGGAGCGGACGCGGGTCGAAGTGGGAGGTAGGAAGGCGGTCAGACTGCATGCGCGGGCATCCCAGCTTTAGGCCAAGGCACTCTCTGTGGTGTCGGGTTGTTCACGCACAGCGCCAAGAATGAAAGCCACAAGCACCTGTGTGCCCTCTTTTGTTTTACTGTCGCATTTGTGCATGCGCCTCACCCGGGACACGCACGCACGCGCACACGCCGCGATATTCGCTGCCGCAGAGCGTTCGCACCTCCCGTGCGCCGGCTACCTTGGCAACCGTCGTGGCTTCTCCTGTCCTTCCCTGCTCCTCATTGTGCTCCACGCCCATGCACAGGGTCTCTTGCCTCCCCTCCCCTCCTTTTCACGAGGCGCAGGTGCGCGAAGGCACACGGCATCATCCCTCCCCTCTCGCCTTTCGCTCTTCCCCCGAAAGTCTCTATGTCTCTCCGCGTCGTGGATGTGTGTGGTCGGGCCACAGGGCGCCTGATCCTTGTCGGCGACATCCACGGCTGTCTCGACCAACTGCGGGAGCTTCTTGTAAAGGTTCACTTCGCCAATGCAGTTGTTCGGCGCTGCCCCACCCTGCTGACGACGTCGTCGTCGTCGGCATCGTCGCTCTCCAGAGCTGGCCCTCTGCCTTCTCGCGGTGGTGCCCCGAGCATGTGCATCCCGGCTGTTCTGAAGCCAGGCCCGTTGGGAGAATCGGCTTCGCCATCAGCCGAGGACGGTGCTGTGGAGGATGTCTGCGTCTTCGTCGGTGACCTTGTGAACAAAGGCCCGGATTCGTACGGCGTCGTGCGGTTCCTGCGCGACATCGGTGCTATTGGTGTACTGGGGAATCACGACGCGGCGCTGCTGCAACTCTCCGAGAAGCTGCGGGCGGATGTTCCGCTGACGGACAAGGAGGCGAGCAGCAGCCTCTACCCACTGGCATTGCACTGCCCCGACGACGTCTTTGCCTTCATGATGTCTGTCCCCCACATTCTGTGTTTCCATGCCTATCGGCTCATCGTTGTCCATGCGGGCATCGATCCGTCAATCCCGCTTGCCGCCCAGAGCGTCGAGGCTGTAACGCGCATGCGTAACCTGGTAAAGGCCAAAAAGTACTGGAGGCAGCCGACCAATGAGGCCACGGGACAGCCAGCGCACGTGGCCCTCTCTGTTTCTGCCGCCTTTGCGACACTGGAGCGGCCTAAACTCGGTGCAAACTGGGGCGTGAAGTGGTCGGAGCTGGCCCGCAAGCTGCACGGCTCTGTGGCCGGCGAGGAGGCGAGCGATAGAAGCAGTGACCGAAGCCGCGGCCGCAGCCGTAGCGGCGGAAGTGGCACCGGCGATGGTGCAGACGACAGCGGAAAGAAGAAGCCAAAGAAGGCAGATGAGGATGTGTCGAAGTGGCGAAGGCGCATTCATCGAGACTACACTGATTTCACGGTCGTGTACGGTCACGACGCCAAGCGACGGCTGCAGGTGTATCCGTACGCCTACGGGCTCGATTCTGGTTGCGTCTACGGTGGCGAGCTGACGGGGTTGGTGTGGCCGAGCACGCTGGTGTCCGTGCCAGGGTGGACGGACCCCTCGCCACCGCGCAAGTCGAAGGTGTGAGGTACACAGGTGAATAAAAGCAATCAGGCAAGAAGACGCCCCCGCCCCCCCCACCCAAGAGAAGGCGCGACACGGGACGGAGGAAGGGGGTGGGGTGGGGCGGGGGCGCGTGAGCGAGAGAGAGGAGAGCAGGCGAAGGCAAGTTTGCATGATGGCGCACGTCTTTCTGTCTGCTCGTCTCTGTGCGCCTTCCTTCCTCTCTCTCTCTCTCTCCCCTTGCGCGTTCGCGTGTCTGTCTTGGGTTTCTGCTCTGTGTGCATGCGTTGGCGCCCGCCCATGTGCGGCAACATTGTAGCCCACACGCCTGCGGGTGTGCGCACCTTCTTTCCCTTTCCACCGCATCAGCGGAAGGGGGGGGGAAGGTGTTCGTAGTGATGGGGCAGAAGGGGCTGATGGATGGCGTATTGTCCCATTCGTTTCTCTCTCTCTCTCTCTGTGTGTGTGTGTGTGTGTGTCTGCTGGTGTTCTCGCTGCATGCGCCGATCCACTGATGCACCGGAGTGACGACGAACGCACGAGATATGGGGGAGGAGGGCGAGAGAGAGAAGAGCATGATTGTGCGCATGCATGTGGGGTTGCTGTTTCTTGCGGTATTCGAGGACCACCACTGCGCAACACTCCTCCCCTTCCAGGCGATGAAGATGTCAGCGGGTGGGAAGGCTGAGCTTTTCCTACGTAGAGAAGAGGAGGACTCGCGCACTGGGGTGCATGTCTGTACAGGAGTCACGCATACATTCTTGCTTGTGCTGCACCATCCTCCTCACGTGTCTTCCTGCTGCTGGTGCTGCCTCTGCCTCGCCATCGGAACTCTTCTCTCTTGCATTCCTTTCCGCCTTCACTCACATTCTTTGCTCTCTTCATTCTCTGACACGCGTAGACACGCTCTCGCCGGTACGTAGCGCGTGGCACACAATCCCATCGTTTCCGCAGTAGGATGGCCTCGTACTGCGAGGTGTGCCAAGGCCTGTACGACATTCCTCACCCGCACTTGCGACTGCAGCGCTCGCCATTGTCGCCGCCGCCGTGGAAGCGCGGTAACCGGAACCCAGTTTGTCCGTCATCATTGCCACCCGAGCGGAGAGGCAGCGGGGGAATCCGCGGTAGCCGCGGCCTGTCGTGGCCTCGCGTCGCAAGCCGCCAGCGCGAAACCCCACACGCGTTGCGGTCGCCTTTCCTGGAGGCCCGGGGCAGCGGTCGCGACTGCGTTGGCCCTTACGTGTGCCCTCGCCAGCAGCGGCGAAGCGCCTCCATGCCAGCAGTGCCTGACTCCTACACCGCCTCGGCCTCACACGCGGCTTCACATTCCTCCCCTTCTCTCGGAAGGCGCGTGTCACCCGGCGCGGATGGCGGCGTGGGGTGCGGCGACGAACAGGACGTCCGCCATCGCTGCTCGACATCCCTTCGACCTCCGATGCCTGCCTTCGCAGCCGCCGGGCGAAGAGGCTCTCCCTTCATAGAGCGGTACTGCGAAGACACCTACTGTAGCCAGCGCCGCGCAGACGGCAACCCGCCCCAGCTGGATTACCTGCGCCGTGGGGCCGGGCATGTCTGCACGTATATGTCTCCTTACGATGACGGCGAAGGCGATGGAGAACGGATCAGTCTGACGCCCGACGGCGGCGACACGGCTTTTACGTCTTCCTCGTTCTCGCCCTGCGCGCCGGCGGATGCGCGTCACCATCGCTGCGCCAGCGCGGGGAGACCGCTGCACGTGTGCCGCGCGTCATCTCTTTTCCCCTGCGACGACCTGGGGCGCGGTGGCGAGCTCGGTAGCCGCATACCACACCACTCTTCCTCGTCGCGTAGCCTTGAGAATGCGACTCGCTATGCCTCTGAACGCGACGCACGGCCGCGATCGCGTCGTGACACCAGTGCTGATCACCCTTCCCGGCGAATATCCCCGGCCGTCGATGGAGGTGATCGTCGCGGTACGCACATGCCGTCGGTGCACAACGACACAGGTTCTGGCGAACCGTCTTCCTCGAAGCGACTGCCGCTGCTGCCGACGGCGGCATCGATGACGCCGGCATCTTCTTTTGCGGGCCTCACCCTCGACGCTGAACAACGTGCTCAGGCATCGGCCAGTTTTGAGGCACCCCTGCACTTCAGCAGACACGGTGATGCGGCGTGGCAGCCTGCGGCCTCGGCTGGTCCACTGCCGTCTCGCGCTCGTGACTCTCTGGCGAACCTCGTCGCCAAGATACGAGCGGAAGTCAGCAAAGACGTGACTTCACGGGCCACAAGAGCGCCCAGCAACGATCCACTTCTCAGCCCCGCGGATGCGAAGCCTTGGGCAACGGCAGAGGATAAGAGACAAAGACACCGCTGTGCAGCGAAGCCGCAGGAGCAGGGCTACGCTCCAGGTGCGACGTCGTACGCGGAGCAGACCTCCGCCGCTCAGGCTACAGCGTCGTCGCTCCTGTCTTCGTCCGCCGTGTCGACGGGAGCAGAGGGGACCGCCGCCTTTCATGTGCTGGCCGCTCGACGGTCATTCAGTGCTGGCGACAACCGCGGCTCGCATGCTTACCGGCCTTCCGCTGCTCCTCCAGCGGCCAGTGGTCAGGCTCGCAGCGCACGGTCGCATCGACGGCGCAGCAGCACTGCAGAATACTGTCACCCGTCCCGGCCGCGGCACTCTGCGTCATTGTCCCTGTCAGCGTGTTCGACCCGGTCATCGTCCTCTTCGGTGCATCTCCGCCACACTGTGAGGAGGGCCGAGGCGGTCCTAGGCCGACTGAGGGGCAGATCACACAGCAATGGCGGCAGTCGTGCGCCATCGCCCGCTGCAAAGACGACGACGAGGGGATTCGTGGGCAACTCGCTCGCTGATGACGCCGCTGCTGCTGGTGCAACAACCGTCCATGGTCGACGGAATACCTCGGCGCACTCTTCTGCACACGGAAAGGACTGCGCAAGGTTGCAGAGTGGCAGGGGACGTCGCCGCCACTCTGCCCCTCCTCTGCCCTCTCGACCTCATACGACACGTGTGCCATCCCGCCGATCTTCTCTTTCAGCTCCCACCGATGCGTTCTCGACGGAGAGTCCAGGCGCGCCCCAGCGAGTGCATCCACCTGATCGGGCTGCAAGGAAGGCGACAAGGGACGTGGGGCAGGCGAGAGATGATGCGTCGGCGGCTATGGAAACGGTGGCTGAGTCACGCCGGGAGCAGGAGATGTGGCGCGCCACGCAGGAGCACCGGATCGAGCGGCTACGCGAAGGTCTGTCGGCGCTATGCACGGCCGTCCGCAAAGACCTTCAGAAGGTGCGTGACGAGGTGGGCCGGGTGCGTGACGAGGTGGGCCGGGTGCGTGCCGCGGGCAATGGTACGGCGGACGACACTCAAAAACGAATGCGTGGGGCATTGGCGACCGCATTGCGGTCCAACTCGCCCGATGAGCGTGCGACGCACGCAAGAAGACGGGAGGTGGACTTTCATCCGAGCTCCGTCGTGGCAGCCGTGACACAGTGCACGCCGGCGGAGCAGCGCCGTCTTGCCATGCTGCTTTTGCCTCACTTTCGACCGCTGCTGGCGGACCTGGTCCAGAGTGAGGTGCAGTGCCAGCTCCGCCAGCACCGCGACGAGCAGCAAGAGGCGCAGCACGAACTTGAGCAGCGCTTGCACACATACGTTGGGGAAGCGGTGGTGTCTCATCAGGGCCGTACACGCGCCAACGAGACCTTAGGCAGTGAAGGCATCGCCACCGCCCCCTTCTGGGCAACCTTCTCTTCGGCGGACGCCTTCGACGCACACCTCCGCTCTGCCACTCGCGCGGTGCTGCTCGAAGAGGACGACCGAAGGTATAGTCTGGCGAACGAGAACGAGCGCCGGCATGAGCGGCGCGTTCAGAAGCTGAAGCAGGGCTGGCAAGAGACGCTGAAAACCGCACAAGCGGAGTGGAAGGCTGAGTGGAAGGCCATTTTGGAGAAGGAGGCGAATGCGTGGACATGCCGTGCCCAGGCATCGCTGCAGCAGCAGGCCGACATGCTTCAGGACATTGTAAAGGCCCTCACACGCGACGTGACACACCTGCAGGAGCAGCAGGAGGCGCTCTCCGCGCGCCTCTCGACCAGTTTGCGACATGAGCGGGAAGTGCGAGTGCAGGAGCAGACGCAGCTCACCGAGCGTGTTGAGCAGCGTGTGCGGCAACTGCTACCGCGTGAGGCCGAGTCGGCCTGCGTGCGATTCCATGCGTTGCGAGAGCAACGGCTCGCAGCTGCAGCTTCACGAGGTACTTTAACCGAACTGACCACTCCCGGGGCATCGCGCCGGAGTGCGACACCCACGACCAGCGCTGCTGCTGCGGCCGCTGCGCCATCATCTGCAGAGGAGCTTCGCTTGTCCATCGTGCAACCGGCCATGGAGCACATGCGGCGTCTGCTCGTGTTGCACCAAGAGATGATCGACGCGACGGTTGAGGCTCGTTGCCGTCGCGCTGAGCACACGGTGGAGGGGAATCGGCACGTGTGGTCGCAGAACGTGGCGGAGCTGCGGTCTAAGCTCTCGGCGCTGCGCGCCGACGTGCGTGGTGCCTTGGGCGAGTTGTGCGAGAACCTCAACGTAGCCTCGCCAGCCCTTTGATATCATATGGAACAGCGGCAGTGCGAGTGGCGCATGCAAGCATGTGTGTGTGTGTGTGCACGCAGGTTTCACCTTTCATAGAATTACGAGCGGGAGGCGAGGTAGGCAGCAGAGGTGGAGGCTGACGGAGGAAGAGGACGGGCAGCGGTTTGGTGAGTGGATGGGCCGCGGAGGAGCTTGGAGGAGGTGTGTGTGTGTGTTGCTGAGGCAGGCATAACGCGCCTGAGAGAGAGAGGTGCGTCTATCCTGGCCGGTGAGGCGGAGGAGGAGCGAGCGACGTGCAAAGGTCACTTCGGGGCCGCGGTACAGGCGACAGGTGATCATACTCTCGTTGTCTCCCCACCCTCTGCTGCCGTTCCTGTCCACACCGCCTTCATGCCCCTCTCCCGCTCTATTCCACAGCAACGCCCACTTCTCATTCTATGGCGCTCTGTCATTGTGCACACGACTGGCCTCTCGTCTCCGTCTGCCGCCCCTGCATCCTCTTCTCCCAGCCTTCCCCCCACCTCTCGGGCTCCCTTTCTCACGATTGTGGATCCCTGTACGCACTCCCTCATCATAGAGCTCGTGGCAACGCTATCACTGTGCGTGAAAGCACACACCCGCATCCACACACATGAACGAAAAATCAGCCAACCCATCACCTGGATGCACTCCAAGCTTGCATCATTCGAGTTGTGTGTGTGTGTGTGTGTGATGTACGCCAACAACGAGGCCACAAGTCACCAGTGGAAGGCCTGTGTCCGCGTACGCGGGTACGCGAGCTGCTACTCTTTCCATCCCCCTTTTTCTCTTCTCTGGTCTCCGCACAGATGAATCGAAGCATCTCTCCGTCACCACGCGAACACCCACACAGCACGCAACCATAAACGCGCTTGCGTGTGCTATCACCCTCAAAGAAGGAGCGCCGTCCAACCCCCGTTGCCGACTCCCCTCTGCATCCATGTCTCTTCGTCTGCTCGCCGGCGCACGCGTGCGCGCACCAGTGCTGATGACGCCGAGAACGGTGCGCCGCCGCGCGAGAAGCGTACGTCGCACTGGCCTCTCACAGCGAGTCCGCTCGCCTTGCCACACCATCCTCCATGCGCCGGTTGCATCAGCCGTCGCCATGCACGTCTCGCCGCTCACGGCGCCGCGTCGGGCGCAGAGCTCGCTGCAGAAGCTGCTGGGTGACCCCAATGACCCGTATCTTGCTGCCCTTCAGCAGTTCGACATCCTTCGTATCGCTGACATTGTCGCGGAGGGCCCTGTCAAGTCTGGCGTGCCCGTCGAATTCCTGCGACGGGCTGCTCGTCGCGTGGACACCGATGGCTTTGCCGCTGCTCGAGCGCAGCTAGCGTCACCCACACCCCTCACGCAGCGTCCCGCACGGTCGTCTGGGGAGGCGGTGCTGCAGTCACTGCACGCGGCTGGGATAATGCATCGGAACGAGACCGAGGCTGTCGCTGCAGCCGAGCTCAAGTCGGCGCAGGCAGCTTACGATGCCCTCCCGCAAGAGGAGAAGACTGCACTGCAGATGGAGCGCGTTGTGTCGCACCTCTTCGACGGTCTCTGCGCGATGAGCGCCGCCATGCGGATGCAGGCGGAGGAGGGCGCCGCCTCCGTCGAGGAACGTGACGCGACTTTCAGCGTCTACGAGCGTATCTTGTCCGCCTACCGGGATGGCATCATCACGGCAGATCGCTGGAGTGCCGACTTTGTGCCGGAACTTGAGGAGCTGCAAGTGATTTGGCAGCACCTCAGCGATCCTCGCGCGATGCCGCTGGAGAAGTAAGTTCAATACATGTGTGTGTGCGCGCGTCTGTGTACGTGTGAGAGAGCTGTATGTTGGAGAGTGTTAAGCACACACTCTCTGCGTGCAAGCGGCGAGCACCTTCTTTTCCTCCTCTTCTCCGGTGAGATGGTAGTCGACTGCTGCATTGCCTTCATCTGGCAACGCTGTCATGTCAACTCGCTCCTCCCAGACGACGGTGGCGCTGGCATGCCAATATTGCGATCAAGTCGTTCAGCGCCACTTATCACAGCACAGAGCAACACGTGGACAGCGGCGGAAACCCAAAGGACCCGCGGTGGCGTACAAGCCGTCAGATGGGGCATAGGGCGATGCACTGACCCTTGCGCACGCACCCCCTGAAAAGGGCAGTGGCAGCGTCACTGTCGTCTGTGCAAGGTGGCCCCGTCGCATTGGGATGGCGTCAGTGGGCGCAAGACAAGAGTCGAACGCGCACCCCAGACTTCAATGCGCTCGCTTTCCCTTTCTCACCCTCGATGTGCTCCCCCGCCGCCCGCCGCATCCCTTTCTCTCCACCCGCGGATGACGAGCCGTGCAAAATCCTCTGTGTCACATACACACACACACATATATATATGTATATATATGTACACACATCAGCTCTCCCCCCCCCCCCACACACACACACACCACGCACAACTCTCTGAAGCAGCGGGAATACACACACACACACACACGAGCCAACAACACCCTTAACATAGCATAAACAAACGACTGCGTCCGTAACGAACACAGCGAGTCTTCTGTTGCGCGCACGCTTGCTGTGTATGTGTGTGCGTGTGTGCTTATCGGCTATCGTTTCGCTTGCTTGCTGTGCCTGCGTGCGCCGCACACGTGTGCCTCTCCGCAGAAAACGAAGAGGGAACCATACCAGCGGCGGAAGAAGGGGAACACAGACGTAGACGCGGCCAGACAAACTGCACCCGTACTCAACCATACAACTAGCGCCGTTATCGTGCTGCTCTTCTTGTACGCACAGGCGCACGCACGGGAGCAGTCTCCATGATGGACGGTCGCCTTGTGCAGACGTCGTGCCGGACGACGCACTTTTCGGCGGTGGAGGCGACGCTGCGGGATTGGCCTGAGGTCGAGGCGGTCGGCTCCTTCCGCGAGAAGAAGAACAACAAGAGGGACATCACGACGGTGTTCGTCACCTTTCGCGACGAGGCGGCGGCGAAGGCGGCCAGGGCGAAGCTCGATGCCATTCCCGGTATCGCTGAGGCGGCCACTGCTTTGTCTGCCTCTCCGGAGCAGGAGAAGGGGGCGGCCAGCAGCAGTCGAAGCAAGCGCTCGCGGACGAAGAAGGGAAACACCGGTAGTGACAAGAAGAGCCTCGCTGCGGAGTTCTTGAACTTTGAGTCGTATGAGGATCAGAAGCAGCGCAAGGTGCACGCGAGGAGGAGGAGTAACGGCGTGCCGGAAGTGGTGGGTGCGGAGACGACGCGTAGGGGCCGCGAAGGGCGTGGAATGAGCCGCGGCAATAACAACAACAGCCGCGGTGCTGGTGGCAACCACCGTGGCATGCGTGGTCGCGGTGGCGCTCATCTGCAGCCGCAGCAGAACTTTCAACAGCCGCAGCAGTACCAGCAGCACCAGCTCCACCCGCCGCTGCCCCCACCGCCGCCGCGCCTACCGCCGTTCGAGGCGAACGTTGCCTTCATTGACAACGTGCCGTTCGGCACCACGAATAGATACCTCATGGAGCACTTCTCCGCCTTCGGCCGCATTCTGGATGTGAACCGTTTCGAGCTGATGGTCATGATCTGCTTTGACAACCCGGAGTCGGTGCAGCAGTGCATCCAGCACATGAACGGCAGCAAGATCCACGACAACGTTATAACAGTGAGCAGTGGCACCATCCGCATCCCCGGCAGCGTCGCAATCCAGATGGGTGTTTAAAGCGGCAAGTGGAGGAGGGGAGAGCGGGCGAGGCTGCGCAGGAGGAGGAACGACGGGACGGACGGACACGCGGACGCGTGAGAGCATCCGCAGTCAGCGTTGATGGAGTAAGGGAGGGACGACAGAAGGGGAACGGATCAGCCGCCACCGTGCTACCATCGCGCATGTCGCAGCTGTTATGGATCAGCGCGAGCGACTCCTGGCATACCTCACGCCCCTCCCCCTTCATATGACCTCCTCCCCAAACACCGTTCAGCGCCGTCACACACACACACACACACACACACACACAGATACACACACATACACATGCATACACCGACAGACCGACAGACACCTGCTAATGGTCACCACCGCCTGCTCTCCTGCGCTGATCCGGCGGTTTTCGTGACGTATGTGTGTGTATATGTATATGTGTGTATATGTGTGTATTATATGTGTATTGTGTCTGCATGTGTATGAATGTGTACGTGTGTGTGTGTGTGTGTGGGTGGGTGGGTGTGCGCACTTCCCTGCGGATGCTGAAGAAGGAAAGGGTGGAGGGGGAGGAGGAGGGGAAAGGGGTGGGCGGGCATGGGCAGAGATGCACAACTTATTCTCCTTCTCCGTGTTGGCGCATGCCCCTCTCCCTCTGCGATTGTGATCTGCCCCTCGTCCTCCCACCACCCCCTACCGAGTGTTGGAAGCGTCCGTCTCTCCGTCTGTCGTTCTCCATCGCTCACCCCTCGCTTGTGTGCGAGTGTATGTGTGTCCGTTGTCCAACACAACGCACAAGTAAAAGAAACGTATAAGTGGGCACTGAGTAACATACGAAGAATCATCGAGAAACGGAACGAATACGGAAACCACAGTGCTGTGCTCCCTTGGCGGGCATATGCGCCCACACACGCATGCGAAGAGGGGGGTTGATGGGAATGGGGTGGTAGTATTCTCTGTGCGCCTGCTTTTAGCACTTGCGTGGCTCTTGCCAGGGCTGTTCAACTCTTGCCTCCCATTTTCTACCGATCACTTCTCCCAGCTCCGCTCGGGGCGTGGTGGTGGTGGAGCGCCCATCGACGGGCAGAGGGAGAGGTTCAGTGGTGTGCGGGTGCCAGCAGTGCGCTTCATTGGTATTTTTGTAGCACCTCCACCTAAGCCCACGCGTATAACCTTGGGAGGACGTTGACGGGTGTCTCTCTGCTTTCACTGCGGACTCCTCCGCGCGCACACAAACACACGCGCTCGCTGATATGATCCACCTCTGCCCCTTCACGCTCCCCTTACCGCTCTCTTACTCTCTCTCACGCAGCCCTCCTCTCTGCGCGCCCTTTCTTGGCTCAGGGCCTTTCACTCACCGCTACCGCCATCACATCACAGGCACGTGCACACCGAGAGGATTCACCGTCCGTGTGCGCCACGGCGGCTAACCGTCTACAGACGAAAGAAGAGGGGTCTGTTGTTTGGGTGATGATTGTTGTGCTGTGGGAGGAGGGGAGCAGCACTCCACTGTATCGGCAGGTTCTCCTAACCCGCGGTGACCATCCGCACGCGTCGACAGACAGGCATGGATAGGCACCGACGAGTCTACAGCAGACACACACACACATATATATATATATATATATATATATATAGGCGCGCACGTACATCCGTACAACGCTGCTTGCGTCTCTCTCTCTCTCTCTCTCGCATCCTTCTCTTTTGCTGTGCGAGCAGGCGCAGGAAAGCACTCGACCAGTGCGTGAAAACGAAGTCGACCACACGAAGCGAACACCCTGCCGTGATGGACTTCGAGGAGGCCTGGCGGGAGGCCATGGGGGAAGAACAGCCGCCGCTGCCGCCGCCGCAGCAGGCACGTGGCGGCCACGATGGCGGCGGTGGGGGCGACGACGCGTATGATGAGTTTAGCGACGAGGATCTTCTGCGGTCTGTCCCCTGCGCGAATGACGCTGCTGTGGCGCCCGTGTTTGGTCCAGTGTTCTCCATGGCACCCGTGGCCACTGCCATGACTTCCGCTGCCACAGCCGTACCAGAGTTCTCCTCGCCGCGTCCTGCAGCTGCTTCGGCCGTTGCGGCGGCCATGCTCTCTCTGCTTCCGTCTTCGGGGTCACAGCGGGGCGCCCTCGAGTTTCCTCCTGTCGGCGTCGCCAGCTTTCTGCTCCGTGGCGACAACGGGCGAGTGCGCTGGGTGACGACCACTGGTGGTGCTGCCGCGTCTGCCGCTCAGAGATCAGGTGTGCGGAAGATCCCACAGACCGTGGGCCACTCGCACCCGCGCGAGGTGGTGGACGTCGAGGCCATGGAAGCAGATGATGACGTTGTCGCCGTGCATGGAGACGATGAGGCGGCAACACTTTGTAGCAGCGGCGCAGCTATGCAGCCGAGGGACGAGGACGACGAGGACGACGCGGACGACGCGGCGCCTTCGTCGATGCACCGTCGGGCGAGCGACCCTGCGGGCTTTCTTCGCGACGGTTTAAGCGCTCGAGCGATGCTGCGTGACATCTACGCTGAAGAGGCGAAGCGGCAGCAGCAGCGAGTGAAGCGGCAGGAGAATACGGAGTGGCAGAGCGTGCAGCGGGCAGCAGCAGGCCGGGATCGTTGCGAACTGGAGGTGCTCGGCGACCGCGACGAGGTACTGGATGATGAGGAGAGAGAGCAGCGCCAATTCATTGAGCCGGCACGTCACTGCCGCGCCGCCACTGCAGGCACTCCTGCGCGCCCTCGGCCACATCACGCCCCTTCCAACGGGGAGCTGTGGGTCACCAAGTACAGCCCCAAGCTGTTCCACGAGGTGCTCAGCGATGAAACCGTTAACCTACGACTCCTGCAGTGGCTCAAGTCTTGGGATGCTTATGTGTTCCCAGATGACGCGCCGCCGGCAGCAAAGGGCGCGCAGGCATCAGCTGCCGGTGCTACAGCCGCGGCTTCACCGCCCGCGGAGCGCATCGCCGTCCTTACCGGACCCCCCGGAGTTGGCAAGACGACACTCGTCCACGTCCTCGCTGCGCATTGCGGCTACGAGGTGATCGAGGTGAACGCGAGTGTTGAGCGGACGGCATCGCGGCTGGAGGCGCTCATCAAGACTGCGGTGGCCGCGGCCGGGCCGGCACCTGGAGGTTGCGTCCGCCGGCTGACGGCGTCGTCCGGTGCTGCTGGGTCGGCGGCGTTCGCTATCGATCACCTTGCCAATCTTGGCGTTGGGAAACGCCACAGCGGTGACGCTTCCGTTGCCGAAGTGGCAGCAGCAGCAGCGCCGTCGTCGCCGCATGCCTCTTCCTCCCTGGTGCAGCACTTGCTCCGTCCCAAGTGCCTTGTCATCGATGAGATGGACGGCATTGCCAACAGCAGTGTGGCCGCGTACCTCATCCAGCAGCAGCTGCATCGGCCGGTATTCTGTCTCTGCAACGACTTTTACGTTCCATCCCTGCGGCCGCTGCGGCAGCACTGCTCCCACGTGTACCACATGCCGCCCATTCGTCCTCAGCGACTACTCTCACGGCTGGAGGAGATCGCGTGGCGAGAGGGGGCGACGATGTTCGACTCGATGGCCCTATCAGAGCTTATCAAGACCAGCGGTGGTGATGTGCGGAGCTGCCTGAATGCGATGCAGCTCATCAGCAGCGCTGTACACCAGCAGCAGCAGCAGCGTCTCGATGCTGGGACTGGCGCGTCCTCCTCTGCCACCGCGGCACCTGCCGTCACGACGCCGTCGCGGCACACCGTCACTGAACTCATTCGACGCATGCAAGGCAAGGACACCCGTGTTGCGCTGCGTGACAGCTGGCAGCTACTCTTCACCCGGCCCGAGCGTAACAAGGCTGTGCAGCTGCTGAAGCAGGAGTGCGGAATAGACTACGAGGCCTTCGTTGAGGCCGCTGCCGCCCAGCACAACCGCAACGTTGTTCCTGTGCGTCGTGCGCTTGAACGAGAGAGGGCAATCGGTGCTCCGACAGGCGGGGGCTACGCCGCGACACGGACGGCCGAGACGAAAGGTGGCGGTGACGCGTCGACGCGTGCAGCGATGGAGCCAGTAGCCACGGGTTTCCGTGTCGATCCCGGTTATCTGTACGCTGCTCAGAAGCTGTCTCGCTGCCCCGACAGCGGCAGCCTGATGGACGGCCTCCAGGAGAATTATCTGAACCGCGCCTACACCGACTACAGCTTTTCCCGCACCAGTGCCACGGCTGATAGCTTCTCGCAGCAGGACGTGGTGGTCGCGGCGGCCTTTCAGCATCCGGAGCTGATGGGGACGGCGGAGCGGCTGTGTCACGTGTCTGCGCTGACGTGCTACGTACACTGCAGCACCGCGGCGCGCGGGAGCCGCATCGAGTTCCCACGCGAGCAGGCGACACTGCGCCGCCTGCAGTCGGAGCTGAAGCATGTTACTCAGCAGTTCCGTGAAGGGTGCCGCCCGCACGCCTCCGCGTTCCTCGGCGATGACGAGGTTGTAAGCACCGATGTGGTGCCTATGCTACTGCGGTGCCTGTTCGACCGATCGCTGCGTCTGCCTGCGCACTCCATCTCCTCTTTCAGTCGACTGCCTCCAGCAGAGCAGCGCCTGCTGCAGGCATCTGTGGCCCGTCACGTCGAGTACGGTCTGGACTACCAGCGGGATCGGCAACACACCCCGTCGTCCGCCACCGCCGCCGCTGGTGCCGCTGGAGCGTCGCTCAGCCCATTCGGCTCGCTGGCCGCGGCGAACGTGGAGGATGAGGTGCCGTGGCGACTGGCTCCGGAGCTAGACAGACTCCTTGCAGGCGTAGTGCGTCCGGTGGAACACGCGCTTGCGGGAAGCGGCGGCGGTGATTATCGCGGCTACTCCTTCTCTTCACGCTCGTCGCACTTCGGTGGGAGCGGTGCCGGTCCGCGTGGCGGCAGCGGCCTCCGCACATCGCCGTCTCCCTTAGGTGCGAAAAGCGACGCTGGCTCTCCGGGCTTTGCAACTAACTCAGGTGGTGGTGGTGGTGGTGGTGGCAGCCGTGAGCTGTCGAGAAGGCCGTCGGTGGCATCCGTGATGATGCCGGTGCGGAACGAGGTGCGGCAGATCCTGTCTGGTGAGATCCGCCAGCATCGCATCATGCAGTCCATGGAGCTCCTGAAGCGTCAGTCGCAGCAGTCGACAACGGACGCGCTCGAACGAGGTGTGAAGCGGCAGCGCGCTCACAGCATTGCCTCCGCCGCCACAGCCTCGTCGAATCCTGTCCACAAAGCCGACTCTACAGTGAAGGGTGATATTCGCGAAGTTGAGCATGCAACGTCGGCAGGCGGCGCAGAGGGGGTGGATGCACCCGTCAACAAGTGGCCCCGAGCAGACGGAACCATGGCCGCGCCAGTAACTGTGACCACAATCACGACGGTGCGGCGCGACTTCTTTGGTCGGCCATTGCCAAGCACCGGCTCTGCAGGGGCAGTGTCAGCATCGACTGGCAGCACCGCGCGCAGTGGCCGTCGTGCTGTTGGCGACCGTCGCAGTGCCAGCGCTACCGCCGCCACGTCACCGTCGTCTCTGGTTTCACCGTCATCTGGGGACGCTGGCAAGTATCGTTTTCCTCGCCCGCACTCTCCTCATCGACCCACTGCGAGCGCCTGCGTGCGCTACGTTTACCAGGATGGCTCGACGAACGCCGTCAAGATGCCGGCGACGTTCGCTGATTTTTAGTGTAGAGGGTGTCGGCCCGAGGAGCGGGTGCATGGGCGACGGTGGTGGCCACCAGGAGTGGTCAGGCGTGTGGCCCGAACGAAAGGAAAAGGACGCCTTCATAGACAGCTACGCGCGCACGTGCACGCATGCGTGTACCGAGCGCGTAAAGATACTTGTGCACGGCGTGAGCTGAGTTGTCCATCGAGGGAAAACGATTAGTCACACCTATAAAAAGGTGGAGAAGGGTGGTGAGAGAGGAAACGACGTCGGAGGATGTATGGCCGCTTGTGTTCCTCCTCTTTTCTTCTTCGCTTCTCTTCGCCCCTGCGCGCAACGATCTCGACCCTTCCCCCCTTTCCCTCTTTTCCTTCCATGCCCTCTTCCATAGAACAAAACGCACCTACCCACAAAAACGTAAGAGGGACCTGCATGACATCATCCTCGTGGCTGTTGTCACTGTCGATGCGCTCAGGCATACGTGAACACGCACAGTACTGCGGATGCTGTTGTCTCTCGCCGCCTGCCCCTCTCCCTTCCAGAGCGGCGAGCTGCAGCTGCAGCTGCACGCCGCCAAGCGAAATGAAAGAAAGTTAAAGAGGCAGAGAGAGAGGGAGGAGGGGGGGGCACAGGGATAGGATGTGGGCAGCCTCCGCCGCTCGTCACTTCAACGGTACGTCTTGATGGTGGGGAGGCACGCGCGGCTGCCAATGCCGCCGTGCTATGGATCATGACGAATACCATCTCGCTATTCGTCATACATGTCTCCCTCCCTCTCTCTTTCTCTGGAACATGCCGTCTTCGTGCATTGCTCTCCGCCATTCGAGTGCGGCTGGCAGGGTGGGAGGTACACGTAGCACCACCACCACTTCCACCACCACTGCCACTGCTTGTTCGTGTTGATGCGCAAGCGATTGTTGGTGCCGCCATACCCATCCACCCACTCGTCGCTGCAAGAGGAAAGGGAAAACCCAGGCAGCAGCGGCGGGGAGAGGCGAGAGAGACGTACGCACACTCTCCTCTCCCCTTTCCTCCGCTCTCTCCACCTCTGCCTCGCGCTCGCACTCGCCTGGTCTTCTTTTTCTGTGTTTACGACCTCTCTCTCTCTCTGTGTGTGTGTGTGTGTGTATGCCTGTCTCTGTCTCTGTCTCTGCCTCATCTGGAGTGGAAGAGGACGCGGCGAGAGTGGGCGGGCGGGGAGAGGGTCAACCAGCCGGCATCGAGGCGCCCATCACCCTTGCATGCACCGCTGCACGGTACGCAGACAGACATAGACAGATAGTGCCACGGGATTCCTAAATAGACTACGTTGCCTACGTACCGAAAGGTAGCGAGACATCTTCCACCCGGCGTGGTGCGACGCGCACGCAGTGACGCTTCCAACGACACCCACGCATGCATAGAGTTATAGAGAGGGGCACCCACGTGGCCGATGGATAACCGACAGACACCGCACTGCACGGTGGAGAAGCAGCACCGGACCTCACCGCGCGCGGCGTCAGCGGAGAACGGCTCCTCGTCACCGACCTACCCGAGTGGACAGGAAAGCCGTACCACACCAGCCACGGGCAGCGGCAGCGGCAGCGGCAGCGGCGCGGCTACTGGAAGCCCTGGCGTCCGCCACGTGACTTCTGCGCGAACTGCCGTCTCTGCTACTGCTGCTGCCTCCACACGCACCCCGCCCCACCAAAGTAGCGGAGCCGTTCTTCATCTCTCCCCTGGCGGCCGCACTCTTGGCTCATTCTTCGACGCGACAGCGCTCGCCTCCCCTGCTTCCGCCTTCACATCGTCGCCGGAGTACGGCAGGGCCATGGCGCATCTGCTGGACAGCGTGGCAAGCCCCTCATCCACGTCACCTTCGCAAACACCAACGCGATCTTCGTCGTCGCTACAGAGCCATAAAGCAGCGCACCCGTCCTCGCGCCAACGCCATCCGCCGCCGCAGCAGCGCTGGTCGTCCTCTGCACAGGTAGCTGCCCACCCAATGCGTCGCGCCAACGTGGAGGAGAGGGTTGGCGGCTCGCCGGAGTGGGACCGCCGCACGCCTACGCGGCAGCAGCAGTCTCACCGCAGCGCTCAGAGGGGCGATCCGCTGCCCGCCTCCCGGAGGGTGCAGCAAGAGCGAGCGACTACCACCGAAGAGGCGGCTGCCACGTACACGTCCCCCATCAGTGTCGACGACGAGGCATCGTCTCGGTTCTCTGCCACCCAGCTGACGGAGATGCGTGAGCGCTACGGCAGCGACTGGGCATCTCCGTCAGAGGTGCTGCAGTTGCGTACACTTTTCCAGGACGTGATGTCGCGCTACGTGCGGGAGGTGCAAGCCTTGAAAGGTGAGTTGGCGAAGGCGCAGGAGGAGTGCACCGCCTACGCGCGGGAGCGGGAGAAAGTGCTGGAGCTGCAGCAGGTCTACCAGGACGGCGTCGCTGCATGTGGAAGGGCGAAAGAACGGGAGGCGCAGTGGGTGGAGGAGCGCGCGCTGCTGCACGTGCAGATGGAAAAGATGATGGTGGAGAATCAGCGGCTGCAGCTCTACATTGCCAAGAAGCAGCAACCTCATACCCACCATATGCCACCGCGCGGCAGCGCAACAGGAAGTCGCGAGCGGGTACGGGCGGCGGTGCAAGCAGTCGCCACTGCCACCGCCGCGACGTCTTCCGCCTCCCCTTCCCCGTCCGCCTCCTGGCCACCTCTGCCGCCCACCGCCACCGCCACGACGACCAACACGACAGCCTACTTGGCCTCACCGCAGCCACTAGATGGTCCAGATACGAAAATCGCCGCCTCTCTTCCCAGTGCGGCTGGGGCCGCCGTCACGGGCACGGTGCACACGGAAGCGACATCGCCGTACACCTTGCCTGCGCCGTCATCGCCTGAAGTGCTGCAGCACAGGGCACCTCAGCGAGGCGGCGGCGTGGCGGCCGAGACAACACTGCCTCCTATGCCCTCGCCCACCTCTCACCAATCTTCGTTCGCAAGGTCCGCTTCACCTATGAGCGCTGCCGGTGCCGCAGGTGCACAGCCACTGCATTCGACACCGCCTCAGCGCACCTTTCCCACTGGTACTGGCGATGACGCCGGCGCCGACCTGCCAGGTGGCGATGGCGACCATGGCGATACACTGCCTCAGCAGCAGCGTGGTCGCTCACGACGGCACCCACGCGGTGGTGCCAACCACGACGAGGAGCCGCACAACTCTTCCCTCATGACCCCTTCGGCTTCCACTAGCGATGACGGCCGACTCGGCGCTGGGAAGGCGGTACGGCTTCCGCGGCAGCAGCGGGTGCGTCTCGACGGTGGTGACGATGAGGTCGACAATACTATCGGAGAAGGCGAGTTCAACCCCTCTTACGCTCGCGGCGTCACGGACCTGTCGTCCACCTCCGGCGGGTCGTCATCGCCCTCGCCCGCTGCGGACATGCGTGCCATGCTCGCTGGCTGTGGCCTGGCGCAGGTCCACGAGCAACGGTCGGGCGGCCACAGCGACGGTGGTGGCCGTCGTGCCGCAGAGCAATGGGGTGGGGAGCCGGTTGCCGAGAGATCTGCTGCTGTGGCCGCTGCGGGGGAGCTGCCCGCCACTGCCACCGCCACCGCTACCACCACTACGACGCCGTCCCTGGGTTCTACCGCAATGATGACAGCGTCCTCGTCACTGAGTCTTCAGTATCTTTACCAGCTCCCACGCACTCCTGCCGAGGCCCTGCAGGAGGAGGTGCAGATGCTCAAGGAGCTTCGGCGGCTTGGGGAGGAGAACCAAGTTCTGAAGGCCCGCCTGGACTACATGCAGATGACGAAGGAAATCTTCACGAACCAATGCGAGCAGCAGCACCTCCGACTCGCCCAGGCGCACGACCAGTCACGGCACAGCGCGGCGCAGTGGGAGCTGTCGTCACGACAGCTGGAGTCAGAGGTGAGACAGTCGGAGGCAAAGTGCGCGGAGTTGCAGGGCGCGCTCGAGGACGTGCTACAGCGAGCCAAGAGGCAACAGGAGCTGAGCCAGGCACGCCTCGTGGAGCTGGAGGCAAGCAGCCGTGCGGCGCTAGTGACCACACGCGACGAGGCCATGGGAAGGGTAGGCGCGCTTCGAAGCTCCCTGCGGGAGATTGCCGCTAGCCTGGCGACCAAGTCTGCCTCCGAAACGTCGCCGGCTGCGGGGCACGAGGTGGCTCAACTGCGAGAGGAGGCAGGGCAGCGCGAGCGCATTGTCGAGAACCTGCGGAGCGAACTGCATGCGCTGCGCGCCGCACACACAGAGCTGCAGGATGACCATAGCGCATTGCAGGCGGAGGCGCAGATGTATCGGACACGCTTGGAGGGTGACCTGGCGAGCTCACGGGAGCTGCTGGCCACTGCACGCAGCGGCCAGCAGTCTGCGGAGTCCCGCATCGACGAGCTGGAGGCGGAGGTCGAGCGGCTGCGCTCGGCTGTCGTGGCGTCTGATGGGTGCATGCATACCATGGAGGAGCGCCTCCGGCTCGCCACCGATGAGCTCGCGTCGCAGCAGGAGCAGCTGGACGAGGCGTCGACATGGCAGGCGCGCGCTCTCAGTGCTGAGAGTGAGCTTGGCACGCAGCGCAGTTACTACGAGAAAGAGATCGCCGTCTACAAGACGGCGGCATGTGCGATGCAGGATCGCCACCACGCAGAGGTGGAGGGCTTATTAAAGCGCTATGAAAAACTGCAAGTACGCCATGAGGCGACGAAGGTGCGCCTGGCTGCAGCGGTGTCGCGATCAGGGGCGGCTGCCGTATTCGCTGCTGCCGGCGGTCAAGCGAAGAGGCGACACTCCCGTCATGCAAAGAGCGAGGACAGGGGCGTGCCAGTCATCTCCGGCAATCCAACCGACGCTGCAAGCCACTCGCCGTCAGCTGCTGTCAAGACGGAGGCTTCTTCGTCCCACTGCGCGACTGCCGCTTACGATTCTCTGCAAGCGCTGCGCACCTCGGGGCAGGTGACGGAGAAGTTGATTCGTTCCCTGAACCGCGCCACCTCGCCCTATCACTGAAGACGAAGAGCGGGAGGCCGACGACAAACAACGGTCCAAACACACAAAAACCCACCCGGAGGGCGCACGCAGCGGTGGGAAGAGAAGGGGTGGGTGGGGTAGCAGCAGCCACAACAGCCGCAAAGTACACATGGGCGTGGCGGAGGGTGGAGGCGGCACAGAAGCTGTAGCGCATCTCTTCTCCTGCCACACACACACGCTCTCTCTCTGACGGCCTTCCTCCCTCCGCCTCTCCGCCATCCTTTCTCTTCGCTTTTATGGTATGTATGAGTGGCACGGCAGCGACACATACACGCGTCATCGTCAGTGAGTCCCTTCCCATCCGTGGTTGTCCCACCCCCGCCTCCGTCGGCTTTTTTGAGTGAGCGAAGAAAACACAAAGTGTGCTTGTGCGTCCGTGTGTTGTCGTCGGTCGACTGCTTCCCAGCCCTCGAAGAGACGACACGCCACACAGACGTGCTCTCGTTGAGCGTCCATGTAGGGAGGGGTTGTACCCGGTCTCGCCCACTCTCTCACCAACACAGACCAACCTGACCACCTTATCCCTCTCTCCCCCTTCTTCGCACCGCCTTCCTTTGCCGTCTTTTCGACCTTTTCCCCTCTCCCTTCTCCCCTCTCCCCTCCCCACCACACACACACACACACACACACACACACAGTGGCGTCAGTGCACACGTGTCAGACGCGGGCGTGCGTGCTGCCAAAGCCCCCACCCCCAACCGCTTTCTACCCACGCGACACTCCACCGTGTGGGGTGTGGGCAGAGCGACAGAACAGCCAAACAAAAGAAAAGGAAGCGTGCGCATTTGTACGCCGGCAGCAACGATCACCCCCCCCCCCCCCCCCCGCCACACACACACACACACCCGGGCGGATATACAGGCACCCACGCCTACGCTGCTGCTGCCGCTCGCTCGCACTCGCGTATCTTTTTTCCCTTTTTCCGTTCGGGCGCGTGCGAGTTCGTCCCGAGTCTGTGTTCCTCCTCTTTTCCCGCAGTTGTCGACACCTGGGCGAGCGGGAGCGGGGGGGGCCACTTGCGCGATCAGCCCCCTCCCATCCCTCTTCTGCTTCACCGCCTTTTGGGCACTGCCTCGGGAGCGTCGCGTCTTTTCTGTGTGGGTCTCGCTCTCTCGCGCGCTCCCCTTCGTGTCAGCCTTTCTTTGCTTTTGGCTGTGCTGGGTGCTGGTGCGCCCGTGCGCTAGGGTGTGTGCGTGCGTGCGTGTGCTTGGTTTCTCTTCCTTTTCTTGCTTCGTCCAGATCACGCCCCACACCGCGCGCACACGTCGCTCAGTCCCTTGCCTTTGACGGTTCACACCGTTCCCCTCTTCTCCTCTTCTCTCTCGCCCCCCCCCCCTGCATATCCATGCCGGTCATCAGTCACCGCGGTGACCACCGTTCCCAGTGATTCGCCCTCCCCCTCTCTTTGATTACCTGCACCGCCGCACCGATGCAGCGTCTCTCTCCAAACACCGTCTCTGTCTGTGCGCGTGCCTGCCTGTCCTTCTTTCTTTCTCGCACGCTCCCCGCCAGTGTTACTGTGAGCAACAAGGGGCCCACCACGGAGTCTCGTTGCAGCGAAGGGGAAGGGAGGCACCACAACTTCGCCGTCCATGGAGGTTGGGAGGCAGCACGAAACTAGCAGAAGAACATAAAATGAATACCGTAAAAGCGATCCTTGCAAGCAACTCCACCCCCTCTTCTCTCTCTCGCCCTTGCCCCCTCCCATTTTTTCATGTGTGTGCTTCCCACGATTACTTGAAGTTGATGCGCCTCTCTGTATACACAACGCACACAGACACGCACACACGCACACAGACACACGCACCCTCCTCTTTTCCTTTCGGGGATTTGTTGGCTGCTGTGTCGGTCTCTGTGTGCCTTGCTGCTGTCACCGAAGAGGACGCCGGTGCGCATAAGTGCCCACATTTGCATGGAACGCGAATACCATTGAGGAGAGTACGCCGACGCAGCAGCGGCAGCAGAGACACGAAAGACGCACGCGCGCAGATATAGAACGTAAAGAAAGGGGAAAAAGGGGGAAGTGTACACGAATCAACCAAACGAACGTAGGCGGTAGCGCTCTTTTCACAACATCCACCTCCTCCCCTTTCCTCCCGCTCCCTCTCCTGACATTCCGCATTCTGCGTCTACTCTTGGTCGGTCTGCTCTTCTTCCGCTCGGCCTTCTCGTTGAGCTCTATCCGTTTTTAACCTTCTCTTCTCTCCATCCCTTGTTTTTGCTGCTGCCCCTCCCTCATAGCACGCACCGCATCAGCCCATCCGTTTTCCATCCATCTGGTGCAACTGCACACGGTGAAACAAAGGGCCGGGCGCGCGGGAGGGCGAGAAGGGGTGTAGCCTTTGTCGATTGCGGCTCGCTGTCTTCCTTTTGAATTGTTGATTCGATAGAAAGCGTGCCATCCTCTCTCTCTCTCTCTGTGTGTGTGTGTGTGTGCGTGTGTGTGTGTGCGTGCCTGCGAGGGCACGTGTGCGCCAGGTCTTTTCTTCCCACTCCCCCACCTCCTTCCCTGCTCTGCTTCCTTCTCCCTTTGTAGAGACGCACTTGCACGCGCGCATTCTGTTTTGTTCCTTGGGCTCTCCTCTTGTATTCGCCGCCCCCCTCTGACCTCCTCCCTCGCCACCATCACGCGACGCCTCCTCGTTGTGCGTGTTGCCCCTCGTTTTGTGAAATCTTCTCCCCGTCTTTGCTTTGTGAGCTCGCTCGCTATCTCTCCCCCCCTCTGCCTCTGCCTCTGCCTCTCGTTTACTGCTGATGTGTGTTGTTATTGCGTGTTTTCGCTTTTTTCGTGTTGTTTGCTCGCTGGTGAACCGCGGGGCTGCGTGAGATTTACTCAGGCGTGGTCGCGTGTCGCCGTCGTTTCCCTCATCTCGGCACCACCTCCACACTCTTTTCCTCCAGCTCCGAAGCATACCATTTTTGTTAATCCGCCTGTTTCGCTAACGTCGCTTGCCTTCTCTGTGTGTCGTGTCGGTGTGTCTGCGGATTTCATCGCTGCCTCGTGTCGCCTCGTGTTGTTGATTGTCTCTTCGCAGTAGGGCCGCTCTTGCCAGCCGTGTGACGGGCAGCCGTCTCACCGGGTCGTCGCGGTCTACAACATCGCCGCATAGAGAGACAGCGCAAGGAAATCAGCCCACTCCGTGCTAATGGGGTGTGCCGACTCGAAGGAGAAGGTGCGTGGGCCCCGTGAGGGCAAGGCTGCCGAGTCGGGAACGCCACGGCACGCGCCAACAACACTGCAGGAGGCGGAAAAAGTATCTTCCGTCGACTTTGCTCCGCACTTATCGCGAATCTGTGTTGAGGAAGACGATGACAGTGTTGGTAGGGCAGCGTTGCCGCCACCTGACGATTTGCATCGTTTCGTTGACGATGTGCTAGAGTTGCCGACCATGAACGTCGCGTCATTGCCTCTGCGACGAGACAGCGACACCGCCACTACAGGCGACGGCACTTCTCTAGCGCCACCTGCGGCTTGTTCCCTCGGCCTGTTCGCGCCAGCGGCATCCACGTCGCCCCAGTTGACGCAGCTTAAGTCCTCAAGAAGGGACGTGGAGGGGGGCGTGCTCACGAGGAAGACATCGGCTACAGACGAGCTGCTTCAGTGCGATAAGGTGGTCATCTTGCGCCCGCCGCCCCTGGATGATGCACTTCCCTCCGGTACTGCGCACAGCACTGCCGCCGTTGCGTACGTCGACTCCTCCTCACTTCCTCCGCAGCACTCGCTCAGCTCGGTGGCGTACACAACCCATTTAGCTGAGCAGCCCTCGTCCGCCTCGTTGCAGAGCGTTAGCGACGCCCACGCGGCAGCATCAAGGGAGCTGGGCAGGGGCGCCAACATCAACGCAAGTGGTTCTGTCCTGACCTGGACACTCGATGACACAGACACGACGCGGACATCCTTCCTGCAGACAGCCGGCTCTACACAGCCGCCGTCGCTGCAGGCGAGTCGCTCGTCGTCGTGCCAGCCTGTGGTTCTACCAGTAGCTCAACAAGCATCGCCATCGCCGTCGCCGTCGCCAGCGACGGTAGCGGAAACTAAAGGAGCGGCGAATGAGCCAGCCCCCGCTACACAGCCACGATCCGTACTCACCGCCGAGGCGCAGCGCAACCTGCAACTGGCAAGCGCAAGTCGCCTCTCCGGCAGTGGTGGCCCTGTGGCACGCCGGTGCCATTCTGCACTCACTTCATTGGCGCGCCGCTCGCCGTGTGCCGAGGTGAAAGCGACTCTGCGAAGCGTGGTCGCCGCGTCGGGGCCAATGGATGCGACGGCCGGAACGCCCGCGCGGCCGAGCTACGAATCTGGCCGCGACGCTGGCGAGTCTCCCCTCGGCGAAGCGAGCGACGGATGCAGGGAGAGCAGGAGCGGAGCCATCCCGACAGCTCGGTTGACACAGCCGCCGCAGGCGGTGGCCGCCGCTCGACAGCACTCTCGTTCCGACTCTTTGCTGCCGTCTACACCAGGGCGGCAGCAGCAGCTTGCCGTGGCGCTGATGCCATCCTTCACGCCGCCTCATGACTCCACGTCTCCGTCTCTGCGCACCCCCGCGCCACAGCAGACATCACCGTGTACCTCGGCACCGGCCGTGTCAGCACCTGTCAACGTCACTGTTTCTGCCATAAGCGACGCACCGGACGACGTGCCACTGCCGCAGCATCTGGACCTTTTCACCGTACTGCCGGCCAGCAACACCGCGAGCGCCGGCACCGCAGGCGGCTACAGCAACTTTGGTGATGGTGATGCCGGAGGGGTGCTCCGTCCGCGCTTGCCCATGCCGAACTCTGCCAACATACGCGGCATCGGCACCCACGCAAACAGCGAGAACCTTTGTGCCGCGTATTCATCGGTGACGACCTCAGGCACCGAGACTCCCACCCAGACACGCACTTCGCGTTTGAACCTCGGAAGCTGGAACACACACCACTTCGCCAGCAGCAGTGGTTGGCTCTCGAGTAGCATGAAAAACACCGATGGCGGCAGCGGTGGCCTCGTTGTTGGCAGTCGCTGGAACGACGGGAGTTGCACCAGCACTCCACCCCCGACAAATTCGGAACTCTTTCGGCAGATACGTCAGTCCACCACGCACGTCAAGTCGATCTTGCGCAAGTCCGGGAGCAGCACAGAGATCGCGTACGGTGCGACGGTCCTGAACGACGGCGATCAGGCAAATAAAAATCGCTCCTGTGTGCTGTTGCCCTCCGTCCATGGTGGCGGGGTCGGCGGCAGAGCCGAGACGACCGCGTGCACCACGCCTCGCATAACAGCCAGCAGCGGCATGGCAGGTGGTGGTAACGGGCGGACTTCGGCGATGTCATCGCCAATAGACGAGCCAGCGCTGCAGATGGACTTCATTGTACTTCGCCACACCACCAGCGATGCGGATCGCGTGAACGGAAGCGCCAAACCCGCCGACGCGTCTCCGTCGCCCACCGGCTCGCGCTCGCGCACGCACCGCGGCTTCCCGACGGGCACCTGGCCGCAGCCCAACCCCGACAATATCAACAGCGTAGCTAACAGCAACGTGTCGGGTGTTTTGGGCACGAGCGTCGAGAACGGCAAGGGTGTCTTCGCAGATGGCGTCCACGGCAGCGGCAACGCAGGCACCGGCAGCACACCCCTCAGCTCAGCGGTACAACGCTCGTTGGCGTTTCCTTGTCAGCTGTCCCGGTCGCCATCCACACCAGGGCACCCCTCGCCGCACCGTACCCAGCAGTGCCGCTCGAGCGGCATGAGGCACGGTGGCGGCGCTAACATTGGCAACACCAGCAATGGAGAGACGCAGGTGCTGCCACCGCCATCGACGGCGACGGAGCTGCCCATCTTGTTTGCACGCGACACCGTCGCCGCGGCAAGGTGCACGTCTGATGAGCCGCCGCCTGAAATTATTCTCGCCTCCCCTTCACCAAAGCGGGTGCGCGTGGTAGTATGATTCACTTGCTCAGCTATGTGCAGCGGTGCCGGTTCAAGGGAGATGAGGTGAGACAGAGAAAAGACAGACAGAGTAGTCGCTGCCACCGTCGGCTTTGGAGGGACTACTAGGCGAGAGGACGCAAGCTGCTTCTTATACCTGTTCTACGTAACGTATCTCTGTGTGCGTGCATGCAAGCACGGCCGCCGCTGCTGCTGCTACCTTCGCCTTGATGACATCGATGACGGACGCCGCCCTTTCGATTTCTATTGCTCTGCGTCGTTGCGTGCGCTTGCGCGAGAGGTGCAGCGCTTCGCCTCCGACTTTCTTCGTCCGCGTCCTACCCTCCTCTTGTGTGGCGGTGGGCGCAAGAAAGGGACATGGAGGGATAGAGACGCCTTGTCACGGCGTTGCTCGGTTGTAACCCCGTACATATATATATATATATATATGTATATATATATGTATGTATATACATGTGTGTACGTGTACGAGCGTGCGGTCGAAACACGCACTCTCGCGTATTCGCTAATATTAAGCGGAGAAGACACCATTGCACTCAGAGATGGGGAGGGAACGCCACGCAGACGACGAGGGATTGCATTTTTTTTTTCTGTGTATGTGGGGGTAGGGAGGGGACGTGTGTCTTCTCCTCTTCCCTTGTTATCTGTGCCCACCGTCTCTCCCTTTCTCTCTTTCTCTCTGGACGAGCGTTCGTGTTGTCGTGCATGAGGCACTTGTGTATACGCCTGCCTACGGCGTGTATGCCGTCCACCTCCATCCTCCCCTCCCTTGCTCGTTTGGTCTCCTCTCCTCTGCGCTTCGCTCCCTCCCCCTCCCTCATGTTTGGATCTCGTGGCACCTTTGAAGACAGCGGCGACGGCGGTGCAGCGCAGTTCTCACGCATGCGCATGCGCGTGTGCGTGAAAGGAGCGAGTGCTTCTCCCTCCATCTATCTATCTCTGTCGTTCTCTCTTGTTCTCCTTCCCGCGAGTGCCGATATCTGTGAAGACGCACCGTCCTGCACAGCGATGCACGACGCGCCGGACACGTGCACCTCCTTCCCCTCCCCCGATGAGGTCAAGCGCAGTCTCCGACTTCTCCAGTCGCCTTTCTTGCGTGTAAACCCCTTGTTTTTCCGCTGCATGGTCATGCGCTGCGGTCGTGGTAACGTCTTCATGTCCGTGTGCACCTCATACGCCTTCGCCGGTGCCCCCTCAAAACCAATAATACTACAGGCTGGGGGGGGGGAGGCGGAAGAGGGGAAGACCGAGGTGAAGAGGAGGACAGCGTTGCTTCCGCCGTCTCTCAGCTATCGCGCTCTCTCCATCACTCTATCTCTTGTGCTCTCTAGCACTTGGCTGTGCGGCCGATGTATGTGTAGCCGTCTTGGGGGAGGGGCTAAGCATCTCTGTACGTGTCTGTGTGTAATGGGAAGAGGCATATCCATGGGGATGTCTGTTCCACTGCTGCACTACGGTACATCTTTGTAGGCGCACGTGTGCGACCCCCTCTCCTCCTCCTCATCAGTGCCACCTTTTCGTTTTCGTGTTACCTCTCAAGGTCCGCTGCATCACTTGCCCGCCTTCGTCTCTCCGTCTCTCCGTCTTTCCCTCGTTTCAGTGCCACTCGATCGGCGCTCGTCGAACGTCAGCGCTCGTCTCCACGTCGCCGCCGCCTCCCGCAACTGACCACGCACGCGAAGAGCCCAAACCATACGGGCATACGAGCCAGGGAAGCGACACTGGCGCTCTCCACTGCCAGCGTGCGGACGTGACGCGCATCTCTTCCCTGGCACCTTCTCCGCCTGCGACTCTCTGCGTATCTGTGCGCCCGTGCCCCTCTTTCGGCTTGCATTCACCTCTTTCCACTGTCGCGCAGGCGTCTTTTCTCTGTCTCCCTCCCCTGCCGCAGCCGTAGGCAGGACAGCTGCTGCCACGTTCTCTTCACCTCACACCGGCCGGCTGCGCACTATTGCGTGGGTCTGTATTCCGTGCCAGGTCGACTGCTCATCACGATGCAGCCCCTGCGCAGTGGCGCACTCGCTTCGCCTCCCCTACATCCCTCACTCACAAGCGCCGCGGCGGCAGAGCAGCTGGATGCGCGACTGCGGCCAGGGAACGAACCAACATCCCGGATCGGTCTACAGTGCGACAGAAAGCGTGTCACAGGGGTTGCTTCCTCTGGTGATGCAGGCGGTGGCGTTGATAGTGACAACGCCCTCATGCCTGCCAGCGTCAGCAGCTTCTGCTGCCCAGCTGCGCCCTCGGCACACAGCGGTGCTGAAGTGGGCACTCACCCGGTCCTGTCGGCCGAAGGGTCGATTCCCTTGCCCCCCGCTGCTCAACCGAAGGAGCCTTTCCTTCCCGATCACCCGCCGCCGCAGCGCCACAGACGGCAATGGACACCGCGTCGCGGATCACTGTGCACCGGCACACCCGCAGGTGGCAACGGTGGCGCGGTGGAGAGTGCTGTGACAACGGTGCGGGACTGGGTGCGCTCTGCCGGGTGCAGTCCGTCGAAGGAGCCTCGCAGCGCGTCCATCTCGCGGAGAGACAGCCTCGCCTCATCTTTCGCCTCCGCTCTGGTGCCACGAGATGGGCTATGGGAGCTGTCGCGTCAGTGGACCACCGGCGCAGACGGCGATGACGGCGAAGAGCGCCAGAGGCACGCGGAGCTTGGTGCAAGGGCGGCAAAGGCTGGTAGCAGCAGCAGCGGCGGGAGCGCTGTGAACAGCGGGCGTGGCTGGGATGGTGTCGAAAGTTGGAGTAGCAGTGAGGCGCAGCTTCAGCGGCCAGAGGGGTTCGAGCTGGCTGGCGCGCCGACAAGCCCTCAGCGGACGCCGTCGTGGCGTCAGCTCCACTCTCACCCAGCGACAACTGCGACCATCACCTCGTCGAACAGCTCTGTTCCCGCCTCTCGTGGCAACGGCGACGGTGCTGCTGCTCCCGCCTGTAGCAGTGCGTACACGTTCTCCGCACGCAGCAGAAGCGGGCACAGCACAGGTACGTCCAGTCTCGCTGGTGGGAGCAGCGCCAGCGCCGCCACTGACTGCGGCACAGCAGCTACTCTACTGTCCGGGTGGGGGCCGAATCGCCGCGGCGGTGACAGTGACGACGGGAGCTACGGAGATCAACCGTCTCTGTCAGGGGTCTCGTCACCGTCCCTCGTCACACCACCGCCGAGCCGTCGCACGTCCGCTCCTGTCACCTCCACTTTGCAAGCCGACACTCGCATGCTTTCGTCGTCGCCTGCCTTGACTGCACGCGAGCTTGCCCAGCTGGGAGAGTGGCGCAGCGTTACAGAGGCTCAACGAAGCGACTTTGTTTCCACAGCGGCTCCCACCGCTCTTTCACCGTTGCTGCAGCGACCCGCACCCGAGCGGACCGGCGGCGGTGGACCGGCGAGTTGGTGCTTAGAAAGCCTATGCTGCGCGTCCTTCAACACTTCGCTGCCAAACGGAGTGTGGAGTGGCCGCAACAGCACCGCGCAGACACCACTGAATTGGGAGCGGGGTGGCGCTGCGGTGGAAACTGGCGGAGCCTACGGCAGCTTCTGTGCATCTCCTGCTTGTTGGAGCACCAGTGAGCTAGACGCGGGCGGCGATGGTGCCCTGCTTGAGTGCCGTAGTGGAGGATGGTGCAGCCGCCTATCTTCTCCGATGTCGGTCTCAATCGCCGACATGAACGGGCCGGCCTGTGCGCGACAGGGAATGCCGCACCGCAGCTCTCTCACTTCCCCGCCGACGTCTCCGTCCTTTGTGCACCGGGTGCAAGGAACGGCCCACGGCTGCGGAAGTGACGGTGATGACGGCACAATGGAGGACATCGAGATGCGACACACGAAACGCAAGTGCACCGAGAGCCCACGCGGGTCCCCATCGGCGACGCCTATGAGCGGGTCCTTTGCAGTCTCCCTCGCCGATGCGCTGGCAGCGGCGCCTACGTGCACGGCGATGTCGCACGAGACGCACTTGTGGCAGCAACAGCAACGCCGCCTGAGGACCGTGTCGCCGTCTGTGGCCCGCCCAGACGAGGAGCCGCTGCCTTGTGACGGCGCGGACACGTACGCCTCGACGCACTACCGCGACCGTAGCACCTTCTCTCCCCCCTCACCCATTCGAACCACGGCGCCATCCATGGTCCCGGTGCATCCTCCACCGCTACTGGATACTCCCATCTCGTCGTCCCTGTTGGCCACCGGTGCGCGAGGGCGGCCGCACGACATGAGCGGCGGCTCCCTACACGTCACCTCTGTCGATGCTGCCGCGCCCGTCTTAGAGACTGCAGATAGCATCGCGGGAGTCGTCGTGGAGGTGGACGCTCAACACGCCGCGTCGCTCTCTAGCTGCGGCTCCGGCGGCAGCGGCGAGGAGCCTGAGGTAGACACGTTCTCGCTGGAGCGGGCGCAGGCAGCGATGGAGGATGCAGACGCCGAGGCTGCGAGCGCACTGCGTGCACGCCAGCATCGCCTCTACCTCCTCTCCACCTCCCAGTTCGCCCAGGACTTCGAGCGGTACGGCGGCCACGTCGATCCGGTGCAACTTGAGCTGGAGGCGGAGGCGGAACGCGAGGAGGAGGACGAGCAGGAGCGGAGGCGGGAAGGTCTTGCTAGGCGCTCTGCAGCGTTGGAGGGGTTTCCAGGGGCCTCATGCGAGATCTCTGCAGGACCGCGAGGTGGCAGAGCGACACGGCTGCGATGGGAGAAAGATGACGGCCCCCGCTCACGACAGAACGGAATCGCAGCGAACGAGGAAGGCGAGGTGTCGTCGGCCCCGACAGCTGCGCGCATTCCTCACCTCCCCAGTCCGCACCCTCCTCGTCCCTCCTCCTCGACTGTGTCTTACTCCACCCCGTCTGCGCACCCGGCGGCTCCCGTGGCGTCGGGTCGGGTGTGCAGCGAGGAAAGCCTTGCCACACCGTCGCGCCGCGGTGCGTGTGTCTCGGCCACAGCTGCCCATGTGCGATGGAGCGAGCCGGAGGAGAGCGAGGATGGACACTCACCGGGCTCCGTAGCCACAACGACGGGCTCGCGGTCGCGCCAGGACGTGTCGCCACCAGTTCGGGAGCGCAGTATGGCCCCAGCAGAGCTTCAGAAAGAGCGTGAGGGCTACTAGACGATGGAGCACTGCAGTTGTGTAGGCCAAAGCTGGGCGTGTGTGCCCCTTGCGGCTCTGCGGCGTCACACAGAGAAGGCGCCCCCACCCTTCTCCGCTCGCTTGATGGTATCTGCTTCCTTCTCTGCTCGTTGAGCGGCCCTTGCTAGCTCTCTGCGCTCTTTCTGTTGCGGTGGCAGCGGTAATGGTGAGGCTTCGCTCCCGGCTTCGACTCTCCCTGCGCGCGTGTGCATCTCCCAACCGCCACTTCCTGCCTTTGCCCGCCCACCGCGAGTGCCCGCAAAGGGCTCCGCCACGCATCTCGCCTTTGCTCTCTCTTCCCCTTATCCTAGTCGATCTGTGCACCACCTCCCCCCCCCCCCCCCCCCCGCCTCCTCGATACCCACGGCGGCTGTCGTTACAAAGCCCTGATCGTACCACTTGTACTTGCCCATTTTTCTCTCGTTTCGTGGTTGTCGGCTCCTTCACGCGCCGTCACGACTCTTGTACACTCCCTTCTGTTGCCTTCCCTTCCTCGCTGTCCCTTTCAGGCACACAAGAAATGGCCTCTCGTCAGCCTTTACGCACCGCAGCTCCTGCCTCCTCTTCTCCCTTCCCCACCACCGTTGGAGATGCGGGCGGTGGAGAGCGATGTGCGTCCTTGACGTCACCGATCGAGTCACGCACACACGCTGCTCGAGCGACGCGGTCAAGGCAGAAGTCATCGGCCTCTGTCCATGGCAGAGAAGCGGTGAAGCCCTGAGCACACGTGCCTGTCTCCCTCTTTCTCTCTCTGTGAGTGTGTGTCTGTCCCTTCGTCTTTCAGGCGTGCACCCCCTCCCTTTCCTTCCTCCCGTATGCGCTTCGCTGGTGCACATCTCCCACCACCGCCTCATCATCTGTTTCGCTCCGTCGTGCTTCACCTTACCGACTCATCCACAACTGGCACATTTTTCGCTCTTGGGGGCGCTCTCGCACAACGCACGCTCGAGGCGAATCAACCTGAGGCCCGCCACAGCGAACAGGTGCACCTGCGCAACGAGACTGCGCCCCCCTCGCAAGCCGCAACAACACCAGCGACAACGACTCTTTCCGCTTCGCCACACAGTCTCCGTTTCTTTTGTTTTTTTCTCTTCTTGCGCTGCTCCTTCCCAATCCACTGCGGTGCCCCCCCCCCTCCCCCCAAGCAGAGACGCAGCGGCACGGACACACACTTCGCTTGTCGCGCATCTTCTCCCTTCACCGTCATCTTCCCCTCTTTTGCGGGACCCCCCGTGCGAGGACGAGACGATCGCGAGCAAACCGAGATAAGCGCCCGTTTCTCGTCGGGTGTGCGTGCATGCGTACCACAGTGCCCTACTCCACCGTCCTCGTCCTCTCCTGAAGCACTCGTCGTGACCACGGCCTCGTCTCCCGCACCTCTCTTCTCTAGAATTGTTCACCACCACCACCACCTTACCACGGCGCCGCTGTAGCGACCAAAAAGTGACCACGACAGCGCGAAGCGATTCTCTTGCTCTGCAGCGTTCTATCACCGCGGGTGTGCTTGCGTCCACCTGCCGCTGCTCCTTGTGCTGCGCCCTTGTGTACCCCTCGCTGGCTTTCCGTCTTCGGCTGTCTGTGCGTTCCCTTCTTAGTGTTTCCGTTGTCGCCCTTTCGAAGCGCTGGTGGGCAAGGAAGGTGGTGGACCTCTCTCTCTTTCTCTGTGTGACTGCCCGCGTCTTGTGACCCGCTCCGCTCTTGTGCTTTCTCCGGCTCGCAACACGAAGAGCAGCGAGGAGGAGGCGGAGGCGACGCGCTTGCACACGCAGACGCAAAGCCAGAGACTGAGAGCGACCCGATCCCGCCCCCGCCCAGCCCCCACACGAACACGCGCTTGCCCCCCTTTCGAAGCACTTCGGTGGCGCCGCTCCCTCTTTGCGTGACCTCCAGCGCCTTTTGCGGGCCTTCGCGAAGGCGGAGCAGTAACGCACAGACCGACTGCCCTTCTAGATCACAACCTCTTCTACATCGCTGTATTCTTGTCATCTCCCTCGTGCCACATCCCACCAGCACCAGCACCTCCACTTTTGCAGCGCGCGCCGGCATCAAGGAGGCGCCTACTTCTCCTTCGCAACCCAGGCCGCTTCTCGTTTCCTTCTGTGAAAGACGAGCAGGTAGGAGAGAGAGATCTTGAGCAGTAACCCTCCTCCCTCTCTCCCCCAGCACACCGGCGACAGCATCTCGCTCGGCGCCACGACAGATCGCCCCTTGGCTGCAGAGATTGGGCCTCGCCAGCACCCGCAACGATACCCGTATATATTCAACCGGCAATGCCGGCATCCGAGACACCGCTGCTGGGCAAGGAGGCCGCCTCGCCGCCGCCGCGTCCGCCGCCGCGCAGCTGTATGAGCGAAGGTAACCACCGCCATGACAAGAGTTCCGCGGGCGATTCCCAGCGCACAACCACCCCAGACGGCCGTCCGGCCACGCCGGAGCGGATGCTGGAGCTGCACAGCGCGGATGCCGTTACACCGAAGCGCATCGCATCCCGAAGCCACCAAAATGATGAGGCACTTGCCACTTTCGGCCACTCAGAGGCGGACAGGGACGCCGACGGCGGTGCTGAGGAGGCACGCGCTGCCACCAACTTCGACCACAAAGCCACGCTCGCCATGGCGCAGCTGCCCAATGCTACCAACATGACACTGTCGCCCAGCGTGCTTCAACCGGAAGCAACAGAGGGACTGGTGACCATGGCGGCTGCCAAGTCACCGCGAGGACGGGACAACTGTGCCGGAGGCGACGAATTGTGGGACCGTGATCCGAGCAACAGCTTGGGGGTCGCTAAGGCAGCAGCTGAGGCAACGCGCACCGCCACCCACGCCGACCTCGACGGCGCCATCCAAGTTGAGACCGCCGCTGCGGCTGACGAGAAGGAAGAAGAGAGTGAAGACGAGGATGAGGACGGCCTCTTCCAGGAGACGGTGCTGTTCATAAACAACTTCCACTCGCTCAGCAGCATGCGTTGCACGCCAGCGAAGACTCCTCAGCAGCCGAGTCAGGAAACGATCGTCGGCTCGGCCATTCAGACGCCGCACATGCCTCGCTCGCTGGAGGTGACACCTGTGAAGAAGCTGCCGACAGGTCGCGAGATGCCGGGGGAGAGCGACGCCGCTGGTCACCTGAATCAGGCGGAAGCGGGCGCGGCTTCTTCTGGCAGCAGAAGGTTCCCGACTGCAGACACGACGGCCTCGGCGTGCTGCACGGTTTGTGTGTCACCAGCCACGACAGTGAACACGCACGTGCCGGCGGCGCCTGCCTCTCCGCTCCCTACCCCACAGCAGTGGTGCTGCCCCGATACTTGCGCGTCAACCTTTGCAGCCGCCGCCACCACCACAGCACCAACCACCCCGGCGGCAAGCGAGTACTTCTTCATTGACAACCACGATGGCACTGCCTACCTCTCCGACGCCTCGCTGCAGCTGGACGGCAGCTACGTTCTCGGCCAAACCATCTTGCTGGCTCGGAGCAGCGCCACGTCGGAGGCTTCACCGATATCTGCGGCGCGCCGCAACGCCGCCGGCGCTGAGTCCCCGGTGGTGAGGCTGCAGTTTGATGCAGACCTGCCGCAGCAGCGCGCCAAGCTCACGCACCGCCCACTTCGCAGCGCGCGTCTTACCGAGGTACTCTCGGCATCTATGGCAGCGCCTTTCTCCCCAAACTCGCCGGTCCCGCACCCGATCCAGAGCGGTGCTGCATCTCCAGTGTCTCCAAGCATCGCTCGCGTGCTCTGCCGCTCTGCCGCTCCGTCGCGCGACAACTCGAGCCGCCCGGTGGCGTCCGCGGCTGCATGCCGTCTGCTTTCGAGCAACTTCGGCGACAGCTTCTGCTTTGACCAGACGCTGCTGGTGCCGCTAAATGAGAGCGTCGACGCGGGCCGCTCCGCTGTCATCGCGGATGCTTTTTTGGTGACCGATCGGAGCTACCGCAGCAGCGCCCCGGCGCGATGGGAGGCGTGCGCCTCGCCCACGGTGGTGACACCGGCGCTCTCATCGGCCGCCGTGTCATTCAGAACGTTCCAGGCAGGGACAGAGCGTCGTGAGCGCGGCGTGCCACGACTCTCACCATCCTGCCCCGCCGCCTCGTTTTCCGTCTCGCATGCCTCTCCGGTGCCTGATACGCCCAACGCAGCAGAGCAGCTTGCCTCTCAGCAGGCCCGTGCGACTCGCGAGAAACGAACTCTACGTTCAGATCAGGATGTCATCTACCTTATCCCTTCCGACGCCGTCACGGAGACGATAACGCCGGATGACATCACAAGTCAGGGGTGGATCCCAGTGCAGACCGTGGGCGTCCTACCCTCTGCCGCGGCTACCACCGCCACTGCCGCTGGCGACGATGGCCGTTCCCGCTCGTGCATTGTTGGCGGTGGTGCCGAGTCACCGCTCCCCAAGAATCCCTCCACCACTACCGCTGCTGCGAGAATGAGCTCGCAAGGTGCTTGCGCCGACGAGTTTGAGCGTGAACAGAGCCTCTCGCGCTGTTTATACGACGGTCACGGCGGTGGTGCCCTGCCGATCTTCAGCCCGGCGTCCACGCTGTCTGCCTCGACGCTGGAGTGCATCAATCGTCGGCTGACCTATTCCATCTCGAGGTGGGCCAGCGCTCATCAGCATTTCGACACTGCCTCCCAGTCCGACGCCGACGGGGTTAGCGGCGTCAACCTTGCCGGCAGCATGGCGTTGCCCCTCCCCACACCGCATTGCCTCGCTGGGCATCCCAACGAGCGGCACCACAGCAACACCGGCGGCAGCATCCAGAGAGAAGCAAGCTCGCTCTGCTGGGGCAACGAAAAGGCCTTCAGCGGCAGTTTCAGTGCTTTTGCGGCTGAGCAGACCAGCGACAGCCGCTCCCCTGTGCCGGTGCCGCCCAAGTTGTCGGAGACGCCGCAGCGTGAGCAGAGCCCGTCTCGTTGCGCGGCTGTCTCCATCCCCATCGCACCGTTACAACAAGGTCGCCCTGTCGGGGCAGCAGGCGCAGAGGAGGACGACACCGGCGATACAGCCTACGTCGACTGGAGCTCTTTGCTGACGAGCATGAGATATCAGCGCCCGTCTACCGTTGAGGCGGCAACAAGCGAGTCGCATGCGAACGAAGGCTCCCTGAGTATCCCGCTGACATCGTCGGTCAGTGCGATTCTCGGGACGGGGGCGCTGCCGCCCGCCTCCGGGGGACGGTATGCGGGGGGCGCAGCGACTGGCGCCGTTGCTTCGCATCATGCCATACAGCAGGCGCCGCAGCATCTGCGTGCCCCGCACCCTCGCCGTATGTCCGCCACAAGATTCTCTTACGGCACTGCCTCTTCCTCCGTCTCCGTGCAGGCCTTTGGTGAGCACAGTCAGCGGATGCCGACGGGGGCGGTGCTGCCCTTCTCGAGCGCCGCTGGCGCCGCCGGCAACAGCAGCTTCCGCACGACCTACTGCTGCAACCGCCCCAGCACTACCAGCACGGAGACGGCCTCGCTCAACCCCGGCTTCGGTGGAGGCGATGGTCCTGGCTCGAGCAGCGTCAGCGCGGCGGGACTGCCGCTCTCACGCGGTGCGCTGCCCCACCATCATCCACACCACCAGCACCGCTACTCGCAACAGCGTGCTGGTATGATCCGCATACACAGCACCGGCAGCTTGCTGGCAGAGAGGTTCACGGCGGAGGCTGCGGCGATGAGTGTCAGCGGCACGGCCCCCCGCTTGGGAGCGGTAAGCCGCAACAACGTTCTGCATCGCAACAGCTACGCCAGCCCACACCAGCAACAGTACCTTCGCTGGACAGAGGCCACGGCGCTAGCTGGGGCCGTGCCAGCAACGGTCAGCGGTCGTCGTGCCGCTGCGACTGCAGGGTTCCTGGTGCCGGACACTTCCGTGTTCCTGCCCTGGGCCCCGCTCACCATCACACCGGAGGGCTCTGTCAACCTGGGCGGAAGTGAAGCGACTGGCCGTCGCGGCGTCGCCGCTGCGATGACTGGTGTGCCTGCGCCCCATGTGCCGATGACACTGATGCCGTTCACCAGCTCCGCAGAGACGAGCACGGCGACGACGACGAACAGCACCACGTGCGACGCGGTGAGCACGCGAGAGGTGGCGCACCAGTTCGCCGACGACCTCACCCGCGGCGACACGGTGCTCTCCCCCGCGACGCTGCGAACGCTGAACACGGCCGTGGCGGCTGCGATGGAGATGACTGTGAACCAGCTTCAGGCATCTCTGTACGCTGCATCGACGGCGACAGAGCCGGAGCCCGTGCCGCTGGCGCCGAACGCGGATGCGACAACACCAGCGGTGCCCTCCTCTCCTCACGCATTCAAGCAAGACGACGAGGCTCACAAGGAAAATTATGCAGTGCGTTCCCGGATAAGCTGCAACCCCGCCAGCGCTGCTGTCGCCGCTGGCAGTGCGCAGAGATCGAGGTCCGCCAGCGGAACGAGACCGCTCGGATGTCGGGAAGGCTCGGCGACGAACATCGCCGTGCGACTGTCCAGCAAGGCACGCTCGCCCTCTAACCCGGCACAACCAGGGGGCGCTCCTCTTCTTGGTCAGCAGTTACCGCAGTAGAGGCATCCAACGTTGGCCAGATGCTGAGGAGGCAGGTACGCCACAAGTTTCCTCATCTTAGAACTTGTGGACACAGACGTGCGAATCTGCTTGTCTGTCGGGCGGAGGTGACCGTTTTCGTGTGTGCTTGCGCAGCCCCCTGTGGGAGGGAGGGGGGGGGGGCTGCGGCTGCACTGCCTGTGTTGCTGTTGTTTATTATCTCCTTTTCTCTCGCTTGGCTACATCTAGACTTCTTTCTCGCTTGCCCTCTCTTCTTGTGTTCGCTTCCCTGCCCTTGCGACGCTCTGTTGTTTCTGATGCGCCAGTTACAGCGACACGAGGGCGCCCCCACGTGCAGAGGCAGAGAAAGACTCGCGCATGAAGGGACATACAGACCGCGCAGGCTCCCCTCCCTTCCTCCTTTATATATATATATAGGGTTACTCTTGAAAAGGCTCTTGTTAGTGTACCTGTCATCCCTCCCCTCTCCTGCCTACCCTGCCTCCTCTGCGTTCCCGGCCTCCTCCTCCGCGCCCTTCATCACCCTCTCTCTCTCTCTCTCTCTCTCGCTGGCGTGTCCTATCGCACGCGCCACGGCACACCATCACCACGACAGCGAGAGGGAGAGATGAAGGACGAGCGAGCACACACGCACAGAGAGAGGATGATGAAAGAGAAAGGTATACCCATAATATAAACCGCCTGCTTATTCTCTCCCCCTCCTTGTACCCTTCCTCCTACTCCTCTCTGTCTGCGTGTGTACGTGTGTGTGTGTGTATGTGCATCCACTCCCCACCCCCTTGTCAGATCATTTTTACTGTCCTCTCACCGTTCTCTCTCGTTATTTGTGTTGCTTGCCTTTCGCTGATCGAATCCATTGTTTTATATGCTCTTGTACCTCCCCCATCCCCTCCCCTCTCCCCCACTCTACCCGGCCACCTTTAGGCACTAGAAAATAACACATCGTACCCATCTCCGTGTACCCTACATTCACGCTACTGTCTAGATTTATCTATCTATATATCTATATATATATATATTGTATGTGTATCCGGCCACTCATGGATGGTGCCTTCTCCATATGTGGGTGCTTGCGTCTGCGCACCTCCTCGTCGGGGCCTCCCCCCCCCCGCTCAGGCAAGAGTCCGAGGGGCGACAGACATCGAGCATACAAAACAGGCGCGTCGAATGTAGAAACAAACATGGCGGCCGGAAGGAAAGGTAAGCGACCTCAGCGTCACGCCAGGCACAGCCAAGCGCATGCGTGTGCTGGGGCCTGTGCGCATGCTATAGGTCGCATGGTGTGGTGAGTAGAGGTTTGTCTACGGGCTCCGCTCCCTCTGTCTCCCCACCTTTGCGTGTGTGCCGTCCCAGCTAGTGGCAGGGATGGCGAGAGAGGGAGAGGGGGGTGCCTGGAGTGAAGCCCGGCCCCTCACCACCACCACCTCTCGCCATCCCTACCAACAGCGCGATCTCTCTCGCTCTCTCTCAATCTCTCTCACTGCTGCTGCTGCTGCTGCTTGTGCGCGCTCTTTCACCTTATTGTGCGCATGCGCAACTCGACCAGTCTGTGCGTCGAACTCTACGAGGCCGGGCCAACGCTCTGCCACAGGAATAATCAAGCAAAAGGAGGCAACACAACGGTGTATATATATATATATATATACACATCGAAAGGCTCAGCCGACGCACCTCGAAAACACGCGAAAAAACGAAGCTTCTGCACACACTCGCCGCCACCAACCCCGCACCACGGCACTACTGCGTTTATTCAAGCGATTTCCTGTTGCCAGAACGACGGCACATCCCCGTCTCTTCGGTGCTCACAGTACGCACGCAGACACGGCAGCCCAAACATCGACACGGTTATGCTGTTGCGAAGCACCGTTGGGAGCGACTTGTACCGAGGCGGCCCCTTTCACCAACTGCTCTGCACACAAGACACCGGCACGAATTTCCTGCGCAAGCTCGTCTCTCTGAGGTCTCTCTTCCCCTCCCACCTGCCAGATGCGCCGCGAGCGCCAGAACTCGACGAAGGTTGCGCCTGCCGTCTCCTCGTCACCGCGAGCGCCGCACACGTTGGGAGTTTCTACCAAGAAGCGTGCAAAACAAGGCACGACATCCGCCACGGCCGGGGCCGCGACAGCGGCAGCGGCACTCGAGAGCACTACAGGAAAAGGATGCAGCACCGCCCTCTCCACACACGTGACAGACAAGAGGCCAAGAAAGGCTTGCTCAGTGACCCCCGGGCTAAAGGGTGAGCCCGTCTCGCCCCAGTCGGACGCGTCACGTAGGGCAGCCAATACCGCACCTGTGCACGCGCTGTCGTCAGCAACACTGTCCACCTCGTCCTCATATCTGCTGCCGCCTGCCGTGAACGGGGTGGGTGCGAAGCGTCGCACCTCAAGCGTCGCCACCGCATGCTCGACCGCGACGGCCCCCTTACTCCCTGCTTCCAGTCCACGGGGCACGCGCTCCGCTGGTGCCTCTTCCTCAGCACTGACAGCAAAGAGCAAGTCAGTATTGTGTACGGCTGGGGCAGCGTCCGGCAAAAGCGTTTCTGCAGGCCGTGGCAGCCGCACCGCGCCCACCACGAAGCGGAGCGGCAAACGCGGCAGTGTCGGGCTTCTCCTCCCTGTTGTGCACAATGACAAGGATGTCGCCGTCGTGGCTGTCAAGGGTCGCTGCAGCGATGGCGGCGGGAGGCCTGAAGAGAGTACGCCATTCTTGAAGTCAGCCACCACCCCAGCTGTCGCTCTCGCTGCTCCTATTGCCTCCCTCCGTGGGAATCGCGGCGGCAGCCTCACAGCTGCGGTCACAGACGAGCTTCCGCCTCTGTGCTCGCCGTCCTGGATGCCGCTGCACAAGACGCGGATCAACACAGACTCACAGCGCTCACCCCCACCCGCCCCTGCGAACCACATCAGGACGCCTGTAGGTAGCGCGTCGTCGCAGTCCTTAGCCATATCTCCCCTCTCGACCAAGCTGGTCGAGATACCTTCGCCGGAGCGGAAGTCGAATAGTGGAGTCGTCACCGGCGTCAGCATCAGTGACGGCGGTGCCATCTGGGACCGGCGGGCACAGTGCCGAGCGCCGACGGGCCCCCCGCATAGCATCACTGCGGAGCGCCGAAACGAAGCCGGAGACGGCGCGGTGGTGGCGAAGGGGGGGAAGGCAAGCAGCTCACCCAGCAAGGCTACTGCCGGACGCGTTGGGAGCCAGGGAAGTGATGAAGGGGGCGATGAGACCTCGAGCGGAGACGAGGAGGGCGAAGAAGAAGATAGCGATGAGGAAGACGACGAGGGCGAAGAAGGTGGCTACTACGACGGCGCCACGTCCGACCAGGAGGAGGACGACGACGTAGACACCGGCGACAGCACCGCTGATGACGAGGAAGACGAAGACGATGCTTCGACGTCAGCCTCATCTTCCTCCTCGGGCTCTTCGACGGCGCCGGTAGAGATCGGCAGCAGGAGGTCGCGGAGGACGAAGCGAAGTGGCAAGAAGTCGACGCAGAGCTCTCTCAAGGCCGCGACGAACACGGCCGTGCCGTCATCGGCTTCAAGCGCTGCGCAGTGGCGCGGTGGGTCCGGGCCGGCAGCGCAGCCGATTCGCACGAAGGTGTCGAGAGAGGGGGACGTGAACGTAAAGGTCATCTTTGCCGATCGCTCCCGTCACTGCTTCCGCCGCTATGTCAAGGAGGTGATGACGCGCTTCGGCTTCCGGAAGGCGACCGACTTCGACATGTACTGCATTGACCAGTATGGCGACCGCGTCGACATCGATACGGAGGAGGACTTTGAACAGCTGCTTGACGCCTTAACGGAGGCCATGGGGGTGGTAGGCAGGGATAGTCTCGTGGGCTCCCCAGACACGCACGCCTCTCCTCCGCCGCCGTCCCTGGGGCTGTTCCCCCACCTGCACGGCGCGAACCAAAGCACGGGTAGCTGTGGGATTCCCGCGGCGGGTGATGGGCTCAGCATCAGTGGCCATGCCAGCGAGCGCGCCATGAGCTTCAGCGCAAGCCAGAACCACACGTCCTCCTTCTATGCCGCCAAATCTTTCTCCTTATCCCCTCGACTGGACGCGACGATCGCGTCGTCTATCAGTGCTGGCAGCCTGGTGGAAGATGACGGCAAGAGCAGCGTCAGCGTGCTGCGGCTTTATGTGCGCTATTCGAACGCCTACTACACCGAGCACCGCCGAGAGTTTGAGCAGCAGATGAATCATAGCCTGCTCTACACGCAGGGCATTTTGAATAGCGGTGGCAGCGGTGCCCATCCGCCGCCGCCGCCGCCGCCGCAGCTTTCACTCGGGTCGCCTTCGAGCAAGTGGAGGCTTCAAACGGATCAGCTTCCAAGCGGCCATGTCTCGCCAGGGGCGGTAGGCTCTCCCCTCGCGCGAAATATGCTCACGTTCACTACCTGCAGCGTTGGCAGCGGAGGCGGAGATGGCGGCGCCACTTCGAGTCACAACGAGTTCAACGCTGTTCATGGCAAGTCTTCCGATTGGGCGGCTGCCTCGGCGGACAGCATGTCGATGCAGTTCAACGAGACACTAAGCAGCAACCTTGCCAAGACGCTCCGGCTTGATGAGGCCGAGCCGCTAGACTGGCGGCGTATGAGCGTGCTTGGCAAGGGCTCCTTCGGCACGGTGTACGAGGGCATCACCCAAGATGGGAAGATGCTGGCGGTTAAGGTGCAGGAGCTGTCCCTCGACGACGGCGACGACGCAGAGGCGGTGAAGGCGGTAAAGGCGGAGATCAATCTCATGAGTTCGCTGAAGCACAAGAATATTGTCACCTACTACGGGTGCCAGACGCGCGTGCTGCCGACAGGCAACCAGCAGATGGAGGTGTTCCTCGAACTATGCCACGGCGGCAGTCTCGCTTCCCTGCGGCGGAAGTTCGTAAAGGCCAAGGAGCCGTTCAGCATCTCGCTCGTGCGCTCATACACGCGGCAGGTCCTGGAGGGGTTGGCCTACCTGCACGCCCAGAACGTTGTGCACCGCGACATCAAGAGTGACAACGTGCTCATATCGGCAATGGGCGAGGCGAAGCTCGCGGATTTTGGGTGCAGCAAGCGGCTAGGGCCGGCGACGCTGCAGGGCATGCCGGGTACACTGCCTCCAGGTGCAGCGCCGGCAGCGGCGGCACCAAGCCCACAGGAGGCGGCGGCAGCACGTGCCGCCATGCATCAGACAGTGGTGGGCTCGCCCTTCTTCATGGCGCCTGAGGTGCTGCGAGAGGACGGCAGCTACACTGGCGCAGCGGACATCTGGTCTGTAGGCTGCTTGGTGCTGGAGCTGCTCGGTCGAGAGCCGTGGGATATCACCGGCAAGAACATCTTTCAAATTATGTTCCGCGTTAGTAAGGAGAAGGGGATGCCGACTGGGGTACCAAAGAAGTGCCCAGCGATTCTTCTCGACTTCTTCGAGCGATGCTTCCAGCGGGACGCCAAGCGGCGGGCCACCGCGGTGGAGCTTCTGGCGCATGAGTGGCTGACGTGCCCCGACAAGGCGCTCGAGGAGGTGCCGCCGTCACCGCTATCGCAGAAGGAGTCGCCGGCGGAGTGACGGAGAAAGAGGTGCGAGGGGGTGCGACGTGCTTGTCAGTTTGATTGTGTGATCGGATATGCGCGCCTCTCCTTCCACCTGCCTCCGTGGTCTGGTGGATCGGCAGGAGGAGTGTGGAGCCGAACGCCCAGCTTCTTTGTTCTGATTATTTCTTCGTGTGCTCGCGGTAGCACCGCCGCTAGCCCCTCCCTCTTCTTCTTTCGCTCTTGTTCTCTGTGTGGGTGCACCTGCACGCGGGAAGCGCGTCCCTTGCAGCACAATGGTTGCATCGTTTTCTACTGCGCTCACCCCTTCCGGTCTCCCGGCTCCGCTTGCGCGTCTTTCCGCCGCGGCGACTCACACAGCAGCACTGTGCTGTTTCACCGCACACTCCCTCTCCCAAAGTTGTGAGGAGAAATGTGGGACTCATGTGATGAAGGAGAGAGGAGGGACAAACACATGTACAGTACCACCGCACTTACCTTGATCGATAACACGAAGACACGCACACACACGCACACACACGCACACACACACACACACACACACACACACACACACACACACACACACGCATGCATACACGCAGCCACCTGGACGCCTTCTCGCATGTGCTCGCGTCTTCTTTCGCTCTCTCTCTCTCTCACTCTCTTCGCATGTTTTCGCATCCTTATTGATGCGGCCACCAGTCCCATGCTTTGACGAACCTTTTCTGTTTGTTTCTATGCAACGTGTCGCCATGTGCGTGCTCTCTTCGTGTGCATCGCCCTTCCCTCCCTCCCCTCCCTCCCCTCCCTTCCCTCTCCCCCTCCCTCTCTCTCATTACCGCCGACGTGCGGTGTCGATGCAGCCCTCTTGCGTTGTGTCGATCGGGGGGTCTGATGATGCCGATGCGGCGAGAGAGGGAGGGGGAGGCGACAAAACGATGGATGGGAGGTGGTGGCGAATGGCTCGCGAAGGAGAGGGAACTAGCCAACCCCCCTTTCTCTTCCGAGGACACGAGATGCACATATACCGCCGTTGACACAGGCACCCGGGTCTGTTCCTTTTCTCATCTCCAACTCCCCCTCCCTCCTCACCTTGTGTGTGAGAGAGGGGAGGCGAGTGACACGACGTATTCGTGCGTATTGAGGCACCTTCGAGCAACGAAGCGCGCTATGAAGAGAAAGCGAATGCGTGGCACTCACATGCACGTCTTCCTCTTGCCTTCCAGCCATCCCCCTCCCCTCCCCCTGGTGCCGTGGAAGCGTACTTCATCGGTGCACTTCGTGCATGGCCACCTCTCGGCTACCGCCGCTGCTGCTGGATGACTGTCAGCATTCGTATCCTCATTGTCCAGTTCACGGACGGACGGGCAGCGACGAGAATGGACAACCAATGTGGCTGCAAGGAGCTGCCCACGACATGTGTGCATCTCACTCTGTCTCTTGGTTGCTCCCTGTCGCCACCCTCCCCTCCCCCGCGTGTGACTTCATCCTCTTTCTTCTCTCCCGTGCATCTTCTTCTGGCCCCGCTCTTCTCCATCGGCGCTGCTCTGCGACTCGCACCACACCGTCGCACACGCATACCACCAACTGCACACCTTCACTGGATGTTTACACACATACACATGCATACATATATATATATATATGTGTGTGTGTATGTGTGTTTATGGGGCGACCATCACTGCAGAAACAAATTCGCTACTCTTTTCGCCTTTACTGCTTTCCTTCGCCCATCCCTTTTTTTTTGTTTGTTTGTTTGTCTCTCGAGAGTCGCAACCAGCAACAAGAGGCGCCTCCCCCGCTCCCTCTCGCTCCCCCCACGACGTCTCCGTCGCCTGCACCCCGTCGCGGCATTTTCTGCTCTCTTGGCTCATTTTCTGGACCCCGCTCCTCCTCTCCCTCCGCTTGCTTGCTTGCCCTCACGCGTTCACGCACGCACACGATACCCCCTTCCTCCATTTTGTGCCTTGTCCCTTGTGTGTGCGTGTGTGTGTCGCGTCGTGCCGTGTCTCTCTCTCTCTCTGCATCCATCTCTGCCCTATCCCCTATATCTTGGGCCTCTCTCGGGCTTGGCTGCGTAGGCATCACTATCATTAACATCACTAAGAGAAGACCGGAGGGATAAGGGTGGTGGTGGTGGTGGCGGGGGGGGCGGCGACACCGGTCATCGACACGCACTTGCCTGGTTTCCTTTTTTCTCTCCCTCTGGCCCCCCTTTTCAGGACCGTCGATTTGCACTGCTGCTTCTCCGTGCGCTTGCGTGTGCGTGGGTCTCTCCCCCGCCTTGGTGACGCGCGATAGCCCCCACACCCCCTTTCCTCCCCCCTCTCTCTCTCTCTCGCGCGCGCGCGCGCCTTTTCGATCTCCTCGCACACGAACGATTGCCCGCTGTGGCAGCGACAACATCCTCCGCGAATGCGGCCAAAAATGGAGCCGCGTGGCGTTGCCGTGTCCACACCGATGATGGTGTGCGACGCCTTCGCGACGGACCGCTTCAAAGGCAACCCGGCCGCTGTCTGCCTTGTGCCGACCTCCGTGTACTGTATGGAGTGGTCTGCCGTAAGCAGCCTCGAGGCCAGCTTGGGCCGCGGTGAGCCGGAGTCGCCGGAGAGAAAGATGACGGAAAAGGACCGCCAGGCGGCGGCCGAGAAGTACTCGGTAGAGCGCAACATCAAGATGGGCCGCGCGTTCCAGCAGGTGGCGAAGGAGATGAACTTATCAGAGACCGCCTTCGTCTACCGCCTGCCCGCCTCGCGCATCCGCACTATTCATGAGCAGATCATGCACAAGTGTAAAGAGTTCGAAAACGAGTACGAGGAGAAGGTGAAGCACGACAACGAGGAGCGCCGCCGCATGAGCGCCGCTGTTACGGAAGACGAAGAGGCATCGGGGCTTCCGGCTCCGGATCGGCAGCAGGTATCGGCAATGCACACTATAGAAAGCAGCCAAAGCCCGACGCACTCGGCGAAGCATCTGGGCAACATGGCATGGCCGCTCTCGCCTGGTCTGTTGCCTAGCTCCAGCTTCTCCATGGCGAACTCCGGTTTGAGCTTCCTCTACACCCGCGCCTCCAACTCCATGATGACCAGCAGCGAGACGGGCCGCCGTCCGCGCCGCATGCATACGCAGTGGTTTGGCCTGCGCTGGTTCACGCCGATAAAGGAGGTGCCTCTGTGCGGCCACGCCACCTTCGCGGCGGCGCACGCCATCTTCGAGATCTCGCGGCTCGTCCAGTCGGAAAGCACACGCCACCTCGTGTCGCATATCCCAATGGAGTTCTTTGTGCCTTCGCAGACCGATGTCATCTGCTTTGTGACGGAGTCCGGTATCATCAGCGTGCGCCGCAAGTCCGACTCCATCGCCAGAGCCAGTAGCTTCATGCTGCAGAGCTACACCTGCTCGCCCGACACGTACGAGGTGCACTTTCCCATGACGGAGGCGCTGTCGATCAAGAAACAGGTGCCGCAGGTGCTCTTCAGAGATGTGGCGGCGGCGCTCGGGCTGGCGTACGGCGCCGAGTGCATTGAAGACATTGCTTACTCCAAGTTGACTGGCTACTACGTGGCGCGTCTGTCCACGCCGCACAACGTGCTGGAGTGTCGGCCCGACTGGGAGGCGCTTCGCCGTGCCTTTAGCTCGACCGACTTCATGGACGCCCTCAAGGAGCAGTCGGCTGTGATGGGCCCCATCAAGGGCCTCGGTGTGACGGCTCAGAACGAGGGCCACATTATGGTAGGGCCGGCCGCCAACGCCCACGTTGTCTCGCGCTTCTTCGCGCCGTGGATGGGCGTGGATGAGGACCCGGTGACGGGCTCGCTGCACACCGCCATCTTGCCGTACTGGCTGCGCTTTCTGCAGAAGGGCTGCTTCAAGGTTGGCGACCACATGCACTTCTACCAAGCCAGCAAGCGCGGCGGCTCTGTGACAGGTATCGTCATTGGGCGAAAAGCAGAGCGCGTGGCGCTGATCGGGCCTGTCGTTACCTTCATGCGCGGCAGCTGCACCTTCGAGGTGGAAGAGGAGCACTAGGGCGTGGCAGGCACACACGCCGATGCGTACATGCACGTCTAAACACATCTATCTATCTATCTATATATATACACGCACACACACGCACCCCTCCTTTGCTCTCTTCACCACATCAGAAGCCGCCCCGGCACTGCGCCATCCGGTGTAAGGGGCGTGAACGCCTTGCGGGCAACTCTTTTTCCGCTCCTGATGTACTTTGATTTGTGCCGGTTTCCTTTTTGGTTGTCTCTGCCCTCCCCCTCCCCCTCCCTCCTCCTGCCGCATGCCACTCACGCATGAGGCTGCCCTCAAGGAAGCTCCGCCTCCGAATATGCCACGCCTGGGAAGACCCCTCGTTCTCTTCGTCATGGCGTCGTCCGCATCTGGCGAAGTGCAAAGGCCCGTGCCAGTGTGTGTGTGTGTGTGAGAGAGAGAGAGGAGACGTGTATATACGTGAGCACGGGCCCACGCACCGAGATAGCGGCAGAGACGCCTATGCCACATTCCTCGCAGTGTCTCTCGCTCATCTCGCACGACATCGCGCAGCAACCCTATCAAGGCAATGCGGTGTGTGTGTGTGTGGGGTGGTGGTGGGAGGCTGGAGTAACAGGGCCGCATTGGATTTCTAAAGAGTTTCGTGCGGCTTCTCTCCGTGGTGCGTCTTCCTCTGCTTTAGTATGTTCGCTGCTGTGCATGCTGTGGATGCCCGCAGCGTGCTGTGTGCCTCGCTCACTCCCTTTCCGTCTCTCACGACAAACCACACCAAACCCCGCCACATCATTCGTACCTCATCTCCGCCGCTCCTTCCCTTGTTATCGTGTGCTGTCGTGTCCTTCATCGCCGCCACCGTCGCCGCTTCCTGCCCCATGGCAACGAAGGCAGCGGGGCGGGGAGAAGAACGCGAGCGACGTGGACTACGATGGCGGCGGCCGGAGGAAGAGTTGTCCCCCTCATCGCGTGAACTGCACAAAGAAGAGAAAACCAAGCAAGCAACCAAGAGCTGCACACTGCGGTCGGTGAGGCGTGGGGCTTCCCTGCGCGAGCGATGGGGTGGGTGGGTGTCACAGGTTGAGAGAAAGGGGCACAGAGAAGGCGAAAACAGTGGAGCGTATGCGGAGGAGAGGCCGCAGAGGGGCGCTGACACGGACATCAACGAGGGGGGGGGGCGACAGGCGGCGACTCTGTGCGCTTGGGAGTAATGTAAGACGGAGCAGAGCGAGGGGGCAGGTAACAGCCTTGGTCGGCGCGCGCGGAGAGAGAGACAACCGGATGCTCTGCCACACGTTTGGGCAGCCACCGCGATGCCCCGCCCTCCCCGCAAAATTTTGCCCTTGGCCGAAGCTATGAAGGATCGAACGTGCCGACGACGACGAGGCGGTATGCGTGAGGGACGATGAGGGGGCCGGAGAGAATGCCGTGGCAAAACAAAAACAGAAGACAACGAATGCGGGACGCTGCATGAGCGGAGCAGAGCGAGAGAGTGAGGGAGATCAACGAGGTAGTGGGGAGAAAACGAGAGAGAGAGGGTGGGGTGGGGGGCAGAATGAGCGCATTGCGTGGGAGGGAGCGGCTCCGTCATGCGCCCTTGTCGTGTTCGCTCGCTCATTTTCTTAGCTTTTGACGGCTGCTAATGCGTTGTGCTGCTGCTCCTGCTGCTATTATTATGTGTGTGTTCATTATCGCATGCGCGTTTGTGGCATGTGCGCGTACGTCGTTGACACGCTCGCCAGATGCCCCCCCCCCCCCCCACACACACACACACAGACGCAGACGCAGGCGTGTAATCTCTCGCGCTCGCTCGTTCTTTTCATTTCGCCTTCTTTCGCGGTTTTGTCTGTAACGTTTGTGATGCGAACTCCCGCTCTTTTCTCTCTCGCTCCCGTCGCCGCCCCTCTCCCCTCCCCCTCCCCCTCGGCCGTCGCCTTCCGCCTGCACCGGTGACTTCCCTCACCTGGCCTCTCAGCTGCTTGTCTTCCTCTCTTTCTCTCTCTCTCTCTCTCTTTTTCCCATTGTGGGGTGTTCGCTCCTGCGCTGCGTATTGCTTTGTAGACTACCCCCCTCTTTTCTTTGTGGTGTTGTTGTCGCCGCCGAGGCGTGCGTGCGCTGCGAGTCATTTTCCATGAGCATTCGCTTTCCTTTTCCACTGATCGTTCGCCGTGCTCGAGCCTTTGTTGGTTTGCCCCACCACTCATCTCCCCCCCCCCACATACATACACTCACACTCACAAACTCGAGCTTCACCGGAGAGAGCCGACGTGTGTGTGTGTGTGTGGAGGGGAGATGAGTGGTGGTGTCGTCCAGCACAAAGCACAGACCAAGGGAGCGCTGTCGCAGCGCTGTTATTTTGTTTTCGCTTGCCTGCTTTCGTTCCGAAGTGTCCGTCAGCGAATGCGTGCGTGTCTGTCTGTCTGAGTCTGTGTGTGTGCGTGTGTGTGTGTGTGTGCCGCCTATACGCAAAATCGCCACCGCCTGCCCACCGCCTGCCTTCTCCTCCGACTCGTTCGACCCCTCCCCATGCCCCCTCTCCCCAATGCGAAGGATGCACACAGACGCGTTCTTCAGCAGGTCTTTGGCGTCGTCCGCGCACACACGCGCGTGTCCCCACCCACTCGATGGGGAAGTGCATTGCTGCTTTCGCTTTCTGTCTCGCGGAGCGGCGAGCCCCGCTTCCCTCCTCCGTTGCCGCTCCCGGAGCACTCAAAAAAATTGTTTTCTGTCGAACTGTACACAGTCGCTCTCCTTCCATCGTCCATGTGGTCTTTGCTTCCTGCTGCTGCCGATGTCTGTCTGTGTGTCTCTGTGTGAGTGAGTTTGAGACGGACGTGGCTTGTTTGTGGGTCTCTGCGTGTGTGTGTGTGCACGTGCACCCAAAGGTGCCTTGCTCGCTCGCCCTCTCGCACCCCCACACCCCCACACCCCCACCTCTCTCTCTCTCTATCTTTTCGTTCATGCTGTTGTTTGCTTTGTGCCACTTCCGTCCTTTCTCTGTGTCTGTGCCTGTGCCTGTGAGGAGCAGCTTTCTGTCTCCCCGCCCGTCTGCTCATCAGGCTTATGCTTCATCTCTACTGCCGCGTGCACGCTCCCTCCCTCCCTCCCTCACTTCCTCACTTCATTGATTTCTTATCTTCCAACGTTCAACACCAAACAATAACAACGAAAGAAAGATGCTACCGATGCTGAGGGGGGGGGCCAACGTCAGCGATGACCGGCACATGCTCGTTGCTCGTGTGCGAGGACATGTGTGCCTCCTTGCTTCTGTGACCCTTGTGCGTGCCATGCGTTGTTTTGGGCGTTGGGGCTCGCAGTCATTGACGGTGGCCTCTCCCTGGTCGCACACGCTTGTATGCGTGTGCACCTTTAGGGGGGGGTGCGTGCGTGAGAGAAAGGGACCGTGAAGACAACGTGGACGTGGAGCGGGTAGGTGATGTGTGAGAGAGGAAGGCGAAAGAGGGAGACTGCGCTGTATATACGTTTTTGGTGAGCGGGCGGCCGGTGAAGATGACGTGGGCGGAGGAAGGGAGAGGATAGGACGGCGGCCGCATGCTGAAGACACGCAGGTTCGAGGATGTGCTTTCTTATGTTAAGCGTGTGAACCTCTTTGATCTCTCTCCCTCTCTCACGGCCCTTGATGTGCAACCCGCAAGAGAAGCTCTCTCGCACACGTAACCCTTCTTCCTCCTCGCCCCTCCCACACGCGCACACACACGTCCCTCAGCTCGACATCACCCCACCAACGATTTCTTCTTCACTCCTTCTCTCTCTTTTAATTTGTTGCTTCTCTGGTGGGCACTGCACACATCCGCTCACAAGGCGCGCACATAATGAGGCATGCCTACGTACTTTGAAGACATACAAGCTGATGTCGGACGTCTCCTCTCGTTGCGCTCACTCTCACCGTCATCCTGAGAACTATCACCATCATCACCACCACCATCCTCCTCCTCCTTCTCCTCCCCATCTCGTATACTCCGCTTGCGCATGCTTCTGCATGACTGCCGCGTAGGCGCGTTCGAGTTTATGCGAAACATCAGGCCAGGCAAAACACATAGCTATCTGCGCGCACACGCACACACACACATACACACACACACACACAGATACACACACAGATACACAGATACATACATACACACATACACACAGATACATACACACACACACACACACACATACATACACACACAGATACACACAGATGCATGCATACACACGAATGGGGCGTGAGCAGTGCTGCTCAAGGCACCTGCCGAGCTCATCACACGAGACACAGCGACGTGGAAAAAGTAGACGCGCTTTTCTTCGGTTGGCGTGCTCGCCTGCGCGCATCCGCCGTGCACGTGCGCCCTTCTTCGCTGCTCTCTCCCACCGCCACGCATCAGTGCACATCTCAAGAATCCGATGACGCACTTGTGCGCTCATCGTTATCACAAGTACTTCCGCCGATGCCCCCCTTCGCTCTTCCTCCTACACTTCATGCTCGCTTTCAGTATTTTTCCCGCCTCGCACGCTTGCTCTCTTCATTGTCCAGCCAACCAGTAGGCGAGAGGGACAACGCTGGTGAGCAGGGGGGCATCATGTGGCGTTCAAGTAGGCCCCATCACGCACACACCGCATAGCAGCGGAGGCGAAGAGCACACAGAGAAGGGAGAAGGCAGCGGAATGCACGTGTGCGTACGGACAAACTAACTTTGAAGGCGGGGATGTGGTGACAGACTGCAGCTGCTCCTCAGAGACGGCAGTGGCCATCGACAGCGCGGCAGGAGCGTGAAGGATTCGTGTAAGTGCGAGGGGCTGTGAAACCGTCTGCATCGAAGGGGTGAGAGTGCAAGAGTCGCGTAGGAGCTGTCCTTCCGTCGGCATGCTTGCGTCTCTCTCCCTCTCCTGCGCCTTTACATCGACACCCTCAACTTGCCACGTGCCTTGCTTCCCTGCCATATAACCCTATCCCTCTTTATCGTCACTTGCACCGCCGCTCCGTCCACCACCTAAATCACCGTCCACCCGCTGCCCGGATTCGACGAGTTCGTGCGGACAGCGCAGGCAACGCAGATGGAACGGGGCTTTCGCGCCTGCTGCTGCCCTCCTTTGTGTGGACTACACATGTGCGCAGTCACTTATTCGTTGGTGCGCGTGTGTGATCGTGCATTGGTATGATGGCGCTGGTTTACGCGTGGCTGCCCATGGAGTGCTCCTCTGCTTTTCTTTCTCTGAACCCTCCCCCCATGACGACGTGGTGAAATGGTGAGGTGAGGTGAGCAGGGGAGGGAAGGGGCCACACCGCCTCAGTGCGCGGCCTCACAGGGTCCGGCGCACACCCCCCTCTCTCTCTCTTTCTCTCTTTGTGGGAGAAAACCAGGCGGCCCGCCCCTGCCCTATCCCCAGCCAAGCGCCGAGCCGCTCCTCTGGTGGCCACAGGGCCAGGCACCGACGACGCGCGGGGGTCCGAGCGATGCACGGCGACTGATGCCGGCGGTCAGGTCGTGGATGGCGCGGCGTCTGGGCGACCTGCGACCGCGAGCACGCTTGTGCTGCCGACATGACAAGCCGAGTGCCAGCGTGGCTCGAAGGCATCTGTCACCCGACCCTCGCTGCGCGCTGGTGGAGGGAGCCTGCGCCACCGCGAGGGGGGTGCGCCAGGGGCGGTGGCCGGCATGACGGGGGGGGGCGGCTGTGAGGCGGCCTGCGGAGTGGGGTGTGGGTAGAGTCCGATGCCGAGGCCGTGCTCTCAGATGGCGGAGCCGGCGCATTGCTGTACCGGCGTGTGTCTAGGGCTGCGTCGCGCCACGCGCCAGGGGGGGGGAGGGCCTGTGGCATTACCGGGGAGGCTCGAGGGCGGAGGTGGACCTCGCGTTGTCTGGCAGAGGAGTGGACAACTCACATGGGAATAGGCGAAAGACGACAGAAATGCGACTGCTGCTCTCCGTGCTCTTTTTACGTGCCGCTCGTCGACTCTGTGGACGACGGCGCCTAACCTCACCAACGCTTGCGAAGGGGGAGTGCCGTGCGTGTCTTGTGCTACGCGTTGGGGGTGTGCGTCCGGCCACCCGCGGCAACCCTTGCCTCATGCAACTCACCTACCACTTCCTTTCGCACGACCCTCGCCTTTCTATTCGCATGCACGCGCGCAGGAACGCGTGGACGCGCTCCGTTATCACCGCCACCGCCATCCTCACACGAGGTTAAGTCAAACGCCCTTGATAACAGATAGTAGCAACAGGGAAAAGAAAATAACAGACAGAGCTGGAGAGAGACGAACGACAGAGAAGAAGGGAGAGAGTCAGCGACAGCGGCACCATCGCCAGAGACCGCGGGAATCGAGACGTGCACGCAGGCAGAGGGTCCACGCCTCTGTCTCTGTCTCTGTCTCTGTCTCTCCCTCGCCCTTCCCTTTGGGTCTTGTGCGGCTTGCGTCTACGCGGACGGATTTACCGTCCTCCGCTCTCTTCCGCACTTGACCACCAGCGCTGCTGGTTAGAGGGCGGCCAAATAGAGGCCATAAGAGGCGGCGAGGGTGGTGGGGGGACACCGAAGCCTTCCCTGCTCGCGTGGTATTTCGTTTGTGGTTTCGCCGTGGCTTCGCGCACGCTCGAATTGGCGGTGTGGCCCGGCGGTAACGGACAAGCGTCGAAGGGTGCCACGTAAAGGTGAAGAGCCCCCCTTCCCTACTACGCCTCCACGCACTTACGTACGCCTTAGATCGTCATCATCTCCCTCTCTCTGCGCGTGCCTGTACACATCGATCCACCCACCCCTCCTTCATCCATCCTGTCCGCCGTTTTCCGACGCTCCTCGCTGCGCGCACCAGTCAGAGGCGTTCTGTTAGCGTTGTGTTGTGTTGGTGCTGTTTCTTCGAAGTTTGTTGCACGGCATCGCCTTCTGTCGCTGACCGCATCCGGCCGTCTCTCCGCGTCTGTGTCTGCGCACACGCGCAACCACGTACAGGCCGTTGTTCGCTCTCATCGTGCTTCTCCTTCCCTAACCTTCCCGGATCTTGCTCCTTAGCATGCTTGCAGTGCACTCCTCAAGAGGTGGCGGCGTTGCGGTGCGGCACCGACGTTGTGTGCCAACACTGCTCCTCGGCCTCTTGATATATGTGTACTTGAGCAGTGGCAGTATCAGCAGTAGGTGGGGGCCTCTCCCAGCGCACGCCGCCGCTCCTCAGCGGCCCTCCTCGCAGATTCGCAGCACCCAGAGTAGCGATGGCGCTAGCCACGTGTACGCAAGTCTGCAGGAGTTGAACGAACTGGTGCTCGGCGCGCCGCACACATTTGCAGCGGTGACCAGCAATCGCCGCGATGTGGCCGTGACCGTGCCGACCGACGAGGAGGTCGCTGCGGCTGTGCAGCACGCACGCGATGAGGGCCGCCGCGCAGGCCTCTCTGCACAGGCCCAATATGCAGCGTCAGTCGGTGAAGGCATCACAGATGTAGCGAGCGCTGAAGCGACGGCGTCCATGTGTGCGACGGACTTTACGTGCCCCCGCTCGTCCGTGGCGTGGGCCAGCGGCTCCTTTACAGTTGGAGAGCTGCTCACGCCGCACAGTCTCTCACTGCCGGTTGGTCTGACGCTGAAGCTCAGCCTGTGCTGCCAGTACAGGTTCGATGGCACGCTTCTGCGGAGCGCGGAGCTGTACGACATTTTTCTGCAAGAGCTGCTGCGGGCCTCGCCGTTCCAAGTACTAAGCGCAGCCGAGAAGCGGGAGCTGTTCCCGCAGGCGCTGATCTTTGCTGTCGACACTTGGGGCCGCCGGCGCGTGTACAACACCAGCTACGTCCTGACAGACGCGGATGTGGCAGAGCACAACGATGGCGACGGGGACGTGCTGGTACTGACTACAGGCGCTCTCTCCCCAGCGGCGCTGCTCAAGCTGATAACATCTTCCCCATCGCTCTCTGCTGCTCGAAGGAGTGGATTAGGCTCCAACCACAAGACGTCCGCGGCTGATCCGGCGATTGCAGCACGGACCGGCGCTCGCGCTGCTCCCACACGCGGAAAGGTGGAAGAGGAGGGTAGCGAACCGGTGGACACGGCATTGCAAGCGGCGGACACCGACATGCAGCTTCACATTACGAGCCGCGTGCTCAAGTGCAAGTGCCCGCACATTCTGACCGTAATGCCGCCCCTGCACATGCAGCGAGATGCGCTGCCACCGATCAACATTGTAGGACTCGGCTCTCACTGCGGCGTTCCAACATCGTCGAACAACACCGACGGCGCCGATGCGCGCCAGTCGACACGGCCGCCGTTTTCTGCGTCGCAGCACATTCGCAGAGTCTGTGGCGCGGACGGCACTGTTGCCTTCGCCGTTTCCTTCGAGGTCAACCCGCCAGTGCCGCCCACCTCGCTGGTAACTTGGACGGTGCGCAGCGTAGTCGCGAAGGCCGAGGAGGCCGGCAGCGCCGCCCCACGGGGGGATCGGTCTTGGACTGATGGACATCATAGCGGCAGCAATAGCAGCGGTCCCAGCACTTCCCCCACATACAGTCCGCTCATTTTGCGGCATTCACGGTTGTTGCCAGTACCACACTACTCTGCTAGCAGCACTGGGGGCGACATCGGGCCTTCCGCGGTATCGACCCCAACAGACAGCTGCCTTCTACACAGCTCTGCTTCTAGTCCGTTCTTTGCTGTCGAGGCGAACGTGCGCTACGAAGTCTCCGTGCGCATCTCACGCCAGCCGCTCGCTCCAGCTCTTCTCGCCCGCGGGGCCAGAGCTTCGGGCGGAGATCAGGGACAGGGTGAGTCTGCGGTGGGTTTCAGCGCTGCTGAGACGGCCTCCTGGCCATCTGCCGCCACTGCGTCGGCTGAGCGCGTGGCGCATGGCCATTTCGTCCTTCGGCTGCCGTTGAACCGCACATGGGCGCTGCCGTCTGTCCACCCTGCGCCACACTTCGGGTTTCGACGCTCCATGCGACTGACGAACCGCACGATGGCACGTACTGCCGTGATGGCCGCCCTCGACCCGTACTACTCACTACACTCCGCCTCCCCCACGCCATCGTTGGAGTCTGCCGGTAGCACGAGCGCTGAGGCGAGCGGTGCTGGCTGGTTCGGTGGGGCTGGACACCGCTCGGTCGGTGGTGGCAGCAGCGACGCTGTGCTCGGCCGCCGGCGGCCCTTGGCCTACTACGGCTACTGGGAGAACGCACCATTGCGCGATCAGCCGCTGCCACAGCATCCCACTCGCGTGCTGGCCAATCCGTACACGAAAACGTCCGCGCCAGCTCGGAAAGCTGACGCCACAGACGGGGACGGCGAGGCCGGCAGCACATCGGTGCCTCTCTTCCTCGGCCGCAACCTTGTCGCCTACCTTGTGCGCGATGTCGATGATGTCTGCGACCCTGTCGTCCTGGAGAGGCGCGAACTGTGGGCGGTTCAGGCCCACATCACCACCTCTGGGCCAACGACGGCGTGCGGAGAGCATCAGGACGTGTCGGCGCTGATTCTGCGGCAACTGCTCCTGCGAATGCGAGTGGAGCCGAAGCTGGAGGTTACCGTGCCGAATACGACGTGGCTCGCCGACGCACGGCGGCTTGCGGGAGCAGCGCGCGAGGGGTCCTACCGCTGCGAGGCACGCAGCAGCCCGCCAGCTACGTCGATGACAGCCGAGGACACGGGCGCCGCCTCGCTGGCCCTGTGTGTCGCGGTCCCCGATGCGCAACGGGACGCCAGCGAGGTGCATGCCTCTGTGCGCATGAGTCATCGCGGCGTGTACGAGGTGGTGTGGGTGGCGCGAGTTGCCGTGCGCGAGGAGCGGCTGATCCGTACGGCCAACCTGGACCCACTCTACACCAGAGTCATCCCAGTGACCGCGAGTGCCGAGGCGACAGCCTCTGGACTGTTCATTGTGGAGGTGTATTCTCGCCCGCTGCTGGTGGTACGACGTCTGGCGAGCTACCCGCGCGTGGTCGCCGTGGAGCTGCCTATGCATGCACGTCGCTGGGTGGTGTCGGCTCCACGTGCCCTTGCAGACCCAACATCGCCGCTCGCAGCCTCTTCAACGTCTCCCGCAGCTCCGCAGCAGCGCCAAAGCGCTCCCCGTGGCGGCGGCAGCAGCGGCGCAGACGTTTTGAGCGACAACGCACCCACCGGCTACTGGCGCTCGCGCCCCCCGCTGCGCGTCCTGTCGGTGGATGAGCAGCTCACAGCGGAGCTGGACACGAACAGTGTGCCCAACGTGCAGCGCATGCTGCCAAACGGCACCCTCGAGTTTGTCGCGCAGGACACTGGCGAAGCACTGTCGCTGACCGTCGTCATCGACGGAGCGGTGCGCTCCCTTCACTACACGTCGCAGTGCCCGGACACGCACGTCGAGTACCAGATCTACGTGATTGCCCTCCCACTCCCGCCAATTGTGCCGGCGTTCGCGCCCATCTACATGGAGGAGGGGTGCGTGCTGCTCGTGGCACCGCGTGAGGTGCGTAAGGATGAGGTAGCGGAGTGGCGCGTGCCACCGTGCATGTCGGCGCGGCACCCGCCATACTTGGTACAGCGCACTATCTCGGTTGAGGAGCAGGAGGAGACGCAAATCATCACGACCGCCGTGGATGGTGGGAATCCGCTGGCCCTGACGACTGCGGCTGCCGCATCTAGACCTGTGACGGCGTTGATGGCGTGCGGCGTGGAGGCGTATCACCACTGTGATGTTGTGTGGTCTGTGCGTAACCTCGTCGCGACAGTGGAGAAAACATACTCGCTGCGGCGATGCCAGCGGCCACCAGACGTCGTCTTTCACGAAAAAGACCGTCACCAGCGCATCTCGTACCCGCATGCTGAAGTGTTTGCGCTGCCCTCGCTGACTGAGGTCGCCCACACTCGCGTCAACGCCTCCGTCCTGGTGTCTCTAGGTGCCGCATCTGCGTCGACGGACGCGACTGAGGTCGTCAGTCACCACCGCCGCCATCGCCGTGTAATACCTGTTGCCGGCTTTGCAGCCGACATTGGGTACTCCTTCAACTACACAGGTCAGCAGAACTACTTCGAGATGGTCTTGCGCCCTGTGAAGGATGCGGTTGCTCACCAGCTCTGGAACACGCAGCACGATTACATGGCGGGCGATGACGGGGCAATGGTGTTGCGCAGGCGAACCGGCATGCGCATGCGGCAGGAACAGGAACACACGCCGATGGGCGGTGTTGGCACCGAGGAGCTGGGTGTCGACGCCGCGACAGGCGACAACGAGACTGTAGAGGCCGAGGGCGCGTTCTCGGGTGAGTACCACGCGAACAAGGCGTCCGAATCACGTAAGGCATCAACGTCGCCGGCAGAGCGTGCTGCCGCGCTGGCGGAGCAGCAAGCACGCCGCCGTCGCCGCCGCCAGCTCGATGAGCAGCTCGACACCAAGCTGGAAGAGACATACACACTTCTGCACGAGGCAGAGGCGCGCCGGCTGAGAGTCGCGGGGGTGGGCAACGCATCGTTGTTCTTGATGGACTACGTCGTGCGGAGCTCGCCTGCGCGGTTGAGCGCCGAAGTAGAGGCTGAGAAGCATGAGTTTGTGCGCCGTGGCATGTGCGTGGAGAAGCCGGGCTCCGCTGCCGTTCTCGCTGTCAACCCCCGCGGCCTCGTCCGCGAGGACGAGCGCTACGGCACGGTGTTGCCGCCACCGCCGCCCCCTGCTGTAGCTGTCTTGCCCTTCTGTGCCCCGCAGTACACGTTCGCCCGCTACCCGGAGCTGTTTTCCTTGTACGGTTACGAATTCACGTGGGCGTGCCCTGACGCGGCGGTCATGACGGTCGAGAAGCACCACCCCACGTACTCGGTGCTTTACCACACTCCGGAGCGCTACGGCAGGGCCGCAGCGGCGCCGCCGGCGACTGCCAGCGAGTCGCTCTGCCAGCTGACTGTCGCTAACCACGTCACACACACCGAGCAGCGTGACTGGTTTCTAGTAAAGCGTGTGTATCCGAGTCCGCTGCCGGCCACGGCCCTTGTCGTGCTCAGTCACAACGCAGCCGGCTCGCTGCAGGTGGTGCCGCCGCCGCTGTCGTCGGCGACGCCCAAGTCTCGGCCGAGCCGCACTAGCAGCAGTGCCGGTACATCGAGTAGCAGCGACACGGCACAGCAGCAGGCCGCCGCTGCACCGCCTGCCATAATCACCATGGAAAAGCTTTACACTGCACCTATCAACACGTATCCCTTCGCCAGGGCGCGGCACATTGTCGGCAAGAGCGCCGTCCTGCACGTGGACGCCCCATCAGACCCGGCCATGGCGCGGTGGGCTGTGACGAGCGTCGTCCCGGCCGCTTCCACCACCGTCGGATCGCAGCTGCTCATGGACAACGTCGAGTTTCAACCGCTGCCCCGTCACCCGGCCGCCGTGGCCCGCGGCAGAGGCGGCTCGACGGCTCTCATCAAGGGACTGCATACGCCAGGGCTCTACACGATCACGCACTCTCTGCCGGATCCCGAGAACCCGAACGTGTGCCCGCCGGTGGCTCTTACGGAGATGCTCGACGTGTTCCACGCGCAGGTGGTGGAGAAGGAGCTGTATGTGTGCGGTGACACCGCGGCACTACAGGCTGTGCCCATCCCGCGCGAGGTCGCACATGAGTTTGTTGGCCAGTGGGAGGTGGTGTCGCTGGCGACGGACGAGAACACGGTTTGGACGGCGGACGCGAACTTTACGGGAATCTGTTTTGATCGCGGCACGCAGGCGGAGACGCTAGTGCATGGCCTGCCGTTCGGCGTCGTGACACTGCGTTGGGCCATCTACCGGCTTCTCCCGTTATCCACGGATGCCGCCTTCCCACCGCCGTCTTTGACTGCCTCGGGCAAGTACGTGAGCGGCGTTGGTACGAGTCAGCGCGCTGCGTCAGCGGCATCAGAGGTGCAGCATCGCGTTCTCGTCGACCACGACACAGTGGAGGTGTTTGTTCTGACAGAGAATTTGCCTTCGCGTCGCCTCGTGACTCTGGCTGATCGCGCGACGATCCTGACGACGTCCTCGACGCAAAACTGGCGCTTGGAAGCGGGGATGGCGGGCCCCGGTGCGACTGCGGCTGTGGATGGTGCGACACAGGCGCGCATGAGCGTGCACAGCATTCACAGCTACAGCAACGGCGAAGCAGCGGCCTTTTTTTCCCCGTCCGACGGCTCTACCGCCGATGGCGCCGCGCATGCGGCGTTCCACACCTACTTCGGTCTGCATCCGCGCCCTGGTGGTGGGGTGCTCGTGCTGGAACAGCTCCCTGTCGGCACGCTGTACCTCTACTATGACCTTGTGCCGTCTCGCAGCATCTTTGGTCGGATGGAGGGGCATACGTGCACGTTGAAGGGTCACTACGAGGTGGAGCGCGTCTCCGCCTACCTGACCGCGACAACTTCCATGGACCACGAGTGCGACGGCTACACCGGCAAGGGGCGCATCACGCTGTGCTTGCACACCGAGGGAGCACCGGCAACGGAAAGTGACGGGTTGAAAGGGAACTCGCGTACACCCCCTCGGTCGCCTCCGCAGTCGAAGCGGCAGTCACAGTCGTCTCGCGAAGACGTGCAGTTTTGGCAGAGCCAGGTGCGCCTTATCGACCCTGCGACGCTGGAGGACACCGTCAAGCGCGGTGCGCGCGAGGTGGAGCGGCTCAGCGGCGAGCGGTGCGCGACGCCGTGGTGGGTTTCACCGACGACACGGTGGTTCAACCCATCCTACACCTCAGTGAATACTGCCTCCTTGCCAGGTCGGTGCATATCATTCACGGTCCAGGCAGGCCGTCACTTGTCACCGCGCGAGGTGTCGCAGCCGCTGTTCGTGGCAGTGCCGCGGCCTTCTTCGCCGCCCACACCGACGTTGGCGGTAGCCTCAGGCATGTACGCGGATCGGGCGGGAGACGGCAGTGCTGCAGGTGGTGCAATGCATACCACTGGCGTGTGCCCCTTTCACGGCAACTTCATCTCGACCCGCATCATCGATGGCGCGCCGGGCGCTGAGGCGGGTGTGACCGCTGGCACTAGCGCCGCACGCGGGAGGGAGAAGGGGAGTGGGCACGACGGTGCCGACGCTGCGACATCGCGATTTGGCCTCTCGCAGCTGTTTCAGCTGGGGCTGCCTCACACCTTGGGTGACGCGGCGTTGGCCTTTGCCTCTACATTGCTGGGCCGTGATGGCAGTGCGGGGGGAGACGACGGCGGCGACGAGGGTGGCGTCTGGGGTATTCGCTATCTGCCGGTGCTCCAGCCTGCGACACTGCGGCGCGCCAACACGACGATGCGACCGATGGTCGGGTTGCGCGGGGTGCAGGACGACGTGACGTACGAGGTGAATATTAGCGGCCGAACCGCGACCTTCGGCAGGTCGGCGCAGGACTCAGCGGAGCAGGCATCAGAGGCCACAGTGCTGCTGCGGCTTGACCTTAGCCACCCGAGGCAACTTGGGGGCTTTATCGTCTCTGCGTCTGCGGCGACGGAGCTGAATGCGACGTGGAGGCCAGCGATGGCGACCGTGTCCGGTGAAGGAGCGCATGACGCCAGCCAAGGTGAGGCCGACACGCCTTCCAGCAGCAGCAGACCTGCGCCGGCGACGGGGAGTCCGCAGCACAGCTTGCTCTACAAGTGTGTAGAAGGCACCGTGCGCGGTGCCGACGTGCTGCAGTACTGGACCGAGACAAACCGCCCCGACGGCCGCGTCGATCGCACGGCGCAGGAATGGCTGGACTACGCCTTCGCCGTGCGCAACGCCACTGTGCCATGCGACGTGCTCTTTGGCTCGCTGGATCACCTCATCTCCGAGGCGCACGGAGACGGCTCCTCAGCACCAGCATCGGCTTCTCCATCTGCTAGCGGCGACTGGTACTCGAAGCGCGCGCGAAGAGGGCGACAACGCATTGCACTGCCCCAAGGGGCGTTGCCTTTACACCAGCAGCAGCAGTACATATCACTTGCCGAAATGGAGCGACAGGTGGAGCGCATTCGCCGCCAGTGGAAGTGGACCGCCGACGGCATCGACGTCACTGGGCTGCCGGCCGATCTGCAGCACGCCTTGAGCCACCGCCGTGTGACGTCGACGCAGCTGCGCGCGATCGAGGCGGCGAGGAAGGCGCGGCAGGAGGCTGAGGAGGCTGCACTAGCAGAGGAGACGCGTCAGCAGCAGCTGCACCAGCGTGAGCTGCAGAACGCACCGTCGCGCATGTCACCGGCGGAGCGGCTCGAGAACGCACTTCGGGCCTACCAAGGTGTCGCGCAGGGAAGCGAGGTGGCGGTGCTGCGGATGCGTCTGCCACGCAAGGGGTCCTTCGCCGTTCCTTATGACATCTTCCTACGAACGGCACTGCACAAGGATGTCCTATGCGGCACCGCCATCGATCCGCCGCCTGTCATCACTGATCCGACATCTCAGCCGACTGTGACGAACCCGCACTCGCTCGTGCCGCTCGGCCGTGTGGAGGTGCGCGACATGGCACCGGTGCTGTCGGTGCACCCGCCGGTGGTGAAGCAATGCGAGGTGGAGGGCGGCATGCCGGTGCTGACCTTCGAGCTTACGGGGGCCAACTTTGCCCGGGCCGCTTTTGCGGCCGACGCGGTGAAGCTGGAGGAGATCCCGAATCCTGCCTTGGCAAAGGCAGAGCATGGTGCGCCGAATCACCCCGATGTAGGGCTCACCGCGTGCATCGAGCAGATGCAGCGAGGCGTGAAGGCCGCGGTGGAAGCTGGCTCTCGCAAGCGGCTGTATCTGCAGCTGCGCACGTGTCCGACCTTTAAGATGCTGACCCTAGAGGAGTACAACGAGCACCAGGACAGCGAAGCACTGCTGCGGCGTCTGCAGCTTCCACGCTACTTGCGCGTGACCGTGCGTGATGCGATTTACCCTGACGGCTTTCTGGCGCCGTCATCGCAAACGGCGAGCAGCGGCGCGTCAAACGCGTCGGCGTGGCGGTGGATGCCCGGGCGCGAGCTGCCCACGAGTGTGACAGCCACCTCCACCGACGCGAGTTTTGTTGTGGAGGTCCGCCCAACGTTGGCGCGGCTGCACCTGCGCTCTTCTGCTGATATGACGCCGCCGGGCGCCGCCGCCGAAGGCAGATCCGGCAGCGGGCGCCGCAGGCACGAGAGCGGCAGGTGGTGGGGTGGCGGTGGCAGCACCGCCGGATCATCGAAACCCGACCCTGCGACGACGGCGGCGGCGACCGAGATGGCGCAGCTGACTGGGCCGTCCTTCGACCCGACCCCGTCTCGCCCGCTCCTGTTGTGTGAGGCGGACCTCCGACGCTATGGCTTCCAGCTCGGCATCGAGCTTATCGGCGATACATGGGCACCGACAGTCGGCGAGGACGGCCCCAGTGCCGGCTCGTATGCGAGAGCTGCCGCCGATGACGGCACCATCGTCTTCGGCGATCACCAGCGACAGGCAGACTTGCCGCGACAGCGCGCCCCACCGAACGTGGCGCTTATTAACAGTTTCAGCGTTGTGGAGCATCACAGCCTCGACAGCAGCCATCACCTGTACATGAAGGGGGGTGGGGTGTACCGATCGCACTTCATCAACTACCTCTTCTCGGAGCTGCTCAGCGACCCAGCCGTCCTGCAGGGACATCGTTTTGTGTACCGCTACAACGACACTTTTGCCGGCATTACGATACCACCACTCTCTGCCAACCCCGCAGCGGCGACCTCGCGTCGAGGCCATCGTGATGGTGGTTGGCTCAGCGGACGTTCGCGTGACGCGGGGGCTGCGGAGGCTGAGGAATACAGCGACCTGCACGCTACGCAGGTGCGGCGAAGTTCATCAGAGCATCGACCGACCCGCGGTGGCGCCGGTGACGCGACGGGGACGGCGACCGGCAGTGGCAAGGCGACCGCCGCACCGTTTTCGAGCGCCTTCCCCGCCGTTCGGCAGTTCTGCAAGGTCGAGGAGATCCTCTTTGCCGTCCCCGGCATCGCCACGGAGTGCAGCGGGTGTCTACTGGCCGACACCACCTTTTATGTGGCGGGCGATCTGACGGGCATGTGGACTGCATCGCCTCGTTCCGGTACTGCTTCTGCTGCTACGGGCACGATATCCGCACTGGTGTCGGCGGCTAGCGCCACAACCAGCGGCACACCTGCGAGCGAGGCGACCATGGAACTTTTCAGCTGGACCGGCGAAGCCTACACCCGTCCGCTCATTCTACCCTGGGACAGCGCCACGCGTGTGCCGCGACGCTGGCAGTTCGACTGGCTCTGCCCCGCCGCCGCTCACCGTGCGCTTGAGCACCTCGCCTTGCAGCTCACGGGCAGCAGCGACGGTGCAGCGCTCTCCATCGTCATGGATGTCATTCTGTATCGCGTTCGCGGCGTCGATGGTGAGGCACTGCCGGCGGCGCAGCGACCGATGGTATTGCTTTCGAGTACCCCAGCTGATCTGTCAGATGTGCTGTGGCAGAACCACGTGCACACTCGCCGTGTCGGCGCCAGCGCTGGGCAGACGACGCTCGCTGCTCCGCTTGTCCTCAGCGTGAACCAGACAGCTGTAGATGCCGCTTACACGCAGCTCGCCGATGACACGCTGCGACGCCGCCGACATGCCCAGACGACGCTCGAGTACCACCGAGACGACTACTACGCTGCTGGACAGCTGGTCGTGAATGCATCCGTGTTCTTGAAGGTGTGCACAAACGAGTCAAGCGAGGTTGGCGACGGCGCAGCGTCGTGCATGGTCGTCTCCATCACCGATGCTCTGCTGACAGTGGAGGCGCCAAGAGTGGCCATGCCGCCTGCCTCGTGGACGCGACGGCTGTTCGGACGCGGTGGCGAGGGCATCGGCGCTGGCAGCAGGGCAAGGGATGCACCCCGCGCAGCTGCGCTGTCACCGGTGTCGCCTACGGTGCTGCTCTACCACATCTGTATGGCCTTCCTCGTGCATGAGCTCCTGCCGTTGCTCGGCATCGTTGTCGTCGTGGCGCCGCCGGGCACTGCTTCCGCTCTGTCGGACTCCCTCCTGGAAGATCAGCGCCGCGCGCACGTGGCCTTCACCATCATGGCTTTCCTGTCCTTTCTCTTTGTGTACGCGTACGGGCCGACGACGGCGTGGCTGGGGCTCTCAATGGCGGTGTGGTGTCTCTCTCTGTACTACAGCCGCCGTGCTGAGCTTGTTTTGGTGTTCATCGCCTCGGTCGTCTACACGCATTACCTCATGTGAACGGAGGACGGGGAAGGGCGGACGAGGGAAGGGGTGGAGTGTCGAGGCAGCGACGAGGACGACGGATGTGCCTGTGCGTGCGTTTCTCTCGTGCGTGTGTGCCGATGCGTGCCCTATGAGAGGTGCGTGGATAGATGGCACGTATTGTTCCGACGTAATGGCCAGTGATTTGGATGCACGCTTAACTTCCAGGCCTATAAGCAGCTCGTCTCTCTCGCTCTCTCCCTGGTGCTCGGACAGAGAGCGAGAGAGTACACAAGGACAGACTAAAGGTGTGGACAGTGACAAGGAACGCGTGGTACGCAGAAGGGGCGTGCGCTTGTGCCGGCGTGTGTGCAAGTGCGCTGCCATGCACACGCGCGTCATCGTCTCTGCGCTCTCCCGAGGCGCTGATACCGTCTCTCGGTTGCCATCACCATCGTCGAGGCGAAGAGATGGGGTGGTGGGGGTGGTGGTGGTGGTGGCTCGGCAACGGGGTGCGCGCCGCATCTAGGACATGCTTGCCGCTCCCCTCGCTGCGGCAGAAGGCCGCCGCCATCGCTTCCCATCTCTCTCAAGGTCTCGCTTGCGGCCCTCTAGCGCTGCCCCCTCCCTCATTCCCCACTGCTGGCAGGCGGGAGTGAGGGGGCGGCCATGGTCAGAGTCGTCGTGATAGCGACACCATTTCTGCGCGTCTCCTCCATGCATGGGTCTTCCGTCGCTCGTCTCACCAACATCACCTTCCCTGGTCTGACCTTGTCGGTCTTTGCTCTTCAACGGCGCATCCTTCTGTGTGCACCACCCCCACTCAACAACATCGATGCACACGCGCACACACCCACGCGTTGCAGTCTCCCCCCCCTCCCTGTGCGCGTGTGTGCATTTGTTTTGTTGGGGGTTTCGACTGCCTCTACACCTTTGATGCCACTCCGAGCTACCGCGGCGTCGACGTTGGCTTCAGCGCTTCTCCACCGCGGGGGATGCGCACCGCGGCCGGTGGCGGCGGGTGTCACCGCCAGCCTTGCCACTCGCTGCTGCTGCTCACCTCCATCGGCTGCTCTATCTTCGTCATACCAGTCAACATCTTCGCTTGCGCTGCTGCGTGCAGCGACGCTGTGCGCGCCCACCACAGGCAGCTCTTCTGCCTGGGCGACAGCTCGCCGCTGGCAGTCTATCGGTGGCCCAGGCTACGGCACCGTCCCCGCCGACATCGACTCGCCACGCGGCGCAGCAAAGCCTATGGAAGAGGACCTTCATCGCGAGCAGCGTCGCCGCACGTACGTGCACGCGGCAACGGCTGAGGACGCGAACAAGGAAGCCGTCAGCACCCACGTAAGCGGGTACAACCCATGGGAGGTGCTGGGCCTGAAGCCGGGTGCGTCGACGCAGACGATCCGCCTGCGCTACCACGAGCTCATGAAGCAGGTTCACCCGGACATGGCGGCCGACGGTGCCGGCGACATCCCACGCCTCAACCAAATTAACAAGGCATACGAGCTGATCACGAAGAGCCCGACGCTGGACCGGCGCTACCGCAACCTCGTCTCCGACACGCAGTACTTCTACTACAAGTTCCTACCCGAGTGGATGGCGCGCAACGTGGACGAGATGCCGCGGTACTGGAGTTGGGTTAAGTGGCGTACCCCGAGCAGCTTCCACATTTTCCTGCTGCTCTGCGGCTTCTACGTGCTCGGCCGCTTCTACGCCGCCTTCCCGATGCTGACGAGCATCTTCTTCGTCTCCGTGGCGCTGGATGTGCTGTTACACACGATGCTAGCCCCGGCGGCGCTGTGCATGCTGTTTCTCTACTCGATCATGGCGTACCGGAGCTACGATATGGCGTGGCTGACCAGCCCGAAGGGCTTCCTGCGTCGTGAGTTGGGCTATTAATTTCATGAATGGCCTGGCGGAGCGCTCGTGCACAGTCGCTTGTGCCCTGCACGCGTCGTGTGCGGGCTGATGGTGGTGCTGAGGCGGTGGCGGTGGTGCCTCGTTTGATGCCTTCGCTCTTGGTGGGGTGCCCTCGCGGAGGGTGGAGGGGTGAGGGAGGGTGGTGCCGACAGAGGGCGCAGGGATGCGCCCGTGTGCGCTTGGATAGTGCACGAGAGGGCGGATGGGGTGCGTGAGGGGTGGGTTCGCTTTGCAGAGCGAATGCAGGTAGCACCTTCCGCCCTCCCTCCGGGGGCGGGGCGGAGGGGGCTCAGCTCAGCAGCCACGCGCGCCTTCCCTTCGCATGTCCTTGTTTGCTGCACCTCCATTTGCGTGGTGCAGTTTTCTTGCTGTTTTCTCCCGGCCGCCACTCGGTTAGCTTGCGTGTGTATGCGTGATTTTAAGGCGATGATACTTAAATCGAGTGGGCAGTCACAGAGGGCGTAGAGAGAAAAAGAGGGAAAGTGAATATGTTGGAAGGGGGGCGGGGGCGCAGCGCGGACCTGTGCATCCCTCCGTCCGGCTACGTGCGGGGTGCCTCGCCCTTCCGTGCAAGTTGAGATATCTCCCTCCTTCTCCCATCTATCTCCTTGTTTCCCTGAGTGTGTGCTTGTGTGTGTGGCTGTCGGCGTAGCGGTCTCGTGCGCTCACAAACTCCGGTTGACTCCGTCAACATCGATGAAGAGGGCATCGACAGGCAGCGAGTGAACGTCACACGAAGGGAGGGAGGTGAGGGGAGGTGAAGACAGCACACAATTACGAGGCAACGGCGGCGAAGCAGAAGCATGCCTGCGTCTGTATGTATGCTTTGTTCAGCAACGCGGTCGGGTGCCTTCTATAAATCGTACTTGTACGTAGCTAGGGGCTTGCGCCTGCCTCTCTCTGGCGCACTTGCGCTTCACCTTCTTCCACCTCATGTTAAGAGCCCCTTCTCCATGCTATGCTCTGCTCATCATTCATGTTATCCCTCTCTTGGCTCGCGTTTTAGCATCCACCACTGTCTGTATTGACGTTCCATCTATCTGCATCTCTCTCTCTCTCTCTCTGTCTCTGTCGCTCTCACGGAAATGCATCCCATCACTGCCTATGCCACCATCATCAACCCTTCCACTTTCCTGTAGCGACTAAGGTGCTGTTTTACGCATTCGTGCGTGCGCACCAGGCAGGCACATCTATCTGTCTTCTGCTTTATGGACACGCAGTGCAGGTCCCTGCTTCTTTTCGTCAGCTTCATCACTCCGCTCTGTGTCTATTTTGTGTTGCTTTACCAATCTGATCACTGTACCCATCTGGATGCCTGACAACAGCCCCCCACCCCTCCCTCTCGCCCTCCCCTCGCCTACTCTCGTTGAAGCTCTTTCCGCAGGCACGGCTCTCCTTGACTCGCACGGTGACACTCGTAGTGCAGCTTGAAGAACTATATCGACGCTCATGTTCGCAGATTACAGCGATGCTGTTGGCGATGCCGACGCTCCCTCACTCATCTACCTGAGCGAGCCTCTGCCGTTCTCAGTCAAGCAGCTGGGACTCTCCCACGCCGCCTCTCCCCTCAACGCCGCAGCGGCAACACCGGCGGCGGCGCCGTCTGCATCGCCGTCGTTTCGCGTGCGTGCGATGCACCTCGACGACGTCGCTGAGGACGTCATCCTCGTCTGCGAGGACAGCATCACCCTATGTGTGCCGTTAACTTGGAGCGCTGCTGCAGCGGCTCCAGCTAGCTTGGAAAGATCGTCAAAGTCGGAGAAAGACAAGATCGAGGCTGCTCATGGCTACGCCGCTTGTTTAGCCCAAGATGCAGCATCGACTACTGCGATGCACCATCGAAACTGCTCGCCGCATGCGCGTGGTGCACTTCTCTGCTTGCCTTCTCGCCACGCCCCGCCAGCACCACATTCTTCCACGCACACTGCCAGTGCCGAAGCGGCTGCGGCGTGCCTACGCATGGCGAATCCTTCACAGGTGTGGACGGCCCCTCTCTCTGCCTCCTGCTGCACCACAGGATCCACCAGCGGGCTCTGCCTACCGCGGCGTCTGCCCATGCCGCACGAGGAGCTCCGTCGCTCGGCGTCGGTGCTGATGGCTGTGCCGCTACCGCCACCAGCGGCACTGTCGTCGCCTGCTTCTTCGACCGGCCGCAGCGAGACACCAGGGCTGACATCGGGGCCGTTGGCTGTCTCTGGTTATGGTACACTCACCGCGCCTCCGCCGGTCATGGCAGTCTACATCATGGAGTGCCCCGTGCTGCATGAAGGTGTGGACTGCATAGCGGCATCGGCTGTTCCGCTCGCTCGTCCACTCGCGAAGGTTGTATGCTCCCCCAACACGCTGCGCTTCCGCGAAGCGTGGTACCCGATGCAGTTCTTCTGCTGGTGCGACCGCAGTAGGGCTCCGGCTGCTGCCTCGGCGACGACGACAGCGGCAGCGTACGTTGACCACCACCTCCTCTGCGTCTCCTCGATTGCTGTCGACCTTGTACAGGTGCGCTGCCGGGTCAGCCCCGCACTCGCATCTCAGCCGCCTCAGCCCCCGCAAGCGTCCACGAAGCCCTCACCTCTGCTCTTGTTTGGGGGTGGTGGCACACAGGAGGACGGGCACATCCCGCTTGCCTCTCCGGTGAATGCGGCGACAGTGGCTTCAATGACCTCTTCATCATCCATGGCGTCTTCTGCTACCACCGGCGGCGTGTGCGATGGGGCCGCGCTGGTGTCCATAAGCGTGCTGCAGCGCTACGTCACACGCTCGGACTGGTGCACCTACGATGCACGAAGCCGTGTGCTGCTGAGCCTTAACCACGCTCGCCCGTCGGTGGTGAAGCCGATCAAGGTGTATGTGGGGCGAAGGGCGTCTTCGGTGGACCGCGAACCGAGAGCAAAGTCTAGCAGGGCAACTGATGCAAGTTCTGTGCGACTGGAGCTGCGCACGTTGACTGAGTTGACATTACCAGAGAGCCCCTGCGCTACTCTCCATATGCACTGCGGCGCGGGACACGGCACTGCCGCTGGCGCTGCGGCCGTTTCGTTGTCGGAGCTGCCGCTGCCGCTTCTCCGGTGCCCGCACGTGTCGCACCAGCTCTCCTCGGTGCTGGGCGTGCTGACGATCTACGGGCAATCTTTCGTATACCACGTGTCCTCCGGCCGCAGCACCATCGGGGGCCAACAGGATCCGGTGATGGACTTGTACATGCACGTCCCCTCCAGAGAGCACGGGTGCCAGCCCTTGTCCGGTGTGTCGCAGACGGGGAGGGCACTGAGTAGCGGAGTTGCCTGTGCTGGCGCGTCAGCGTCGGCTGCTGAAGCAGCGCATAGCGACTCACTCTTGAGTCGGCTTACGGCGGCGGCGTCGTTCGCCGCGGCCTCTGCGCCGCCGCCCAAGTTGTGTAGCGGCGTGTTTGTTCATGCTGCACGGCTGTCCTTGACTGCGGTGATCTCGTGTGCGTCTCACGACTCTCAAGCGTCTGTGCAAGACCCGCGGTCGGGTGCCGTAGGGGCTCACGTGCTTGCCGCGCCGTTGCCGCAGCTGCCGGGCTCAGTCCCCTTCTGCGTACAGGTGGTGGACAACCTCATCGTGATTCACTCTCCAGACACGGCACGGTCGGCCGTGTACGATCTGGCAGACTGCGGCAGCAGCAGCGTGTCTCGTATGAGTGCCGCTACCGCTTCTCGCAACGCAAGGAAGAGCATGCCGGCGCGGAGCTATGTGTGGAAGGCGGTGACCTCAGGCACCCTTGGCGCGGGGGTGCGGGCGCGTAAGCCTGCCGCTGCTTCAGCGCACTATTCTTCTGAGCCGGCTCCTTCGTTGGGAGCTGGAGGGGGTGCGACTTCGGGCTCACAGGGGATGGCAAGCAGCGGTTTTGGTCGCTCCCAGCTCTCTCGGCCGCACCACCACAGCGGCAGCAGCATCACTGGCGACGTCGACGACGCCTCTGCATCAACGTCGTGCACACCGCTGCTACTGTCACCAACAACGTCCCATCCGCCAGCTGCCACCTCTAGCGTCGCGCAGGCCGCCGCCGCCGCCGAGTCACTCGCGGCTGAGCACCAGCGCCAGCGCGACCGCTCGCGCCGTAGGAAAGTGACATGGCAGCACCGAGCTCCATCGGCCGGCTTTACATCTATGCTGTCCGTGTTGAGCAGCGCAATGCTAGCGATGACCGCGTTGGATCCTACCACCGACGCTGCCGCTGCTTCACCTGCCGTGCCGTTGATGTACCCGCTGTACTGCTGCGGTGCTGTTGCAGCGGTGGAGGGTTGTGAAGAGGGAGATGCAGGCGGCGGCGGAGGTGCACCGAGGGACAGTGAGCCGGTCGTCTACAGCGACTATCAGTGGCTGGCGGGCCTGCGGCTACCCCTGGTGATGAAGGCGTCGGACGGAACGCTGCGCGTGTGCCGTGTAGACGCTGCGCGGGTGGCGGCGTGGCGTCTGCTTGTGGGCTCAAGCCACGAGAGCGACCGCGCCGGCCAGGATCCTTGCCCGCCGCAGCAGGAGCAGGGCCTGGATGTAAACACCTGGAATGGTGAAGCAGCGGCTGGGTTTGTCCGCACCTATGTGAGCTTCCTGTGTCGGCGCCATCAGGTGTTTTCGGCTCGCTCGGCCAACGGCCGCAGCACCAGCAGCGTGCACGCTCTTGTCGGCCTTCTAGCTGAGCTCACCGTCCAGGCGGTGGGGTTGGAGGGCGATGACGGCGACGGCAACGGTGCTGGAGTGTCCCAGACGGGCCCAGCTGAGTACTCAAAGGTGGATGCGTTGCGACATTTTCTGTGGATGGCCACAGCATCGACACCGGACGTCGGAGGCGAGCAGTTGTACACTCTATGGACGTGCATGCTGGAGAACCTCACACTCGAAACCGCGTTTTCTGCCCGCTGCGTCGCGGTGGAGCGAGAGCGCTCTTTGGCCCTCGCAGGAGGGGTCGGCGGCGCCGATGCTGCGCGTGCAGCCAGCTCTGAGGCATCTGGTGAGCTCCTCATCAGCTCTGCTGAGCTGCAGCAGCTCATTTTACAGAAGGTGTTTGATCCTACTTGGGCAGCCATTCAGTCCTCTTTGCTGTGCCACCCCCAGCAGCAGCAGCAGCAGCAACAGCCGCAGAGGCGGCGCCAACTCGAGGGTCTCCTCTGCGATTATGTGCGGCTCCTGCACAGCGCCGCCATTCCAGTGGAGCCGCCACTTCAGCACTTGCTTCTCGAGATGGTTCTTAGCGACGTGGGAGACATTCCAGCGAGCCCGTTTATGTCTTCTCGATCGCCATCTGTCTGCAGCGCTGCACGTCGTGTCCAGGAGCTGCTGCGACAAGGGGTACTGGAGCGAAACGAGGCCACGGCGCGCTGGCTGCTGGATTGGTGGGGCGCATCTCAGGAGGTAAGAGCATCGATGCGGCGCATCGACACAGCTGATACGAGTGCGCGTCGTTTCAACGCGGGCGAGCCCTCAGCGAAGTGCCGCGCTGAGCCGTCGGGTGCAGTGGCCTCTGCTCCCACATCCCCGGCCGCGGCGACGCCAACGGCACAGCAATGCGACGATGTGTCGTTCTCTCCCTTCTGCCCCGCTGAAGACGCGGAGGAGACGGAGATTCTCTTCGGGGAGGCGGTGCGTCTTCTTGAGGCGCACGGCTTCTTACTGGAGGTCGCGGAGGCGTACAGCTGTCGCTCCCACTTCACCGCTGCGGCAGCGGTGTTGCAGCGTGTTCCAGAGCAGAGCAAGCTCGCTGAGGTGCCCGTGGTTGCACCATCGCCGGTGCTGTCGCACCATCGGCGAACACGCGTGCTGTCGTGGGACTCCCTAGTCCTCTCCGTGCTGGATGGCGCGTGGCGGTGTGTGTGTTGTGCGGAGGAGGCGCTCTTCTCCAACGCAGGCGGTGCCCTCGTCGCATCCCAGCACCAGGTTACCGCATTGGATTTCGCCTCGAACCCACTGAAGTCTTGGCGAACGCGCTCGCTGGAGCGACAAGTTCAAGCCGCGCATCGTGTGTACATCACCGTGGCAAGGAGACTGCTGGTAAAGCCGACGGCCAGCGCGTTGCCGCCTTCGTCAGCAAGCAAGGCAGCGCATCCCAGCCAGGGCTCCCTCGCTGCGACCACTTCGCCTGATGTCGACGGTCGTTTCCACGTGCACGCGATACACTACGAGCGGCTGCTTCGCCAGATGGAGCAGGGCTGGCACGAGCTAAAGCAGCGCGGCGGAGCATGACGGAGGCGGATGGGTGTCACGGCAGCTGTGCCTCCGTGGGTGTTGTTGCCCGTGTGGTGCTCCTCGACTTTGCACATCCTTCCACTGACGCATCAACACGTACCCGCGAAGAAATGGGGGGGGGGAAGACATGGAGAGCCGAACAGGAAGAGCCTCACCGCGTCGCCACGTGCGCTGAGTCGGCAGTGATAGACAGAAAACACAGGGTTTGGGGGGCGGAGGGGAGATCAAGTCTCGCTGAGGCGCGTGGTGGTGGTGGTGTGTTGTAGCCCTCACTCCGCTCTCTTGCACCCGCTTCGCCTGGCATCGACGCCCCAACTAGGTACATGCATCGCCCTCTCTTCTCCCATACACGAACATGGCGCTGACATGTGCGACGGGCATGCGTGACGCTGAAGTATAGTCCTCTCCGTTTTAGGGGGGAGGGGGCGGGATGGGACCGACCGCACTGGCGCGCTTATTTTCGAAGTCCTCTCTGCGTACCTGCTCGCGCCCTCCTTCACCCCCACCTCTCTCCCTTACGTGGCCGAGTCCCCAATCCGCGGTGGCAAGCGGCGCCCAGCTGTGTCCGACAAGGCCGGCTGGAACCCGGCTTTTCAGTATGTGGCCGCCGTGCCCGGCTCTTCGAGTGCGGTGTGCGTGCCAGAGCGCACTCTCCCCGCACGGTGACCCGCAGAGGTGCTGCGGAATGTTCGATATATGAAGGGTAAACCCGTCCCCATCGACCCCCAACGATTCTACTGTGGCTGGGAGGTGGGCATTGCTATGCCGCAGTTTGTCGGCGGCTTCGGCTCGAAGTTCTGCGCGGCCGATGAGAACGAATACCTGCCAGACGAGGAGGTCAACATGCATGTCCGGTGGTAAGCGCTCTGCTACGTGCTCCTGCGATTTTGGACCTCTTTGGTGAGGCCTACGGTAGGGCTGCGGAGGAGGCGCCGCCGTCTATCGAAGTCCAAGGGGGAGAGGGGTTGCAGCCGCAACACAGCGGCGTGTGTGCCTCCATCGGGTGCTTCGCCCTTGTCGTTGTGGCCGTCTCGCGCTGCCTTCTTGTCTCTCTCTTTCTCCCTTTTCTCGTGGTGGGAGGGAAGGGTCACGGGGCCGCGCTCTTTCACCGTCCGCGGCCTGCTGCTCGTCGCTCTTCTCCTTTGCCGCGTCCACGCTCAGTGCTGCCGTCGTCTTGACTATGCCCGGTGCGGCGCGCGTGCTGCGAGAAGGTTGCAAGGGCAGAGACGGCTCTCCAGATGTGCGCTCTCGGGCACACACACACACACACACACACACGTACCTCCCTGTATCTATATAGGCACGCACCCGTTTTGAAGGCGAATAGAAGCCAACACTGCGCGGGCATTGACATGGGTGCTCGAGTACACTGCAGCGCGACTGCCCCTTTTCAGGCACGTTCTCCCAGCCGCGCGCATTCCTTGCAGGATGGACGTGGGGCTGGGCCTTTGTGTGACATGTGTGCGTACTCCTCCTCCCCCCTTCTCCGCGCACGGACGTCTTCGCTTCGACGCGGTTGATGGGATAGAAGGGTCTGTAAAGTAAAAGGACAGAGGCACAGACAGACCCCACACGCACACATGGACGTGCTGAGCCGCAGTCACACGCCTCCCGAGTAGAGGGAGGTCTGCTCTCCCCCTTTCCTCGGGCTATCCTGCTGTCTTCATCTCTCTTCTCCATTCTTCTTGTCGACTGTGGCGGATACATGCGCCTCGCACTCCTTGAGCATACACACACACACACGCACACCAAAGCACTCGTGCCCACGCACTCTTTTTACCCTCTTCGTGGCGACTGCCTCTGGCACACATCTGCTTTGCATCACGGGTTGAGGTCGCCCTTGTCCAGCGAAAAAAGGTTCAGTGACCACTCTGTGTGCATGTGGGTTTGTCCTCGAGTGCGTCTGCGGTCTCTCTCTTTCCCCTCCCCTCCGCTGTGTTCTCCCCCTCCCCCTCCATACTCATGCAGCTTCACACAACCACGCCCCGTGTGCATCTTGTCGGCTAGCTGGGTCTCATTCATCGACTACTGCTGTTGGTGTCCTGTCCGCATCGCACCCTTTCCCATCTTTTCGGCCTCTCTCTTTCGAGCTGGATCTGGCAGTGGTGTCTGGGCGTGCGTGCGTGCGTGCGTGTCTGTCTGTGACTTTCTTGGTCTCGGTACACCGAGGAAGGCTGAGCGTTGCGCGCACCTCCCCCCTCCCCCCCCCGGCCCAGCATACGTCATTCTCCACACACCACCGTACTCACCATGTCCCTCAGCGGCAGGAAGACGGAGGAGACCGCGGTGACCGACAGCGGCAAGTCGCCGTTGTGGCGGCAAACAAAGACTGCAACAGCAGTACCACCACCGATGGCTGCGGCTGCGGCTGCCGCCGGCGTCACCGGCTCGTCGTACCCTACGGCGGCGCCCGTCCCGGCAGCGGGCGGTGCCTTGACCACCTGCAGCGCGGCACAGCTCGCGGAGGAGTATCAAAAATTGCTGGATGTGGTCGGCACCCCGAACTACGAGACGATCCAGCGCCTTTTTTCAGGCGACGCCACTCCCCCGGCCAGCACCATCCCCATGATCCAGGTTTCCTTCGAACTCTTCGAGGCCGTGCAGAACCGCTTTGCCGCCACGAAGCAGGTGCTGGAGCGTACCAAGGCTGACCTTCTTACCCGCAACCAGCATTACTCCCTCCTCCACCAAGATATGCTGCGGCTCAAGGATGAGTACGCAGTGCTCCAGAAGCGGAACAAAGAGGCGGAAGAGCGAAACACGCAGCTGCACCAGCAGCGGGCGAAGCTGGAGGTGACCGTGGAGCAGCTTGGGCGGGAGGTGGGCCAGGGCCGCACAGCACTGGACACACTGCGCGGCAAGCTTCTGCACAGGGAGGAAGAGCTGCAACTCAGTCAGAGCCGCGTCGCCGAGAGCCTTGTCACCCTCTCACAGAAGGAGGCTGTCATTGGCACGCTGAGGCGCGAGCTGGGCAAGTGTGGGCACATCCGCTACGGGCCCGCGGCTGGGCAAAGGGATGGCTTGCGCGAAGGCGAGGGGGACGGGCTGCAGGATGGTGGCGACGGCGCAAACTCGCATGCGTACACAGCGGACATGCTTGGCCGCATCGCCGCCGACGTTGAGGGGCGCTCACAGGAGGCGCGTATGAAGCTGAACATGGCGGACCTCGAGGGCCGCTTGTCGCGCCTCAGCGAGGAAAAGGACTCTGTTCTTGCGCAGCACTCGCAGTACCGGCAGCACGTGCAGCTTGCCTTGCAGACCTATGAGGCGGAGGCGATGTTGCGCGAGGACACCCTGGCGCGACACGCATGCGTGTATACCCCATACTTCGTCGGCGCACAGGAGGAGCTCTACGCCAAACTGGTCAACCTCCAGACCGGGGAGGATCTGGCGACGGATCAGCGAGGCGACGATGACGAAATGGGCGTGGCTGCCAGGGCTGAGGCGCCACCACCGCTGCAGTCCTTTGGCGCCCTCACCTTCGAGATCCGCCGCACGATTGACCGCCTGTCGCGGACGCACATCGATGATGCCAGTCGGCAGCAGCAGGAGCTGTCCCTTTGCGTTGACGCGCAGTGCGTGCTGCTGCAAGCGAGCGCTAAGCTCGTCGGGTTCCTCAGCGCGATGGAGGAAGAGGTGCTGAGACGCCGCTTGACGCTGCCGGAGGTGCGCGAGGAGTGGCACAAGGCCAGGGTACCAGAATTTGCACAAGGCATCGCGCAGTCGCTTCAGGAGGGCGCGAGTCGTTTCGGCAGAGGCCTGGTCGGCCTGCTTCAGCAGGAGAACAGCTTCGTAGAAGAGTTGCAGCAGGCGAGGGCACTCCAACAGCAGCAACAGCGTGTGTCCATAGCAGGCAAGGACATCTCTGCTGCGGCGGCCGCTGCGTCGGCGGCCGGTGGCAAAGGCCAGCGGCTGCAGCGTACAAGCCTACCTGGTGGTACACCGTTGCGGCACCGTTCTGACTCAGCTCTGGCTTCCAGATTAGGAGGCGACGGCTCATATTCTTCGATGCAGCGGTCAGGGGAGGCGGAGTGGCGAAAAGGATCTCTCATGGGTGCTGGCACGGCCAGGGTGCCGCCCGCCTCGGCGTCCACGGGGGATGGGCATGGAGGCAGCAAGGCGGAGGGGGAGCAGGTGACGGCATCTACTACGGCGAACAGGTCGTCTGTCACGTCCGGCGCGCAGAGGCCGCTGACATCTGCAGAGTCCTCCTTGGTTGGACCGGCAGACGGTGCCGCAGGGCATGCTGCTGCGCCCACTTCGCGACGCACGAAGATCGGAGGCTCTTTCGACACGTCTGAGGCCCACGAGGGTAGTGCCACTGGTGCCGCTGACATGATAGCGTCGCCAGAGAGCCAATGGCAGTCCACACCCAACGCGCAGACTCGCGGCGGCACCACTGATGGGAAGGATGCTGCAGCGAGTGCAGGTCAGTCTATGCAATATACCCCAACTTCTCTCGCTACTCCGCCTGCTGTCATCCCTGCTACCACATCAAACACGGATCAGCGTAACGGTGCGAGTAACTGCGCAGCAGTGGCCGAACAGGTGGCGGGCGGATTGGCTGCGCTGCCTCTCATGCCCAGCGTGGTAGTGTGCCCACACTGTGCGCATGATGTGCTTGTCCGCGCTTCCGCTGGTGCGTCGCTGCCAATGCCTGGGGATGGCAGCGACGGAGGCGGTGCACGGGGCTTACTTTCAGTGCCCGACACCGCTGCCCGCGCATCACTCGAAACTAGCAATAACACGTCCTCGGCATTGGCCTCACCTGCAGGTGTTCGTGCAGTGCTTCGTACCAAGTCAAGTGAATGGGACCGTGCGGCGCCGGGTAGCGGAGCGGCTGAGACCACTGATACGCAGCGCGATGGCACTCGGCTCACCAGCTCATCCACCGCGGTCACCAAGTCGAAGAATAAGAAGAAGCCCGGCAGCACTAGCGGCAAGACCGGGGCGAGCAGCAAGAGACCCAAGAAGGAACCTTTCACTGGAAGCCGCGGCGCCTCCTCGTCACCGGCATCGTCCCGGACAAATTCCGCAGGCCACTCCCGGACGCACGGTGCCAGGACTTGGAGCAAGCGCTCGATGTCTGTGAGCACATCGCGCGTACTCACGCGTGATGAGCAGAGGATCGGCATGAACAGTCCCAGCATTTACATTGCTTCGAACACCTCTCAGGCAGTCTTGCACTCGTGTCGCTCGGAGGACAACGATGGCGCCACATTGTCGGCGGCCGCTGGCGTCTCTGCCGCTGAGCTTGCATTGGCATTGTCTGATTGCCAAGACCGCCTCGCACACACGACGCAGGAGCTGCAGGACATGCAGTTGGCGAATGTCGCGCTGCAGGCCCAACTGGTCGCTGCCCTTGCCGCTGCGGCGGCCACCGCACCAGCACTGGGGCCGTCGATGCCTGCTGACCTCGACAATACCGCAGAGCCTAACAGCAGCGCAGGTGCTACGGGCCCCGTTGCAGGGTCGGCGGCGACACAGAAGGCGGCCGGAGGTCACCAGGCGACGCCGAACTTGCCGGTATCCCCGGGCAAGAAGGTGCATGAACACGGCAAGCCGACGACGACGATCCTCCAGACAGCATCAAACAGTCCCCACTCGGGTCCCGGCGCCGCCGAGGAAGCTGTGCGTGCGTCCGGCGAGGTTGTGGAGATCGACCAGGTTGCCACCTCCGTCGACCGCAAGCCGCACTACCGCAGCGGCTCTGCTTCACCGACGACGCAACACCAATCCATGCATGCGGGTGCGCACAGGGGTGGGGCTGCGAACCGTGACGGCGTCGCCAGAGCCTCCACTGCTGGTGCACCGTCTGGCGGCAAAGACGGCCTCACTGACGAGAGCGGCGGCGCTGTCCCGAATCACTACACACACAGCTTGCCATCAACGGCATCCTCACCAGCATCCACCTCCTTCCCAGGTCTTTACAGCGGCACTGCGCGCCCCGTCGCTCACACGGTCGAGGTACCGGGCACCACTGACAGCACTTTGATGCTCGGTATCGCTGCAGCCAGAGCATCTCAGTCGACGACAGCGTTGCAGCAGTCCTCCAGCACCGCTGCAAGGGCGAAGCGCGACCCCACTGCGAATGCGGAGGCGATGGACGGCGGTGCAGAGCAGAGCCGCGGCGGCAACACAGCCGGCGGGGCCACTTCCATTCACAACAGCAACACCAACGCATTTCGCCACGAACGGCCATCGCCGCTCGTGTCACCTCCGCCGCAGGGTCACTACGCAAAGCGTGCCAATGGCGGTCTCGCGGCCGCGTCCGCTACGCAGTCGCAGCACGGGAACACATCGACACTGGTACCGGTGTGGGGTTCCGCGTGTCTGCCCGTGCTGAACCGTCGCCCTCATGCACTGACAGGGGCCACAGCCTCGAGCACAGACGCGACCGGCTCTGCCGCCCTGCACCGCGCCATCGCCTCTGCGGTATCCATTCCTCACAAGACGCAGACACTGGGGCTGGTGATCACCAACTCGCGCGTCACCGGCGCCGCTGCAATGCAGCCGGAAAAGGTCGAACCTGGAGGGTATACGGTCAGCGCCACCAAAGACAAGGGCGGCAGTCACGCAAACAGCGTCGGAGACCACACTGTCGCCTTCAAGTTGCCCTCCGCGTCACCGCACTCACTCACGAGAAGATTTCGCAAGTGTGCCTTGCCATCACTGCCACCACTCTCCTCCTCGCAGGTGCCGTTGCAGCAGCACCTGTGGTGCACCCACGCGTCGTCTTCTAAAAGCGGGCGCCTGCCGACTTCGAGCACCAGAGGCTCTTCTCCTGTGCCCATGTCGGCTCTACCCACTGCCGTGGAGGCTGGAGCCGAATGTTCGCACCAGACCCTCGCCACCGTCGCCGCTACTACTTCTGCTCCTGCATCCTGGCGCTCTGTGTTGGGGTCGAACATTGTCTCCTCGAGCCTGCCCAGCGTCTCTCCCTCGACGATGCCGCAGCAGTCGGTGTCCGCGTGGACGTCCAGTCCTATCTCGCCCGCGGTCGCTACCTCCATCGCTGCTACAATCAATATTGGGAGCGATGGGTCGGCGCAGCTGTCTACGAACCCCACTTACCCGCCTGCGGCGGCAACGGCGCTGAACAAGCATCAGCAACGTAAGATCGCCTATCAGCAGCTGCGCCTCTGCTTCAGTCAAGGCGCCTCGCCGCTGTACAGTGGCCGCGGCGGCGCTCAGCAGCCGTCTGCGGCGGTGGGGGCCGGGAGTTATGTTCAGGTTGCCGGGTGGCCGCGCGGCGGCACGTGGTACGCGAAACGCAACACTGGCACTAGAGGCAGACTGCGCCAAGTGATGGCAAGACTGGTGCGCGGCACTTGGGTGCGTGGTCACTTGTACGAGGCACCCATCTTCGCTTCACCTGCCAGCGTGCCGCTGAGTGACACAAAAACGGCCTTCTGCCTCATTGTGGGAGGGCACGGTGTCCACTCCCACTTTAGTTCTCCCTGTACCGCCTCGGGACATCCGGCGGCGCGCACATGGCAGGATGCGTCGGCTCAGTCGCTACCGTGCGCTAGCGGCGCCCCAATCCCACAGGCGCTCACGTACTTGGCAACACCGGCTGAGACACAGCGCCAGTGGTCGTCGAAGAGGTTCGGGCGGAGCAATCATGGCCCCTTCGCCCTCCCCGCATCAAGCGCAGCGGACACGACGGCGCGTCGTTCGTGTCAGCGCAAGCTTCGAACGTGGCAACAGCAGAAACGGTGGCACATCCGTCAGTCGCGCGACGCTGCCGCCGCCGGGAAGCTTGGCCGCGTTTCGTGTGCATCCGCCACGGAACGGGTGGCGGGCTCGGCAGAAGGCTTAAACATGCAGCAGCTGCCACTCACGCTTGCCCAGCGGCGTGCTGCGCACCTGTCCCAGTTCCAGTTTGCCGCCCCCTCTGCGACTGCCATTCAGCCGGTCCTCTCTACGCGGCAACTGGCAGCCTCCGACTTTGTGTCGTCTTTTGTGCACACACGCAAGCAGCGCCGCAACGCTTGCCCAGCGCTGCACCTCGCAAAGCGAGACCCAATGCAGCGGGCCGTGAAGCGCACAGTGTACACAGTGAGCGCTGCCAGTTCTCGGTCAAGCCTGTCCGATGTTTTAACTAGTACTCTTCCAGAAGAGGTGCTCACGCCGCTGCTGCCGTCCTATCACTAGCAGTAGATGCCTCAGCGGCACCCGGACATCCTCCACAGGTGCAGGCGCCGCGGGTCATCACGGGGAGGCGGAGAGCACGGGCGAGGCTTGGGCGGTGCCGCGGTGAGTGCACTCTGACGCAGACGTTTTGAACACCGCACTTCTCCTTTCTCGATGACTTTATGGTGCCTCTCCTGAAGCACACATCTGTGGGGGAAGGGGTGCACGTGTGTCTGCACCTCTGCGTGCGCCTCCCTCTTGACGTGCACTAGCTACGCGCGTCGCGTTCGTCGATCATGACGGGTTCGATCTCCCCATTTTTTTTTCTTCCGCTGTTCGCGTGTGCTGTTCCATGCCTCTCTCCTTTTTACGTTCCCGGTTCAACCGTCGACCTTTGCTCTTTCATCTTCTTTGGCGCACGCTCCTGCAGCTTCGCTTGCATTCTCAGCTTCAGCCTCCCGCACCCTCCATCCTCCTGGTACCCGCTGCACACGCCGACTCTCTGCCTTTTCTCCCCCTCCTCCCCCTTTCCCTTCACCTCCTTGCGTCTCCTTCTCGCCTCGTATGTTTCGCTTGGAGAGAACGTGCGTCTTTGATGTACAGCGAACACAGGCATGTCGTTGGGGATGTCGTGCCGACTCGTTCTGTTTCTATTTCTCGCTCTTGGCGCCCGCCGTTGTCCGTTTGTTTTTTTCTCTTGTTTTCGCGCCACGGGCGTCAAGCGGCCTGCGCTCTCGCTAGCTCTTCTCCTCTGCCGATATATGTACATCATCGTCTGCCACGTTGCTGCGTGCGCGCATACGTCCTTCGTGCACGTCGCCACTGCTGCTGCGATGGCTGCTAGACTTTGTCATCTCTGGAACACACAGCCTCCTCACGGGCGCATGCTTGTCTTTGGTGTTTTCCGGAACAGTGCAACGCACTCGCGCTAACGGTATGACACTCCCCTCGCACCTGTCTGCAGAGCACTGCACCCACACCCTTCCCATGCCCAGAAGACACCACATGCCAACGTTGTTTGGATGGCGATAAAGGTGCTGAGTTGGTGGCTGGGGGGGGAGATGGCCGTGCTGCTTCGGCCCCACCGCGCCCCTTGTCTGCCCTGCCACCCGCACACGCGTTTGCGCGCAGCACAGACAAAGATGAGCGAGAGGCGCACAAACAACGCGGCGCACGTCATTTTATTGTTCTCGTGCGTGCACGCGGTGACGCTGAGCCGACTCTTGACTCACCGACGCGGGCGTGACAGGAGAAGACCCGGCCGCGTTTTCGGAAAACTGCCGTGCGACACTCCCACGAACCTCCGCACATGGCCCCTTTCCGCGCAACACCGCGACACTTGCTGGCTGGCCGGTCGGCTTCTCCCCCTCGCTTCCCATGTTATCCATTCCATCTGCTTCCCTTCCATGCCGACCCCCTCACTGCTTCCCTCCACAGAGAGAGAGAGAGAGGGACGCATTCGCGGACTACTGCGGGCGCCTCCTCGTCGCCCAGTTCTTTTTCTGCGATTTCTTGCACGCTAGTGTTCGCGTCGGCCTTGAGCGCTTCTCACTTCGCCACTCACCCGCTCGTTGCGTCTAAGCAGGCGGCATCAGCCCATTTCCCTGCTCCATACCTCAAGGTTCGTTGGTCAAGAGAGAAGGTTCCTGTCAAACCAGAACGCACACACACACACACACACATACATACACATATACCCGTAAGCAGACACACGCTCGCGCCCGGTGCAGCCACCTGCGCCGCCATAGAAGAACACTTAGCCGCAGCTCGCGTCTTTCGTGGTGAGCAGCGCCGTCATTGCGTACAGAAGGAACGAACAAGGCAGAGGACAACGCGCGCCAGAAGACGCACTGACGGCGAGATTGTTCGATAAGAGCTCCAGACGTGAGCGCGCAACAAGGACCCTCCCCCCATCTCCATCCGTCTTTGTGTGGCTTCCTCCTCACTCTTGTATCACGGTACCACCGCCACAGTCACATGATGAGTCGCCTTCCACACTTTCGCAGTGACTCGGACTTCCACCGAGACGAGGAAAGCTCGCAGAGCATGTCGCAGGTGCGAGCCAGACCTGCCATCCGTCTCGACACGTCGCTTTCCTTCATCAGTACGACAAGCATTCGGGCAGGCACCGCGAGCGGGCCAGCCAGCCCGCTGCTTGGCGCACTCGGCGGCGACAGTATCAATGACGTCTGCAGCAGCGCTGCCGCCGTCTCCTCCCCGACGCCGTTTCACATGCGCGATGTAAATGTAGAGGCGTCTGGACAGTACTGTCTCCAGTCCCTCAAGGCGAGCCACAGCCGCGCTGTGTCGGACTCGCGCTCTGCTCACTCATCTTCGCGGCTCTACTCGCAGCAGCAGCAGCAGCCGTCGCAGCACCAACATTGCCCTCTTTCTCTCTCTCTTTCGTCGTGCTCGCCGTCGGTGAGGACGGACTACGACGCCCACAGTCGGCCTCGACGCGGCGGGCAAGCGCGCTGTCTCGCGTCTGAGGCGGAAGGCGATAAGCTGGAAGTCCTGGAGTCGGAGGCCACAGTGATGATACGGCCCTCAGATCCAAGGCCGTACGGCACTGACGCAGACGACGAGCCTGGGGTGCGCGGCCAGTGTGTGATGAGCTCGACGGTGTCGCCGGCGCCTCGCCGTGCTGTGACGCTGCCCAGCAACTTCGAAGATGGGCTGAGCATGCCTCTCAGCGAGGGTGCCGAGCAGCATGACGAGGAGTCGTCGCGGGGCCGGGGCAGCAAGTGTGCCGCGCGTGCTGACGGCTGTGGGGGGCTGAACCTCGACCACGGCGCACAAGGGGACGACCAGGAGGACGATGCAGAGAGCATGTCAAGCGCCACCCCACCGCCGCGGCGTGCTTTCATGCTCTCTCGCCGGTACAGCAGTGCGGACGTGGAGAGCGACGCGGAGCCACCGCGGTCTGCTGCCGAAGAGGCGGAGAGGCGCACGCCCACGCGAATGCCGTACGTGGATTTCGCTGCGGACGCACCACGAGGGAGCACCATCCTCGTCGTGGACAACGGAGACGAGGACGAGGAGTCTGCCTTTACGGATGGCCGGCCAACCGCCGCAGTGATCGCACGCGCAAATGCGCACCCGCCCGCTGTCGCTCATGCGCCGCTTGCCGAGGGGCCCGCGGTGTCCCCCACGCTACCGGACGGTCGTCTTGTCAAGGGCGTCGTGGTGGAGGCAGAAAAGGATGCGCAGCACCGCGCCCCGCTTACCCCCCTCCGTGCGACTGCAGCCGAGAGAGAGTCGGTGAGCAGCCACAGTCGAAGTCTGAGTAGTGCCGGCAGCAGCAGGATGATGAGCCCGCTTCCCCGGCCTGCGCCACACGTGGCTCAGACTACAGCGACATCGACGAGGTCTTCGCCGGCACATGTGCGAGGGACCGTGCGCGCGGTCTGTGACGATACCGGAGGCGCGACAGAGCAGCAGCAGCAGCGGGCCGGCACGAAGACGGTTCTGGCGAACAAGGCCGCGAACGCGCCTGTGAACACGACGACGACCACCGCCACGACTGCCGCCAACACTCAGCCTGCGAGCAGCACGCTGGAGTCTGAGCTGCAAGCGACGCCGATGATACCAGCGCAGCTGGACGCAGCGGCGGCTCTCCCAGCTGCTGCAGACGGCGGTCCGGCGAGTGTGACACCTCTCAACTCCTTCATGGCGCTGAACAGCATCTCCGGCCCGTCGTTGTCGGCGACAACAACGGCGATGAGTTCGCTGTGGCTTGTCAGCGGCTCGACGCCTACCCCGCTCCGCCGACTCCGCGACCGCGATAGGGAGGTGTCTGCAACGCTACACACGCAAGAGGGAGAGGCAGAGGAGACGAGCAAGGGCAGTGACACCGCCCGAACTCAGACGGAGCGTGCGCTAAAGCTGGCAGACGAAGCCGACGCCTCTGCAGTGACGGCACCAGAAGCGGGAGTCGAATTGCACGGGAGCACCCATCGGTACTCCGCTCCCGCCGACACTTCTGCGGAAGTGGAGCAGCTGATCGCCTCAGCAGAGGGCGCGCATCACCACTGCAGCTCCTCAGCTCCCCGACACACCGCTACAGACTCCGCCGCGAGCCCCGCGGTCTCAGCGCCGTCTTTTTCACCGGAGCCGGCGCGCCCACAGGCTGACGCGTACTGCCTGTCGTCGCCGCCTCTCGCAGCCGGCTCTGCCGCCTCCGCCTCCGTCCAGCTGAACTTCCTCTCGGCCAAAGACGACGCGGTGACGCCTGTCGACCTGCGGCCACTGCCTGCCTCTGAGGCGGCGACCACGCAGTATCGGTACAGCACGGCTACACCCCCGCCTTTCACCACCGCCGGTACTCTCCGCAGGCCCTCGGAGACTGCGCCGTCGATGTCCTCGCCGTCTTCGGCCGAGTCGGCGCGTGTCAGCGAGGAGGTGAAGGAGCTGGTGAGGCGCGCGCAAGCCGAGGTGTGCCGGACACGGGAGAGTCTTTTTTCTGCCCTGCGGGACTACCGTGCCAGCTTCCACTTCTCGGAAACGTCGCCGACTGCAAAGAATACACTCTCGGCCACCGCGCCGACGCCTGCTGCGCAGTTGACTGCGACGGTTTCGACCACCGCGTGCGCATCGCTGAGCGTCTCACCCATGCTGACGCGCAGTCTCCCACTTTCCACTGTCACAGTGGCCGCAGCGGAGCCGTCTACGTCTCCATCGGCTGCGCTGAAAACAGCCTCTGTGCTTACAACGCGTACGTCGGGGGAGTGGCGATCTGCCGCTATTGCTCTGCGGCCACAGCTGAGGGCCGCTGCGGACGCCATCCTGCGATGCCTGCAGGGCTACGACGCGAGGGATCACGGCGTCCTGCCCATGGAGACGGTCGTGCGTGTCACGTACTTCGTCATTACGCGACGGCAGATGCCACCCGCGACTTGGTCGCTACGAACGGCAGAGGGCGCCTTGGCTGCCACACCGATGCGGGCCTCCATGGTCGCGTCGGGTGGTGGTGCGGCGACTCGCTCCGATAGTGCGCACCTTCCGTCTCACAATGCTGAGGGCCGCCGCGCGGTACTGCTATCGGGGACGCCGCTTGGCCGTCAGCTGAGCAGCAGCGAGGCCGGTGAGCCTCGTCACCGAGTCGCGACAGCGTCACACAAGCTCTTCGAGACACCGCGCCAGCAGCGCCTGTCCCTCGATGCACACGGTACGACGACGCGTGTCGGGGGGAGCGGCTCGCTCTTCTTGTCCTCGCACCTGATCGGCGTAACGCGGCCTCGGGACTGCAGCAAGTCTGACGCAGATGCGGATGACGAAGACAAGACGGCGAAGCCGGAGTGCTGCGGCCGTCCGGCAACGTGCATCTCCCCCAGCCGGACGCTAGAGCATGTTATGATGCTGCAGCAACGCCGCGCCGAGGAAGAGCTGTACATGCAGTTCTACTTCACCGTGCTGGAGGCGTTCAAGCAAGTGTTTGGCGAGCGGTACGCTTGGCGCCACCTAGGGGCCACCAATGCCAGCCGCCATGACTGCGCCATCAACGTCGCCCAGCCGGCGCAGAAGCGGCGAAGGACAAGTAATGCGGCGCCGCCAGAATGCAGTGATCTCTGCGGCCACACGCACGTGACCGCAACCGAGGCAGATGCGGAGCAGACTCAGCTGGAGGTGGTGAACGAGTTCAATGACGTGGCAGGGCCGCTGGAAACGCTATTTCCACGACTTCGCCAGCAGTACGCGCTCCTTCAGCGGGAGAGGCGCGACTCCGCTGCTGCGGCACCGAAGTCGATCGTGGCGAGCACAGACAGTTCACTGATGGTTGCCCGGACAGCTTCCGAGTCCGCGCGCACGGAGGCGGCTGCGGCTGCAGCGGGCCTCGCCCGTCGCCCTCCTCCGCTGGATGTTCTCGTGTACTACCGCAAGTTTATAGAAAGCCTAAGGGAGCTCTGAGCAGGCATCGGAGAGAGAAAGAGAGAGAGGGGTGGGGGGTGGGGCAGAAGCCGACATGGCCTGTGCACGTGCACGCTTAGGCTCGAGAGAGAGTGGTCAGGGAGGGGGAGGGAGGCGTGGGCGTGCGTCTTTCCTCGTTTTTTTTTGTCTTTGGGCGTGCGTCGGGAGTACTTCCTCCTCCCTTAACAGGCTGTGTCGCGCTTTGTGTGCCGGCAGTCTGCTTGTGTGCCACGATCTACTCTGTGCTGGTGCGTATCGGTTTCGCGGGTGCGCCCTCTCCAGAGAAGTACGCCGGGTGAGGACGCGGGTGGAGACACGGACACCGTCTTTCATGCGTTGTTTTCTACACGCTGCCTCATCCTGGACGTGAAGGATGTGGAGGAGGGAAAAACAGGGGCGTGTGCATCCGCCGGCGGCCCGGGCACCTTAGGGGTATGCATGCCCCTGCTTGTCCCTCCTTATCTGCTTGGTTGATGTATTTACCCCCACCCTGTACTCGTGTCCGTGTCGTTTTCGTTGGGCACTCTTCTGAGTTCTTGATCGGCTTGGGTTATAGAGGTTATGGTTACCGTGCCTCCTCCTCCAACCCCTCCCTTTGCCCTCTCCGACTCTGGCGTCTCCTTGTGTTTAGACAACGCGCTCATGTGGTCTGTCTGCTTGCCTCATCACCTCACCTTCATCGCTCCTTCGCGTGATTTCATCGCCTCCTCGGAGCTGGGCGCGTCGGGAGGGGTGCGCCGAAGGGTTAGGCTGGCAGGGAGGAGGGTGTGCCGGCAGGAGGCGCCTATAACATGGCGCGCATTGGTATTTCCGAACGTAGATCTCTGCCCCCTTCTTACACACCCGCACCAGCGCATATGCAGATAATGTGAGAGCGATGCTTGCTTGCGCCTGTGTGATGAGACACCACTCTTCTGACATGCGATGCGCAGCCGTGTTGGCGCACGCACATCGCACGCGACGGTGTCTTCGCATATGTGGTCCCTGTGATTGTGGGCTACTAGATGTTGATCAGTTAGCACGGAGGCTATTCTGTGTTTTTCTTTTTTTTTTCGCTCTGCGTGGGCAAACTTCGTGTGTGTGTGGGAAGGAATGAGCGTGACCGTACACTCACCCCGGCCTCTCTTCCCCATCTTCCTTCATCCGCGCGGCTGCGGTGGCACTCCCCTCTGCCTCTTCCTGTCCGAGACAACCAAGAAGGCGCAGAGGCACACACGCCAGCTGCTACACGAATCCAGATGCGCGTGTGCATGCATCAGTGAGCAATGCGTTCCACGAATAGAGGTAACCCCCACATGAACCTTCTCAACAACGCCTGAGCGAAATGGCGGCTGCGCGCCGCTACCAAGGAGAATGATGGCGATGCGACTAGCGCAGCCCTTTCCTATCTCGCTCTGCATCGCTGCCATCGCGTGTGGTGAGCGCTCGTGCATGCCTTCGCTTGGGGATGCCTGTGCGCGCACGCTAAAGCATCCACGTGCGCACATCGCCAGTCATCCAGGCTCGCGTATGCGAGGGCGAGGGAAGGACACGGAGGCTGACGATCACATGCCGGATAGTTACAGTGCTCCGCCCCCTCCTCAGCCACCGATGCAGCTCTTCCGACTCCACACGCTCCCTTACCTCCTCCCTCGACATGATGAACACGTGTCTCTCTCCCTCTACACATACACACGCACACACATACCCTTAGAAGCCAGCGCATCATTACCTCTAGTGGTCAGATGACGGCACAAACACCCTGAGAGTGTGACCCTCCCTGCCTCTTCCCTGCACTACGCATACACGCCTGCCCAGATAGCCGCTCCCGCGCACACACGCACATCCACGCACATCCACGCACACCCACGCACATACACGCAGATAGATGCATATGTGTATGCGTGTGTCTATATACAGGTATACATTGTAGATCTATGCGTGCGTGTATATCGCCTCCACTGTGCTCCCTATTTCCGTTTTTTTATTGTTGTGATTTGCGGTTTCTCTTTGTGCTCACTCGATTGCCATCGCTGCCGAGCGTATGCGTGCGTGCGTGCGTGCGCCCCTCCCGCCTTCTCCCTCCCTCTGTGAGTCGTCGAGGTCTACAATGCTGAACTGCCAGGGTAACCCCTCCCTCAGTGGCGCTGCCAGTGCTGCTGTGGGTGGTGCATCGGGGGCTTCGCGTAGCACCTTCAACGCCGCGCACATCAAGGTCGAGTTCAACCAGTACTGGTACTCCAGGAACACGGTCCACCACCTTGTGCGCGAGGTGTGCCATCACGCCACCGCCTGCGCCTTCTTGTCCACCCCGTCGCTCTTCTTTGCACTGGACGAGCGCCGCGGCAATGAGACGGCCGAGGACGAGGCACGGATGACGCAGCTTCGGCGCTGCAGTCGCGTGTTCGAGTACGACGCCCAGTGGGCCAGCGACCCGTGCTACGTGCACTACGACTTTCACCAGCCGGACCAGGTGCCGATTCAGTACATGGCTGCCTTCGACTACGTCGTCGCCGACCCGCCATTCATCACGGCGGACGTGTGGGCGCATTACGCGACGACGGCGAAGCTGCTGCTCAAGGAGGGCGGCAAGCTGCTCTTCACGACGGTGCTGGAGAATCACACAATGCTGGAGAACCTGCTCGATCGCCCGCTCTTCATTGCCGCCTTCTACCCCCTTGTGGAGCACCTAACGTACCAGTACGTGTGCTTCCTCTCGTACGAGCCCACCTGTCTCGCGCAGCCGAACACGGAGCTGCCCGAGGCGGACGCGAAGATGGTGGCAGCCGTCCGCGTGGCAAACGACCTGCGCTCTTCGGAGAGGGAGTTCGCGCTGCAGATGGCGCAGCGCAAGCGTGAGGGCGAGGAGCGGCTGCCCACTGCCGCCTTTGAGCGCGACAACGAGCTCGCGCAAAATCCGGAGGCGAGGCAGCGCGCAGAGGCGGAGCGAAACGCCGTGAACTGGGACACGATCCCGATCGAGAAGATGGAGTGGGGGCACATCCCGGAAGGGCTCACCATGTACCCGGAGGGCAACGTGCCACCGACCGCGGTGCAGCAGAGGGCTGTGTCTGGCACCAGCGACGATCCGGCGGCGGCGGCACCGGTAACCGCTGAGAGCTTTGGGCTCGAGTACGACGCGTGTCGGCGCCTTCGCGCGAACCTGGACGCCTTCAAGAGCTCCATTGATGCAATGCAGCGCCACATGGACGCGCAGATGAAGCTGCGTCACCAGCGGGTGAAGCTGAGCAAAGAGTTGACTGCGCTGAAGGAGGCATCCAAGCATCATGACGACACCGCGGAACACGACGCGTCTGCCGTCACCCCGGCCGCCGCGGGCTTTTCTGCCTCTGCAATCGAAGCACAAGTCGCCGAGGCAACGAACGCCATTGCAATGAATGAGCGGGAGCGGGCCGAGCGGCTGGATGAAATGGAGCTGCTGGCGCGGCAGATTGAAAAAGGAGAGGCGGAGCTGGCGGCGCTCGCGCTGCAGCAGCCGTCCTCCGCCTCTCCTGCCACCGACATGGCAGCTGCTGGTGACGCGGATACCAACGCGGCCGGTGCAAGCGGCCAGCAGTCCCCATCCGCCGCCACCCCGTATTATGCCCCCTATGCGGCGGCCATGACGGAGTGCATTCAGGCGTATCGCTCGGTTGAGGCAAAGAAGGTGCCGCTGCAGGAGCTCGCCGCGGATGCGACGCGTCGCTTCAAGTTTCCTGTCTTTGCGCGCATGAAGGAGTTGTTGCAGCGGATGAAGGAGCTGAAGCAGCAGCGGTGACGCCACATTTGCTCGCGTATGTCGGCGTGTGCGCGGTGCGCTGCTGCGCAGCTGCAGAGGCGCGCATACCTTTCCTCGGGCTCCTTGTCGACCACACCGAAGGTGCACCGCTCCTCTCCCACCCCCACAATGTCATTCGTAACCATCTCTCTCTCTCGCGCGCGTGTGTGTGTGTGCCATAAAGACAAAGAGGCGTTAAAGCAACTGTGAAGAGCTGTACACGCGTGGGTGAGCACGTCGCTGTCTCTCTCTCTCTTTCTCTTCATGCACTGCGTGTGACGCGCACGGCTCGCCGCGCAGAGATACGCCGACAAGCTCATGCACAGACAAGAACGAGCAGAAAAACGGAACTCGCTGACAGCAGGCACGGATTTTTTTTCGTGCGAGAGGCAAGACTGCAAAGCTGACATGAAACCCCTTCTCTGCCCCCCCGCCCCCCTTTCTCCCCCCCTTCACCCCTCATCCTTCTCTCCCATCACGCTTGCAACCGTGTCCTTCCAGCTTCTGCAACAAGAGATCGTAACGCATCCTTCCTTTTCTCTCTCTCTCACTCGCTTCGTGTTTTCATTTCGCTCATCACAGATCGGCCCCCTCCCTCCACACACACACACACACACACACACTCCAACAACCCCTCGCATACCACTGCACTCTCCCTTGTCTTTCTGTGCTCTCACCGCTTCCCCCCCCCCCCCCCATCTTCTCCTTCGTCGTCTCGCGCTTACCTCCTCCTTCGCGGCTGTTGTGTAGGGCGTTGGCGCACCGCATTCTGCCCCTCCCCCTCCCCCTCCCCCCCCTAGCCGCACACACATATTTTCTTTTTCGCTCGGTTGACCATCCACTCAGCAGGAGCGGCATTATCGTGAGCTCGCATCGTCCGCAGAAGCCGCACGGCCTCCAGACCCCTCCTCCCGTGTCTTTCACCTCTTTCTTTCCCATCCTCGTCGACACCTTCTGCGTGTTCGAGTCGACGGGGACGACAGCGCAGCAGCATCACGGATCCCCGCTACCACTTGCCTTTACCCCTTTTCCTTTCGTTTCGCGGGCACGCTGCTTGCGAGCCCGATCCCCTCTCCCACATCAAGCCTCTTCAATCGATAACCAAACTTTTTTACAGCAGCTGCGGCGCTAAAATCAGTGGAAGGATGTACGCTCTCGAAATCTCGACCACCTCGCCGTGCCGGTCGGCACCATACTACTCCCTGGTGATTCGTAAACCGTACATTCTCGGCCAGTGCGCGGCGGCCGATATCAGCCTAGCATACGAGGGTATCTCGGACGAGCACGTGTCCGTGACGGTCCTGCATGAAAAAGAGGCGGCCCGGGAGGTGGAGGCAGCCGCACGCACAGTGCCAGCAGATGAGCACGACAGCGACGTCGCGGCCAATGACGCGCTGGAGGAGCAGCACAGCGGGGTCTCTGATGCGCCCGCCGAAGCTGGCGGTGAAGGTTGCAGGCTGGTAGTGCGTGTGACGGCCCTACCCACAAAGGGCGACGCTGAAGTACGCCTTGGTGAGACGACCCTGAACTCGGGCGACTCGGCGATCGCTCACGACGGCGACATGCTATATCTTGGTGATGGCATCTGCGGCACTTTTCGCTACCGCCCGCTGATGGTCGGTATGGAGCGTAGTGCGTACCCCGAGGACTACATGAATGACCTGCACCGCATGTTCGGCCAACTAGGTGCGACTCTTGTGGATGTGCCGATACCCTCGCACGAGGCGCCGGCGATTCCTATTGGGCAGCTGTACTGTGCTGCCGAGCTCAACGACAGCTCCAACTGCTTGGCTGCCCTTTCCTACGGCTACTCCATTGTGCAGCCAACATACGTGTTCGAGTGGTTCGCGGCGGTGGCGAAGAACGCGGCGGCGCCGCTCAGCACGCTGCCGGCCCCGTCGCGCTTCGAGGTGCCGGTGCGCTGCACGACTCACCCCACCTCCACCACATACCTCCGCCCTGAGTCGGACACCTGCCCGTTCTCCCTCTTTCCCATCCCGTCCACCGCCATGACCAACCGCTCGCGCGCTGACTTGTTTGCCGACCGCGTCTTTTTCTTCTTCACGGACGCTTCCGCGATGCGCTACTGGCGCGCGGTCGAGTGCTGCGGCGGTGCCGTCTACGGCCCGGGTGACGTGGAGGCGGCGAAGGAGGCGATCCACGCGCTGGTGGAGTCGCAGCGCGAGGCCGGTGCGCCCGCCAGCCGCCTACCGGAGAATTTCTACATTATCATCGACAACACATCGGAGGCAGTGCTGCTGAACTCGGGGCTTGAGGCGGCATCGCCGGAATTGATGGCGTTCATCGAGGAGGCCTGCGCCACCTCCGGCGCCACTCACCTGCCTGTGATGGCCGACCACTCTCTCTTCACAGCTTTGCTAAGCAACAAGTTCTACGAGGAACCGGTGCCACTGACGGCCGAACCCCCGACTGCTGCTGGCGTGGGATACAGCACCGCGCACAGCGACCCGGGCGATGCCTCCGCGATGCCGTCGCTCAACCTCCATACGGACGACGGCGAGGAGGGCGCGGGCACCACCAGTGCAGGGGCGCCGCGGTCGGGGTATGCTAGCGGTGGTGCCGCGTCGTCCAGGGTCCGCTCCGCCTCTCGCGTGAGTGAGCGTCGCGCTAGCTCCTTGCATCGCGCCATCGCCCACACCCTTTCATGGAGCCAGATGCGCTCCCGAAGCCGCCAGTGTGCTCGCTCCCCCTCCGCAAGCATGCCTGGGAAGAGCGACGGGGGCCTCTTCTTCGCCAACAGCGGGCACCTCGGGAGGCGTCGCCTCGTGCCCTTCGCTGTTCAAGGTGAGCCGCGCGCTTTCATTGAATACTTTGATGTGCTGCGTGTTCGCATCTACACCTTCCTCGTGCGCGAGGAGCCGAAGCTGGATAAAGCCATCACGGTCTATCACAGGAACTACTTCGTTGACAGGGACACCATGGACTACGCCCTGGAGGTGAAGGCGCAGGCGGTCGACTTCATAGAACGTGTGGAGGACTTACTGGCGGGCAACGTGTGCCATGGTTCGTACACGGAGTCGCTGCACCGCTTCTGGGCCGACTGCAGCGAGATAAACACAAAAGCAGAACACCTGCTACACTGCTGGGACCGGAGCATGTCGGCCGCTGTCCTGACTCGCCGCATCCTCTCTCGCCGAGCAAGCAGCACAGACAGCCGCCGTGCGACGTCGTCGCGTAGCATGACCTCGCGTGGTGCGGCACGGGCAGCGAACTCTCCCGCGTTGGCGGCGTGCAAGGCGGAGCCAGCCACGTCCGACGCCAACGACGGCGCCGACGACAACCAAGCTGCTGTGGCTTTTGTGGACGCTCAACACCCAAACGACAGCGAGAGTGCGTGCGAGCACCAGAACGAACACGCAAGACCCGAGGCGTCGCAGCCACTCGAGGCGGCGAGTCACATTCACGAGCGACCGATGGCGGCGCAGGGCGCCGCTGCGGCGATGGGCCGCTCTGGCGCGGCGGCGGAGTCGCCAGCCACCGCCCCGGACGCCCCCTCCACCTCCACGTCCGCCCGCACATCGCATCGCCGGTCGTCCATGACGTTGCTGTCGCATTCTCGCAGCGGCGCCGCTGCCGCCAAGCCGCGGTCGATCCCCCTTGCGGCGCGGCCGCCGTGGGTGAGCGACTGGAATGATGAGAACAGCAGCCAACAGCAGCTGCAACAGAAGCCACAGCAGCAGCAGAAGTGGGCGGAGCCACGCAAGCCCGCTTCACACACCCCTGCACCGACCTCGGTGCCTTATCCGCCTCTGCGCGTACCCTTGGCGACTCTTCAGCCCGAGTGCGCGGCCGACTCGCCGACGGTTGTGCGTCCGCGCTCGGCAAGGCGTGCCGGCAGCGCCTTCGCTTGCCGCCCGCCTTCGCAGCAGGAGCCGGTGCAACAGACCCACCGGGAGGGCATCAGCGACGGCTCCACCAGACCGGAGGAGACCGAGGATGAGACAGGGGCGCTGACCACGACCACACAGTCTCCCGCGGAGGCACCGGTGATGATGAATGGCACCGAAGAAGGAGACGCGAGCCAAGTGCCCAGCGCCCCCGCACCCGCCCCTGAGCGGGCCTCCGCAAAGAAGACGCGTGCGTCGACGTCGCGGCGCCCCTCGGGGCCGATGAAACCACGCAACAACTCCGTGTCGGCCTCAAAGCGAAACCACTCCGGCTCAACGCCGCGCCGGGCGAACGGCCAGGGCGCAGCTGCTCACCCTGCCGCCAACGGAAATGGCTACCACCAGCGTGACGCGTCTGCGGTTGTGGCTGATAACGGCAATGGCAATACCCAGCAGCAGCGTGCCCACTCCATATGGAAGTACTAAGAGAGGCGCCATTATGATCTCTAAACAAAGGGATCTGTGCAGTGCAAGCGAGTGACCATAGACGAGCACGACGGGAGGAGGTGCGGCGAGGATAGGGCCCGCTTGCGCAAGCCCCTCTCTCCCCAAACGCGTAGGCACGTACGCATCGGTAGGCAGGCGGCTCAGACACATCCCCATGCTGACGCTCCGGTTTCTGCGGGAGGTGATGATGCGCGCAACTGCCGTCTCGAGACGCAGAGCCGCCACCACCACCTCCGTCCCTCCCTGTGTGCCCGCGCCTCTGTCTCTCTGTCTCTCTGTGTGTGGGCGCGTGTCTCCTTCCTTTCTTTCGGTTTACATCTCGTGTGCGGGCTCGAAGCACAAGCCAGTGCCCGCTCACTCGCCCATTCGCGGATCTGTTTTCGCTGCTTCTCTTTCCTCGTACAGTGTCGAGACGGTGCTGTGTGTGTCTGTGCATATCTGTGTGTCTGTATGTTCGTGTGCGGGTGGCGGGATCCTCGAAGGCAGGAGAACGAGGGAGCGAGTGGGCGAGAGCGAGGGAGTAAGGAAAGACGTGGGATAAGGCTTGCTGTCGTGCGCGTGTCGGCCGGTCTCGTACGTCCGTGTGTCCTCTAACGTGTTTCTTCTGCTTTTCATTTCTTTTTTGTGCCTTCGTTGTGTTCCACAGATGTGCCGGCCAGCCGGCGCACGTGCGTGCGTGCATGCGTGCGTGCTGGCGACGGTGCAGATGATGATGATGCTCTTCTCATGCACCTTACGTGCTTCTTCTCTTTATTGCTATTTACCTCCGCGGCTCTTCTTCGTTCCCCTCCCCCCTCTCTCTCCCATTTTTGCACACGCACTCTTCTCTCGCGCGCGCGCGCCAGAACACACAGGCGGGGGTGGGGTCCAGAGGACGGTTGTGCCCGCCCTTGTCTCTCCGGACTTCACCCCCGCCCTTCTCCCCCAACGCGGCTGAGTTTTGTTTGTTCTTGTGCTCTCTTTTCGGTTGCTTCCTGTCTTTGTCTTTGTTGTGCGTGTGTGCGCGCGGTTTGGACGCCTGACCGGATGATGATCGACACCCTCTTCCCCCAGGATACCTGTGCGCTCCTCCTCCTCCACCCGCCCAGGATCATCGGGCATCACTAACGTGTGTGAAGGTTGCCATCAATGCTATACATACATACATATATATATATATATATGCAAGCGTGCACTTGTATGTGTTCGTGTGTATGGGAGTATGTGTGTGTCTCCTTATCCATTCTCTCACCGTGTGTACGTTTTATTTCTGTTTTGGGCTTTCTGTCTTCGCAAGCGATGATGGTTGTCTGTGTGCATGCACATGCATGTGTGTGTGTGCGTGTGTGTGTGTGTGTGTGCTCTCTGTTTTTGGACCGCTGCTCCTCCTCTTACGCCGTGTTCTTCATCTCTTTCTCTCTCTATATTGCCTTTCCTCTTTACTTTTTGCTGACCCCGACCATGCTGATTCCGGGTCACCTTACTGCGCTATCACACCGGGTCCAGTGCCCGCTCTTTGTGGGGAAGCCAAGCAGCCTGCGCATCCTGTCCCGCCCCCAGTCGGGGTGGGGTGGTGCGGCTGTGGACTCGTGGTGTCGGCAGACAGGCCTGGGCTGGCGCCGTGCCGACGAGGCGTGCTGTCACGATGATCACACCTGCACCAGCTCGCCGCGAATCGTTTTGATGATTCGCCAAGGATACAGAAGGAGTGAGAAGAAAAACGAACAGAAAAGGCAGCAGCCACGGCATGCAGGCAGCGGTGCAGCGTCTCCGAGGACCCTCACCCCTGAGGCTGGCAAACACCTTCCTTGAGCTCACCCGGCATGCAAGTAGACCCGCCCTCACTAGCGGCACGACGGACACCACCGCCTCCGCCGTCGAGATGAACCATGGACGCAGCGCACTTTGGATCAAGGCATGCCGTGTACCCGGGTCTGCCTGGTGCCGATCGCGCAATACGCACGCGAAGAAGGGGTGAGGAAGGGCGAGGGGAGTCCACTAGACACGTGGCCCCGGTTCGACGGTACGAAGGCTCGTCCAAGACGTCCAGGGCTCAGCCGCAGCGCAACAGAGGGCTGGGTGAGCTAAGGTTTTCTGCATACGTCTGTGCGTGCGTCTGGGTGATGACTTGTTGTGTGTCTCTTTCGAAATTTTGTTTTCCTTTCCTATGGTATCTATCTATCTATATACGCACATACAGCGCCATGCTGTGTTGTGTCATGTCGCCGTTGCTGGAGGACTACTTTTTGTGCATGTGTGCGTGCGTGTGTCGCTGCGGACTTTACTGCGACGGATGCGAAGAAGCAAGGAACGAAAGAAGCAGTCTCTAGTGGGGAAAAAGAGCGAGGGCGAGGTGTAACGTGACGTCTGGCTCCCTACATGCAATCAGGAATGTGCTGTAGCTCACTTATGTTTGTGTTGGCGTTGGTGGATGGCGGGCGAGGCTGGAGAGCTTACCGCAAGGAAACCAAACAAAAACCGGTGGTGGAGAGGAGTGAAGTGAGGGAGGATGATACCTATATAGGAAACCAACAAACCGACTCGACTTCTCTGTACACGTTTTTTGACGCTCCTCGAGCGGCTTCTTGCTTATTTTGGCCTTTTTTCCATGTGCGCACGTGTGTGTGCGTGTGCGTGTGTGTGTGTGTGCCGCTCTCTCTCTCTCTCCGTCCTTTCCACGTTTCTCTCTCTTTTAACGCACGCGCATCTGCGCTTCTTGTCTTTCATCTTGTTCTTTGCGTCATCATCGCTGCTTCGTGAACTGTCTCCCTTCCCCCCCTCCTCTCCCCTCCCTCTCTTTCTACCCCCCCCCCTACCCAACCCTCTCCTCGCGTGCACGTGTGCGTGTGTATTCCCCTCTGTCTCGCTCACTGTCTCCTCGCGTGACTGTCGAGCGGAAGGGCGCTTCGATTCTTAGAGGGCTGATCTTAGCAAGTGTAGACACACACACACACACACACACACACGCGTGCACACAGAAAAACAGATGACGTCTTCTCCCTCTCCTCTCTGTGAGCCTGTGCCTGCCTTGGTGTTGTGTCGTGCTCACCAAGTAGCGAAGGAGAGCACACCTTCTTTTCGTCCCTCTCTCCACTTCTGCGCGCACATTTCTAGGAGTGCACATACGTGTATCACTATGTGCGCGCACACACACGTATGTGAGTGCGTGTGTGCTTGTGCGGTTTATGCACCCGATGATCGTGCTTCTCTTCCTGTTCAAGTGGATGGCTGTCCCCAAGGCACCCTCCCCACCCCACACACTGCGATGCACAGAGACACCAACACTGGCGGCCATGCTGCAGTGACTGGAAAGAGGGGCTGTGGGGTAAGGGGTGAGGTATGGTGTGAAGAAGCGGATCTGAGCGGACCCATCACAATGGACGAGAAGGACTTCACAAATAGATCAGTGCCATTTCATGTTGACACTACTTCGTCTTCCTTGTGCTTTCTCTTCTTGCCCCCCACCCCCTTCCCTCCCTCGCTCTCTCCCCCTTCCCTCCCGCCCTTCTTTCTCGCCACCGCTGCCTCATACGCCACCTCTCCTTTTCCTTTCTTGTCTCTGTCTCTCTCTCTCCGCGCCCCATTTCTTTCTTGTTCTGACACACCTGCACAACGATAATGATGCTGGGGCTTGCGAAGGGCGTAGGAAGGGAGGAAGGAAGGAAGGAAGGGGGAGCGGTGTCGGTAGCTGATAGGGGTGGTCCTGCTGGCGACTGTGCGTGTGCGCTCGCGCATGCCCATGTTTCAGCTTCCTGTCTTTTCTAATACTCGCGGAGGTTTGCGTGCGTGTCGCTTCATCGCTTTAGAGCGCACCTTTTCTCTGCGGCATTCCTGTCACATGTGTTGCCGCACGTTGTCTTGTCGCCGTCACAAGGTGGTGTGTGTGTGGGGGGGGGGGGGAGGGCGTTGTGCTGTCGAGGCGTCACTCTTATCGGTTTTTCTTCTTGAAGGCGTTTAGCTCTTTACCTTCTCACCCCGTCCCACCCCCTCCCTCTCCTTCTACCTTCTCTGGCACACACACACACACACGCACACACACACACACACACATGGAAGCAATGTGTGTGTGCGTGTGTGTGTGTGTTGGACGCCTCGTTTTGTGTGCATGCCTCCGTCTTGCTGGCTCGAACTTATTGAAGCTCGGAGGGCGCGTTGCGACTTTCCATGTTGTTTTTTGGGGCCTTCTTTTTCATGGCTTGCTTGCTTTACCTTTTTCAGGTGTGTATGTGTATGTGTGTGCATGTGTGTGTGTGTGTGTGTGTGCATGTGTGTGTGTGTGTGTATGTGTGTGTGTATGTGGATGTGTGTGTGTATGTGGATGTGTGTGTGCTTGGCTGAACTTTATACGCTTCCTCCTCCTCCTCGCTGCTTTCACCTGCGTGTACTACCTCTCTTACTTTGCTCTTCTTTTACGCGCTGTCTTGTCTTTGAGTGCACTGTGTCTCCTCTTAGCGCTTGCTGCTGCTGCTGCTAAGTTGGGGTGAGGCGTAGCCGATGCTGGACCACTTGCTCTTCTGATTTCTCTTCGTAGCGACACCAACATCACACACGCCCACGCGCAAGTAGCAGCAGAACGAAAAGGAAGCAACAGAGAAGACCACCTGCCAACGAGTCTTTCAATGACACCTCTCTCCTCTCTCCCCGAGTACACATGCCAACAGACATTCACATATGCGTATGTGCGTGTGTGTGTGTGTAACCTAACACCCCTCTCGGTCATCGATGGTGGGTAGGATGGATTCGAAGCGCAGGCGGCAGGGGAGAGAGACGGCACACCCAAACAAACAGAAATAGCGCGGGTGCGCGTGCTCTCACTCGCTCTGTCTTCCTGGGGTGAGGGGGAGACGGAGGGAGGGGCAGGACAGGTCTCTCGCGACGTTGCCACTGGGCATCGTTCCTGTTTCCAATGTTTTTCTGTTGCTATTGCACTGCCCCGTCGTCGAAGCAGCTAAAAATGGCTGACACACACACACACACATACACACGCGCGCATGTGCGCTTATCTGGGACATGTCGTGCACAGTGCCAGCGCAGTCTGTGTATGTATGTGTGTGTGTGTGTGTGTGTGTGTGTGTGTCTCCCTCTGTGTGTCGTCTGCCTTCATGCTCTCTGACCTGTTGAGCTTCTCTTACTTTCTTGTGTGTGCGTGTGTTCGACGATCTCATCTTGATTATAAGCTCCTTCCTTTTTTTTTCGTATGTGTGTGTGTGTGTGTGTGTGGCGTCTGCGAGGTTGTGGCACCGCGGACTCTCATCGTACTGGCACACACACATGCGTTCACACGCACGCGTGCGAACGGGCATGGACACGCAGATATCTTAACAACGAGGACGCTGCGATACGAGTGGACGAAGAAAGAATGAAGGAAACGAACGAAACAAAAATTTGACAGGCATGCGTGGCTGCGTGGTTGCGTGTTTTCTTTTTTGATCACCGCGCCTGCAGGGATAAAGGAACACCCACCCACCCACCCACACACACATGCAACACCGTTGATGCGCCAGTGCGCGTGTTTGGCACACACATTGCATACAGGGACGACGACAGCTACGCGTCATTTTTCTCCCTACCTGACAATGAAAACTTCCTCTTGCTTGCTCCTTGTCTGTCTGCCTTCTTCCCCCCGCAGCCAGCGGGCGCTCTTTTCTCGCTAGTCACGTGTTGCCACTGGTCAGGGATCACACACTCACCCTCTCTCTCTGCGGACTCTCGGTCTCTCCGTCACTCGGTCAGGCAGACACACCCATACATACGCATACGCACACAACCGCTCGCATTTGTTTTCCCTTGAGCACTGCCCCATTCAAGATAGAAAAGAAAGAGGGCGCGCGCTCTCTCTGCTTCGAGGTCGCCTGCACCCTTCCACCCTCCTCCACCTGTCGTGCGGCTTATACATATATTTCTGTTGTCGTTGTCGCCGTCACCGTCATCAGCTGACGCTGCGGACCGTTGTTGTGCAATCCGCGTCGCAGCCTATAGCACACCGACATCGGATTTTGCTTGTTCCCCCCCGTTCCCTTGAATGGGCCAACGCGTGTGCATAAGCGTGCGTGCATAGGTGTGTGTGTGTGTCGCCCCCTCCCCTCCCCCTTTACGTTTGCACCGATGAACTTCGCCGAGGCGTTTCGCGACGCCGTGGGCGAGATTCCCTACACAGGCGACGAACTCATCAACGCGCTCCGGGCAGCGCGAGCGCTGCTGGCGTCGCTCCCGGACGACATCCATCTCGAGCAGAAAAAGCGATTTGACCGCCAGAACCGCCGTCTCTCGGGTGAGGTGATCGACATTCCCGTCTCAGAGAGCGAGTCGTCCGAGGAGGACAAGGACGGCGACGATGAGGAGTGTGCTGAAGGGAGTCGTCGCACAGGCACCGGCAAGGGGACCGCAGTGGACGCTGGCGCCATTTCTGCCGCGGATGAGGTAGCCGCCCCGTCATCGCAGTTTTCCACGCCCGCCGCCCTGCCGCCTGCCGCCGCCTCTGAGGGGGCCAATGATGGGGGAGCGGTTCAATCAATCGCGACCACGTTACCAGCGGATCAAGCTTCCCATCTCGCTGCCAGCCATGGAAGCCTCCGTGATGGCAGCGGCTTCGTTTCGCCTGCGTCGCTTCATAGTGGCAATCCGCTGCTGCGGTCCGAGGCTACTTCTTCGTGTGACGCGCCAAGGGAGCCTGCCAAAACGCATGGGCAGCGGCGGCACCGGGGCACGAGCTCGGAACAGCGACACAGAGCGTCCCCCAGGCCGTGGGACAACTGCGACGCTCGCCACACCCCGTCAGCGTCGAGCACAACGGCATCGTCGCTGTCGTGCGATGTGGATGATGAGAAGAGGGAGCGTGTGCGGCAGCTCGAGCTGTACGACCAATCTCCGAGCAAGTGGCTACACCAGTTCATCTGCATAGGAGCGAAGCTGTTCGGGGAGCAGATGGAGGACTATTTTCGTGCCGTGCACACCTTGATCTACTACATGGCGGTACGGCGAAAGCGGGTGGAGCAGCGCTGCCAGTACTTGCGCAACCGCGCTGCGCAAGAGGGCACAGAGGGTGTCGATGCGCGGCTCTCTGACGCTGCCGCGCGGGCCTTCTCATATACTTCCCGCGTCAGCTGCGAGATGGCGGTAACAGCGGTACACGAGGACGGCGCCGCCGCCTCTGCCAGCGAAGAGGCGATGAAAAATATAGAAAGCAGCGACGATAATGACGAGGATGATGATGGGGAGGTGTTAGAGGGCTTTTACATTTCGAGAGAGGTGAAGCGGAGCATACGTGTGGGACTGCCGGATAATGCCTTTCGCCTGCGTGACAGCATCCATAATTTCTTCTTCTCGTGCTACGCGACTGTCATCATCCAAGGATCCGTGTCGGTGGCGCAGATCAAGCAGGCCGCAGTCGAGGTTGTGCGCATCTGCCGCTGTGTGTTGACATGGCCACGCTACCCGCTGAACTTGCGGGCACAGTGGGCGGACGACCGGGAGGATCAGCTCCGGCAGTTTCTTAACAAGTGGCTGGGGGAGGCGAACGGGCATCTGGTGACACTCATGATGGCGCCTCCGGAGGCGCCGGCAGCGGTGGGGCGTCGCGCAGGCGCACAGAGCGAAGCGGACGTTGACAACTCCACCACGGCACGGTCGTCGCCGTCTACGGTGGATGCCGAAAGCATCATGGCTGACGATGGCAGCTCCCGGCATGACGGCAACGACGACAGCGAAGATGAGGACAGTGAGGTGGCCGTCGGCCCTAACAGCGTCAACGTGCCGCAGCAGAAGGTGTTTCTGGGACCACAAACTCGCGGCGAGGACGCCATCGCGATGGCGTACGAGTTTGTGCGGAGCCCGGCGCCGCACAGCACACCTCTTGCACGCTTGGTGGCGGACACAGTGCCAGGGAAGAGTGTGGGCACGCTGCTTCCGTGCATCGAGCAGCCGGAGCGCCGTACCTTCAACGACGGGTTCTGCCGCCTGGCACCCTCTCTGTCGCAGAAGGAGCTCGAGCTGATCACGGAGCTGATGCAGCTGCCGCTCACGGAGATGCCGGTCGTGAATGAAGATGACAAGGGCAATCATGACCAGCGTTCGTTGCATGAGGCAGAGAAGGCGATCGTGAAGCACTGGGCATCGCCGACCTACGACCCGCGCGGGGGTGAGCTGACGGTGCTTATCAACCCCACAAACGCGTTTCGCCTGCAACTCAGCAACCCGATCATCTTCTCCCTCGGCGGCGTGCAATGTGACATGTGCTGCGTGACGGAGCGTCGCGTCAGCTTCCAAGCCGTGCTCGACAGCGGCGTGCGCAGCGAGGTGGTGCTGGAGTACGAGGGCTGCATCGGGTACGATGTATGCGTCGCATGCAGCTACTACTACTACAAGAGCAGCGAGATGCGGCTGCTGCGCGCAGTGCACCCCAACCCGCATCTGCGCGCTCCGTTTGCCTTTGGTCGCTTCTCCAAGACGAGGGTGCACACCATCCGCGCGTCTGCCTGCGAAGAGAGCGAGGGTGATATGACGGTGGAGGTGGTCATGGGCGTTTCACCGTACGGCGTGATGCCCGTCGGCTGGGTCCTTCCTGTAGATCGGCTGGCCGAGCTGAGCGCTGCGTGCCCGATGCTCGCCGAGGAGACGGAGCTGACCGCCGCCGTGCACGCGACTCTGCCTGTGCCTCCACAGGACTGGAAACAGCACTGCACCATCGCCAATATCAGCAGCCTCTTGGCGGAGACGGACGGGCGTTGCGACACTGCCGCCGCGATGGCAAGTCGGCATGCGCTTGCGGCTGGCGTGGCGGACGACCACCTCATCGATGAAGCGGACGTGTGCCCGATCTGCCTCCAGCTGCTGCACAGTCTGCTGCCGGTTCTGCGCACCCTGTGTGGCCATTGCTTCCATGTTGAGTGCATCGGCTCGCATTACCACTACAAGCCCGCTGTTGTAGACGGCGAGGTCAACGAGAACAACGGCTGCCCCGTGTGCCGGTGCAGCGAGTACATGCCACCCCTCACAGACGCAGATGCGATGGTGAGGACGAACGTGTACAAGCTCATGCTGCGGGTGCCGGCTGACGAGGTCGCCAAGGGGCGCGGCGCGCGGGCGCGGGAGTGGGGCGGCGGCTGTGCCATTGCAGTGGGGACCATTTTGACAGATGACGGCGCATACCACAATGCCACAAATATCGCGTCCTGTGAGGCTTTCTATGGCGTGATGCCGGGTTTTGACTTTACCCGGCACGACACCGCCGGGGCAAGGGCGATGGAGGCGGCCTCCCCTGCCGTGCCTTGAAGGGGCAGCGGTGAAATGGTGGTGTTGGTGGTAGCAGCAGCAGCAGCATGTGTGCTTCTCAGCTACCATAACATGCTAATATATATATATATATATGTATATGGACAACAAAACAAGCCAAGCGGTGGGAAGTAAGACCCGCGAGATGGAGAGAAGGGCTCGCAGATGCGCGATGGGTGCATGTGTGCCCTTCTGTGCACGCCTGCCCTTGTACGCATGTCCCGCCGGCCTCTCTCTCTGTTTCACGCACGCACGCACAGACTCTTCCTCTCCTCTCTGCCTCGCCCAACCTTGGTGCATTCTTTGCCTTTCGCGCATCGTACTTTCCCGCCCCATTCGGGTGCAGGTGCACCCGAATGGGGCGATGCCACAGAAGGCACAACACGGGCGTGGCGTCGTGGATGTTGAGGCAAGGAAGTCGTTCTCGAGAAAGGGACCTGAAAGGGGTGGGCGGGCGCGGAAAACCGAGGCCCACAGACCACTGATAAAATACGGCGGCCTTGTTTTCTGCTGTTCTTCCGCCTTCTTCCAGCGGTGCAGGCCGCACGCGTGCTCGTCGGTGGTGCGTAGATGCACTGATGAACCGACCAGTAAGTAACCAAAGGCTTCCCTCACTCCCTTTCGTCGTTGTCGTCTCTCTGCTGACTTTGCGTGTGTCTGTGTGTGTGTGCATCCTTGCCGCTGCTGCTTATCGGAGTGGCGGGTACGGTCCACGGGCAGTGTGTCATCATCTTCGTCGTCAGCGCCTACCAGCAGAAGAGCTAACCCCCTTTTCCATCAACCGTTGAAAATTTGTTTTTGGCTGCGGCATACTTGGCCCTCTGATGGCGGGGGGAGGGAGGGGGCCACACCGCCTCAGTGCGCGGCCTCACAGGGTCCGGCGCACTCCACTCACTCTCTCTTTCTCTCCTTGTGGGAGAAAACCAGGCGGCCCCGCCCCTGCCCTATCCCCAGCCAAGCGCCGAGCCGCTCCTCTGGTGGCCACAGGGCCAGGCACCGACGACGCGCGGGGGTCCGAGCGATGCACGGCGACTGATGCCGGCGGTCAGGTCGTGGATGGCGCGGCGTCTGGGCGACCTGCGACCGCGAGCACGCTTGTGCTGCCGACATGACAAGCCGAGTGCCAGCGTGGCTCGAAGGCATCTGTCACCCGACCCTCGCTGTGCGCTGGTGGAGGGAGCCTGCGCCACCGCGAGGGGGGGGTGCGCCAGGGGCGGTGGCCGGCATGACGGGGGGGGGCGGCTGTGAGGCGGCCTGCGGAGTGGGGTGTGGGTAGAGTCCGATGCCGAGGCCGTGCTCTCAGATGGCGGAGCCGGCGCATTGCTGTACCGGCGTGTGTCTAGGGCTGCGTTGCGCCACGCGCCACGCGCCAGGGGGGGGGAGGGCCTGTGGCATTACCGGGGAGGCTCGAGGGCGGAGGTGGACCTCGCGTTGTCTGGCAGAGGAGTGGACAACTCACATGGGAATAGGCGAAAGAATGTGACTGGCCCCGTTGCACGCCCACCCGCACCCTCATCTTTTACTGTTCTAGAAACAACGTCCGCTTTTTCCTCCCGTATCTCCTCTCTCTACCCCCTTGGGGTCGCCTACCTGTACACATGTACACATATAAATATAAATATAAATATAAATATATAAATATAAATATTTGTGTACACTGTCCTCCTACGCAAAACACGATACCGATCGTGAAGCAGTCTCGTTATCGCCCTCACCACTACCACCAGCACAGCACAGCACAGCATCCGCAGTGTGTGAAAGGGCCTGCGAGTCTCAACAACAAACCAACAAAAAGTACTGTTTTCCTCCCTCCCGCAGCACACGACACAAAAAAAAAACAGCAGAAAGAAAAGGCTGAAGCATCCTTTCTGCTGTGTCGTGGTGTGCTGTCGCGTGACGCGCCGCTGTTGCGTCGGATTGATTTCTTGCGGGTGTCGCCGCAACGCAACTCAACAAACAAAACAACAAAAAAAAGAAACGAAGATAGGAGGAGGAAGAAGCGAAATCAAAGCACTCGTTCACGTTCTCTGCGCAGCGTGTGTTGCAAGTCTCCAAAGACTTCAGACCGTGTGCCAACGTGCGCGCATATTCGATAGTTGCACATACACATCCTCCGTGCGTCATCGCCACCGCACAGCCCCCCTCCCGTCCCCCGGGTACATCCGAACAACGAAGGACGCCACAAACAACAACACAGGGGAAACCGAAAAAGGGAACTGCACACTGACGAGGCGAAGCGATTTCTCTCCTCTCACTCCCTTATTCTTTTGTGTTATATATATATATATATGTGTGTGTGCGTGTGTTTGTGTGCGTGTGTAACATGTGTTGCTGCCTTCGTAGGTATACGCACAGCTGTTAGCTCGTCACACACACCTCTCCAACCCTTCTCCACCTCCACTTCCCCCCTCCCCTTTCCCCCCTCCCCCAAACACAGGCGCCTGAATAGAGGTTCATCTTCGTTTTTTTTTCGTTCCTTGCTTGGCTCTTTACCCTTCGTACTCACGCCGTCAGCCCCCCCCCCCCCCCCCACACACACACACACTTACAAACTCTATCTATCACTCCGTCACGCTCTTTCTCACGCCGTCTTTTCCTGTTGTCATTTCGTGTCGCACTGCTGGTCTCGCTGCATCGCCTTCTCTTCTCTTGTGTGCGTGCGCGCACCGCTGGTACCCCCCTTCTTCTTCCCCAGTTTGTTCTTTCCTTTCTTCGAGTGTCGTTGCTGCTGCTGCTGCTGCCGCTGTTAGCTTGTTGTTGTTGTTCTCTCTGGTGCGCTCTGAACTCGCCAGTCGTGCTCCCCCATTTCTCTTGCTGTCACTGCTGCGGTGTCTTTCCTGTGTGCGTGTTCGAGTGTGTGTTTGTGTGCCCCAGAGTGGACGCTGAGCCTTCACTCTCCCCTTCTCCCGCCCAACCCATACGCCCCTACACTCCCACACACACGCGCGCTGCACTAGGGTGAGGTAGCAGAAGTGTACGCATACAACAACGCCAGTTTTCTCTTCAAATTCGTTTTTGTTTTCTTTCCTGCTTCGTGTGTACACTCCGGCTACACGCGCACACGCGTACATATTGAAAGTGCGCGTTGTATTTGTGTTCGCTACTGGTGTGCCGCAGGCGCCGCAGCCACAGCGACGCGTAAACGTTGAGATCGTCTTGCGTGTCTACCGTGCGTCTCTCCCTCTATTTCTCTCTCTTTGGTTTCCCCGCGTGCTTTCGGTACCTACGTGAAGGAGAGGTACAACGGACACTTTCTATTGCGTTCCTGCGTGTGACACCCCAGCTCCCCTGGAGCAGGTCCTTGCGAAGCCCGGGTCGGCCTTTGATTCCATCACACAGCGGCGCACCCCAGCCTCTCCTGACGTCTGTCAGCACTCTTTACTTCCCACACATCCACGCCCGCACTTCTTCTTGTCGACGACATTTTTTGTGTGTGTTTTAGCTGATTTGTCGGTGCAGTCGCTGTCGCGTTCTTTCTGTTTTCCCTCACGCCTCCCCCCCTTCCCCCTTGTGCCTCTGTCTGCCTTCCTCCCCCCCCTTCTCAGTGGCACTCTGCAGAGCCCGCGTTTCTTCGGTATTGTGTTGAGTGTGGGGGTGTTCGCCTCGACTGTATTATCCCCCTCCTTTTGTGGTTTGCTGTTGTCTTGCTTAAACACGGACTTCTCCGACGTGTGCGCGCTTCTCGTCACCTTCCCTCCCCCCTCCCTCCCTGTCTGTGGGCCTGCCTCCTCTCGCACAAGCAGTAACGGTCTGCATGCAGCACCGGCATCACTGTGTGCCCCTCCCCCACCCCAAACACTATTTCACCACTATATTGCGCTCCGTGGTGCTATAACTTGTATCTCTCTTCCACCTTCTTTTTCCTCTAACGAAAAACTCGACGCTGCTGTCGTGCGCGTGCGCGCCTGGTCTGGAAAGGAGGACAGGGGCCACCACATTGACGGTGCTCTTGCGGAGACGTGCGACGGGTGCATAACAGTACGTACTTGTGCTGGTGTGCACATGCGTGTGTTCGTCGCTCATTGAAGGAAAGACAGTGAAGACAAAGCTTCGAGAGAGGATCATGCACAACTTCAGGATATCCTTGAACCATGACGTGTGCGACGGCGGTCGCCTGCGTCCTCACCGTCACCGCAGCAGCAGCAGCAGCAGCAGCAGCAGCAACTTCAGCTCGGGCACATCCGTGACGACGTCAGAAGAGGCGGATGTGAACGGCGTGATGCAGCACCTGGAGGCGGCGGCCGCCGCTGCAGCGGCGAACTCAGACGGCGCTTGCAGCCTGACTGATTGCATGTGTCCAGGAGCGAATAACAAAGAACTGCTCTCATACAAGCCTGATGGCGTAGTGAGCGTGTACGACAACCACGAAGAGGACCTCATCGACTGCGATGCTGGTGAGAGTGGCTCGCGAACCGGCGGCCTTTCGCGCGAGCGCACAGGCACCGACTTATTATCGGTCAAGTCTGCCGGCGCCTCTGCGCGGCGCAGAAAGGACGAGGTGGACGTGGCGGCGAAGGGCATCCCGCTCGAGGTGCGCCGCTTCCAGTGCACCAAGAGCATCCTCGCGTTCAAGGAAGCGACGAAGAACGACGCGACACCGGTGCCCGCAAAGTTGGTCGACTTCATCGTCTCCCTCACCTCGTCCAAGAACGGCTTGTGCACGGAAAAAGAAATGTGCGACTGGCTGGTGGCGCAGATGTGTGACCGCATAGAGACAGGGCAGGTGTGGGCGATGGGCAAGACATCGAACCTACTTTTCGCGCTGCTCTGGCGCGGCTCACGCAACTTCATCGAGAGCGTGCGCACTAGCGGTGCATCGCTTTTTCAGGTGTCGCATCTCGCTGACGTGATCAGGCAAGCTCCGCAGGGGAACATTAGCGGGGATCGGCTTCCAGGCTCACTGCAGCCCATCCAGCACGGCTCGACAAGGCGTAAGTCAGCGCGCAGTCGAGGGAAGTCGGCGAGCGCCGTCGGCAGTAATAGAGCTGTGAAGCCGTTGACGTCCTGTTTCTTAGAGCAGCTGAAGCTGAAGGGGGTGTGCAGTTGCGGGGCGGCCTCGTGGCTCTCGCAAGGGAACGAAGCCCTTCCGGTGCAAATCGACCCCACCTTCGATATACCTGCAGCGGAGATATGCTTCTTCGTTACCAACACGGCCTACATGGAGGCTCTCTGCGAGTATCGCTTCCGCCACCCGACGCTGGACCTGGTGCGCGGCGAGATCTTGTGCGACTCGGACGACTGCACCCTCAGCGACTCCGCGGGTCCGGCCTCTGATTTTTCGTCGGGTCTCACGACTCCTGCGGCATGGAAGGAGTTGCTCGACGACACACTGGAGCTCATCAAGACGGTCGCCGCGGCGGACCCGAGCATCTTGATCTGTCCGACTGGCGTGGCCATTGCAACGATACGGCTGCGCAATGCAGTCCTGCTCTATGAGGTGGCGTGCCGCGCTTTGGTGCGGCTGGTGCACTCCATCTTCACCTCCCTGCGCACGCTGGTGAACTCGGTGCAGACGGAGTCGGGGGCGCCACCGACGAGGACGCAGACCACCCGTGCTGAGCAGTCGCCAACCGCTATCACAGGTAGCGGCTGCAGCGATAGCAGCCGCCTCGCAGACATCGGTGCAAGGGTAGATTTAACGCTCTCCCCGGAAGCCGCACTTGGCCTCGTGAACATGCACTACAGTGCCATGCACCAGTTCAACTGCGCTGTCCGCATTTTCAAGACTTACTGCGAGTCGGCCCAGCACGTGTCTGCGGAGATTTCGAAAAGGGCGACCGCAGCGCTGAAGCTGATACCAGAGGATGACTTTGCCGCGTTCCGTGAAACACTTAAGCAGCTCCAGGAAAACGACTGTGCCAAGACGGCGGACGCATCACATACTGCTATGCAGCCATTGCCTCATCAGGCGGCCAACAGCAGCGGTGTGCTTTCACCCTCCGCCGCCGGCGCGACGGAAGGGCGGGCAACAGAGATGTTCAGCCCGTTGTCCACCGTCGCGGTGGACGGTGCATCTTTGCCGACCCCGGCTCCCTTTTCGTTGGAGAGCGGCGCGTACTCCACCTCTCTCCCAGACGCGGGGGTGCGCGATGCTGTGCTGATGCTGTACGAGTTCAACAGCGCGCACGAGGGAGAACAGCCACCCATGTGGAGTCGGCAGGTGGATGCGGTGAGCGCGCTCTTCGACGAAAAAGAGGCCGCCATTCTTCACCGGATCTTCCGAGATGGGCTGGATGGACTCGGGGGTCAGTGGCGCGACCTCACCAACAGCGCCTTGGCCGCCGCCGAGAAAGTGCTCATGACGCCATGCGAGTCGACGTCCCCGGCGCCGAAGCGGGAGAACAGCGGTGTCCACGGTTTTCCCTCCTCGGACGGCATCGCGCCTGAGTCTGGCGGCCACCATGGTAGCCACGGTGATGCGACGGCCCGGAATTCCGCGCACGCTCTTCGCTCTCTGCCATCTGGGTTGCAGTTGTTGCAGGCGACCGGGCTCGCCTCTGGCGACGACAAGGCAGACTTCGCCTCTCCCAGCAGCTCCAGTGCGAACAACAGCAGTCTCAGCGTCGCCGGGGCGGAGAAGTCGGCGGAGCGGTCGATTGAGGCGCTCCTGCAGGAGGAAGATGTAGTGGTGATTTGCAACGAGGAGTGCTCGTGCAACGACACACTAAAGCTGACTGACCGTTTTCAGATCCTGATGGACGTCCCGCTTGGCCAGGGTAGCTACGGCAAGGTGTTCCGCGCGTGGGACGAGGTGGCCGGGTGCTACTTGGCTGCGAAGGAGCTGCCGCTGGACTCGTCCAAGGCCCACAGCGTCGCGGTGCGCGAGGTGCTGCAGGAGTACACGGTGCTGACGGAGCTGTCGCACCCGAACATCGTGCGTGTGGTTGCCTTCATGGTCATGAGGGAGACAGCGCGCATTTACATGGAGTGGATGCCGTCGGGCTCGCTGCAGGACGTGCTGCGCCATCACCCGCGCGGCGTGCTGCGGGAGAGCGTCGTGTGTCGCTACGCGCGTGATGTGGTCTCGGGGCTCGCCTATCTGCACTCGCGCGGCGTCATTCACCGTGACGTAAAGCCTGCGAACATGCTGCTCAGCTCCGACGGTACAGTGAAGCTGACCGACTTCGGCACCAGCCTCGTTCTCAGCGACAACAACCGCACACTGAAATCCGATGCACTCGCCGGGACGGCAGCGTATATGGCCCCCGAGTGCGTGCAGGGGACCTACTCGTCCGCCTCTGACATCTGGTCCTTTGGCTGCTCGGTGGTGCAGCTCATCACGGGTCACCTGCCGTGGTACGACGTCCAGACGGGCTCCTCACCGGAACCCATCGCGCTGCTCTTCAAGATTGGATGCTTGGACGACACAACGCACCTCGAGCGACCGCATGATCCATTAGTGTCAACCGTGGCAGCCGCAACCATCGCTACGGAGACTTCTACGAGTTTTGACGCCACGTTGTCGAACTCCAACACCGCCAGCATGACCGGGTCCTTCGCATCGACTTTCTCAAAGTCCTTCAGGGCGGCGTTGCCAGCCACAACTGTGACGTCACAGCCGGAAATCAGCCAGGAGCTCATCCGCATGCTCAACGCCATCTTCGTCGTGGACCGCAAAAAGCGGCCTTCAGCGAGGGAGCTCATGCACCACCCCTTCTTCAAGCTCATGTGAGCAGCGTGGTGCTCGAGACGGAAAGAGAGCAGATCCGAAAGACCTGCTCTTCATGCATGTCTGACCTGTGCCTGCTCTGGCACACGATCCCTTCTTTCCCCATCCCCAGTCATCGACCCCCGCACGCTGTCTTCCTGTTGCCGCTGCCTCCTTAGCTGCTGCTTCTGCTGCTTGTGCTCCCGGATCACAGGAGGAGACGGTGAGGTGAGCAGGGGAGGGAGGGGGCCGCACCGCCTCAGTGCGCGGCCTCACAGGGTCCGGCGCACTCCACTCACTCTCTCTTTCTCTCCTTGTGGGAGAAAACCAGGCGGCCCGCCCCTGCCCTATCCCCAGCCAAGCGCCGAGCCGCTCCTCTGGTGGCCACAGGGTCAGGCACCGACGACGCGCGGGGGTCCGAGCGATGCACGGCGACTGATGCCGGCGGTCAGGTCGTGGATGGCGCGGCGTCTGGGCGACCTGCGACCGCGAGCACGCTTGTGCTGCCGACATGACAAGCCGAGTGCCAGCGTGGCTCGAAGGCATCTGTCACCCGACCCTCGCTGCGCGCTGGTGGAGGGAGCCTGCGCCACCGCGAGGGGGGTGCGCCAGGGGCGGTGGCCGGCATGACGGGGGGGCGGCTGTGAGGCGGCCTGCGGAGTGGGGTGTGGGTAGAGTCCGATGCCGAGGCCGTGCTCTCAGATGGCGGAGCCGGCGCATTGCTGTACCGGCGTGTGTCTAGGGCTGCGTTGCGCCACGCGCCACGCGCCAGGGGGGGAGGGAGGGCCTGTGGCATTACCGGGGAGGCTCGAGGGCGGAGGTGGACCTCGCGTTGTCTGGCAGAGGAGTGGACTCATCCTGAGAGGTCAACATCTCCGTTTTGGTCTTCTCGAGTGCTCAGACGGCCGTACGAACAGAGGGGTGTCACGCGCTGCGCTTTCCATCGCGACACACAGCGCTACAGCGTGCTCTCTGCCGTGGTTGCTGCCTCTTCACGAGCTCTGCTGTGTATGTGTGTGTGTGTGTGTGCGTGTGTGTGCGTGCATGTTTTGCGTTCCTTTCACTGGCGTTGACTGGCTTCGCTTCTGCATAATCGCCTGCCTTGGCTTCTCGCGCACTAGCCCTACGCTCTGTGTCCCTCTTTTTGTGCTTTATTGTTATCCACACCTCTGTGTTGTTCTCCCGTGCGTGCGCTCGGTTCGCTAGGGTGTGCATGGTGTGCAGCCCCGAACGCATGCTGTTTCACTGCGCATGGATGCCTTACGGTTCGTGAAGAGGACCAAGGATGCGTGTGCACTCCCGAGCTAACGCCTTTTCGTGTTTCCCCCCTTTTTCCTTTTTCCTCCTCCACTGCACTGTTGTTTTTTGCCCGTGGTCGTGCGTGTGGAACGTAGCGTCTCCGTGGAGTTCGCGCTGGGATCTGAATTTGTGATGCTGCTCCAGTGGTGCGCTTGCATGTTTGTGTGTTCCTTCGCTTGCCACAGGTGTGGTTTTGTGGGCTGCTGTGCGGCCTTCTCGTGCGCGGGTAGGGCTGTAGTCGCTTGCGTTCTCTGGAATGCATGCTAGGGCTCTCACTTATATCTGATGTCTGCATCATTCGGTGCCGTTTTTCAGGACGGACGACACGGGAGACGCGCGCGCAGGTGTGTCCACCGATTCACCCACCGACGGGCCCACATGCATACACCTATATCTGTATGCGATGACACGTCTTCTTTTATTACGACTTCTCCACTGTTTTAGTTTCCGCCGTCGCTCTTTTTCGTTGGTGTTTCAGTTCTGCTCGTTTTCGCGCGCGCATGGGTTACGGAGGCGACGAGGGGGGGGCACGATCGGCGGCGAAGGACCGTCTGTTCTCCCCGCTCCACATATATATATATATATATACACACGCACACACACAGCTCTCTGCATGGCCGAACACCCGAACGCGCCGGTGTATCGCTGTGGGTCATCGCCATCGGCATCGCCGCGTTCTTTTCTTTTGTTTTTTTTTTCGTGTTTTTGTCTTATGTTTTTCACTGGTGCCCTCCCCCTCTCCCCCTCCTCTTGCATGATTTAGGTTATTGATGTTGTGCCTGTGCTCTCGTGTGCTCGAATCCTTGTTCGCTCTTTTCCTTCGCTTGTGCTGTATTGTCGGATGTCGTACCCTGCCGCGCACACGGACGTACTCTTTCATGCCTGCCTGTCTCTCTTTCTCTCTCTTTCTGTCGTTACGCGTGTGTGGGTCTCCCGCCTCGTCTTCCTCCTTCCCCTCGTGCAGTGACGAGTCGAAAGCAGAGAGGAACAACCTGAAGCGGTCGGCAAGGGGAGGGTGACGCACACAGATGGCGCCGCCTGTCGACAGCGTCCGTGTACTCGAGCGTCTGCACCTTCCCTCTTCTCTTGAGTGATGGTGCCCCCGCAGGCGAATCTGTAGGTGCTCAGATGTGAGCGTGTGTGCGCCTGAGGTGCCGTCTGTCAGTCTTGCATCTGCCAGCATGGACACGTTGCACTGACACCCGCACACGTGGATGGGGCACAGGTACGCATGCACGCCCCCTCCCTCCTCCCCTCCCCTCCTCTCGTTTCTTTCTCCCTCTCTCTTGCTCTTGCTCCATCTACCCACCCAACACTTACGCCCACCGCAGACACCACGCGCGTCCTCTCTTTTTTCCGTTGCGTAGGCGCCACTTTTTTTTTTTTCGGGTCTCCTGCTTTGTTTTTCCTTTATTACTCTCAGGCTACGTTTCTTCGTGCTGTGGTGCTGCCGCTCCCATCCACACACACACACACACACACACACACGCACACGTGCTCGAGGGACGCGACACTTTCCCCCCTCCACTTCCTCCACTTCCTCCTCCCCCTCTCTCCCATTCTTCTTCTTTCGCCTGACACGAAATCATGTTGATTTGTGTTTAATGAAGGCGCCGCCTGGGCGATCAACAAAACCGTGCACCCGAATAGCAGACTGTGATCGAAGTTTTATGAACACATGCGACGGCAACGAAACGAGTGTGACTCCTGCGCGGCGCGGAGATGGCCGTGAAGAAAGAGGGAGGAGGCTTGCATGTCAAGAGGCAGCGTGCGCTGCGTACGCGCAGAATATGGAGCTGCACGCATACGCACATGCTCCTTCACAGACCGTCTTCCTCGCGCCTCCCTCGAATGGCTCGTTCACCGCGCACGCACGCACATGCGTGTGCTGGGCTGCAGCTCCTCTTATCCCCTCTTCTCTGCGGCTCTACCAGCTCGGCGCTGAATCGCCATGACCTTGAACGCCCTCGCACTCGTCTCTGCGGCTGTACTGGAGTGTGTTCGCGTGACATCTGCCCCCTCGCCGTTCCCTCCCTCCCCTCCCTATTCCTCTTGCTCCTGTTCCGTTCCGTGTCTTCCACACGCGCATGACCACTCACCCCCGCTCCCCCGTTCTCACAAGGGCGCCACGCGACCGGTTAGTACTTCCACCACTGCTGCTAAACACACCCGACTGGGGGCGCGACATGAAGGGGCAGAAGAGTACTGTATCACTGTCAGCACCACCATTATCAACACCATCTATACTCGCATACACAGACCTTTTCCAGAAAGCACCACCACTACGTTATGGCGGACGCAGTCCTGTATCATAAAGAGCTGCTCGACCTCGAGCAACAGGTCGAGGCACTTCCCCTCGACGTGCGCGCACCACACCAGCCGGCTACCGCCGGCGTTGGCAGCAGCAGTAGCAGCGGCACAGGTAGAGGAGGGGGTGGGAACGTCAACTCTTCCTCTGCGCGTGCGGCGACGTTCGCTAAAGCGCAAGACATTCTACGGCGGCTGAATCGACTCCTGCAGCAGCTCCGAGTGGAGATGCGCCTGTTGGAGGGTGAGGAGCGCGGCGTGTACGAAACACACGCAAGTGCGCATGCAAAGAAGATCGCGTCGCTGCGCGAGTGGGTGCAGCAGAGCAAAGAACGTGCTGCCCAGAGCACCGCCGCATCCATGGCGGTTGCTACAGCTGCGTCGTCATCTCAAGGCCAACGCAGCACCGGCGTGCACTGGCCGCCGCGCGAGGGCGACAACGATGAAGCCGAAGGAGGGGACGGCCCGGTGATGTCGAACTGTGCGGAGGCTCGCCAGGCGGCGACGCGCATCAACGAAGTGCAGCACAGCACCCTGCAGTCTCTTGGGCGCTCGGAGAAGCTGCTGAACGAGACTGAGACGCTCGGACACGAGGCAGCCACGACGCTGCGGGCGCAGACGGAGCAGATCAAGCAAACCACTGTCGAGCTAGACGAGATGCGCTCCGAGCTCGGACGTGCGAGCACGGAGTTGAAGTGTTTTATGCGCCGCATGGCTCTTGACAGGTTGATCATCTGCTTTGTGATCGTCATTTTGGTGTGCATCATCATTACTGTGGTGCTGGCGGTGCTCAAGCACAAGCGGCGGTGAAGGAGGCGGAGGGGGATCAAGCGGAGGGGGGGGAGGTGCACAACGAGCTGGTTCGCATGCACACATGCGAACCTTCACTTGAAGGTTCTCGTTGCGCAGCTGTGCAGTGCTTCCGCGTGCTTCTCATGCATTTACTCTCGCGCACTCGTTGCGGACTGTCTGCTGCCCACACCTCCCCAACGTCCTCCACGTTTCTGTGTATGTACCGGTGCGTGCGCTTGTGTGCGCATGCGGTTGCTCGTCCCTATGCACCGCCACCAGCAGAGCCGAAACTGTTTAAGGCCCCCACCACGCCGCTTTCGTTTCACGGAGGTGTGCGCTCGTCTCTTATTCTCTCTGATTGCTGCTGTCGTTGTGTACGTGTGCGTGATGAGCGTCTTCTTCGAGCACACATGCGTGTATCCAAAGGAAAGGCTCCCCCCCCCCGCACCCCCGCATGGTGTGTGTGTGTGCGCGCGTGATGGCGTGGTTCTGCAGGGCGAACGGTAAGGCGTGTATGTTGCCCTTATGCTCTCGTCATTATGCGGCATGTGGCGCGACTATCCACGATGGGGAGTAAGTTGAATATCATCAAGCGGCGTTGTGCATCGTCGCTGAACGCGCAACGCAGCCTCTGTTTTGTGGTGGTGGGGGGTTCGGAATCGGGGGAAGTGATCCCTGCCCCTCATCCTCCATTCGCACATCATCACGCCACTTCACGTTCCGCCCCTCTCCCTCTCTCTCGCTCCTCCACATCTGCACGTACACGTACGCACACGGCCGTTAGCTACTCGGCCGATCGGCACAGGCACTGGCGCCAGTCAAAACAAAGTAAGGCCACATAGAACACCATTAAGAACGCGACTGCAACGGTGCCGACCTTCGTTTCCCACTCCATCTACCCGTGCGCGTCCGAGGAGGCAGCGAGAAGGTGTCGGTTGCGGGACGCTCCCGTTCGCTGTCACGGCGGCACCGGCACACGCTCGTTGACCGTTGCATCCATCAGGGAGCGCGGGTGAGTGGCGGAGGCGGGCGGAGGTCTGCGGCGGCGAACACTTCACATCTTTTCTATCTTTTCTCACCTTTTTGTTTCCGTTTGTGTGTCCTGGCTTAGACGCTTGCTCCGCCCCAACCTGGTGCACGCACCCACACTTGCAATGGGCCAAGCCGCCTCCTACGCGGAGTCTTCGGTGCAGCGAGCCTTACTGCGCTTGAAGGAGGAGGAGCAGGCAGACGAGGACGAGCTGCTGTGCGCCTGCGGCTATAGGCGGGCGTCGCTGGCGTCCAGCACGGAGGAATCGGCCGCAGTCGCCGCACGGTCATCGCAGGATGCAGAGCAGTCCGGGCCATTGCCATTGTCAGCAACTCACTCAGCGAATGTACAGCTTCCGCCGCCGCCCGAGGCCCTCGGGCCGCTGGTCTCGCTGACACCTGAGTACTACACGCTTGATGAGCTGCGCCACGTGCTGCAATACCTGCCAGATCCGCTATGGGTGAGCCTCTACCGCGTCTCGCTGCTGTACATGCTGGACAACGACCGCGATGGCCGCATCAGCTCTACCGACATTAGCTTCTTCATGGACTGGGGCATCAAGACGGTGGGTCGCGATGTCCTGCCGGACCAGCTCGCAGAGGTACTGCAAACATATGCGGCGCTGCATTGCTGGCACTGCTGTCTTCACGTCGGCGAACGCATCGAGGCCATGAAAGCCGCAGCCGCAGCGCAGCCACAGCCTGGCCATGGCGGCAACACTGGCGCTGGCGGGGCGGAGCGCACACGTCGACATCACATTTTGCCGCCCGGCGCCGTCGGCCCTTCGCCACTGCATCCGCACCATGAGCAGCACCACAGCCAGAGCGTGCCCTCCTTCATGCTGTTGCACTTCCGCGAGGCCTTTCTGAACGCACCGGCTGGTGGGCCCGTGCCGCTTCCGGGCACGATGGACATCACGGCCACAAAGTCTAGTGAGAGCACGGTGTCGCCGACGCAGAGCTCCCCGTCGCTTGCGTCGTCCACGTCGGTGTTCTGTCAGCCCATCACAGACAACGTTCGCCACGCCGCGGCGGCGCACTTTGCGGAATGGATGCTTCGTCTTGTGCAGCACCAGGAGCGGGACCGTCGGCACGAGCGGCAGCGCTTCGAGCGTCGCGTGCGCAGCATGACAACCGCTGCCGACATGAAGCTTGGTGGCACCGCCCGCCTGCGCCACTCGTCGTACGTAGGCCAACAGTCGCTGCGGCTACGCTTGTCGGCTACTTTGCTCCCCACTGAGGCCGCTAGCGTAGACGCGTCGGCCGACGGCGACGATTTGGTTGTGTCCGTGTCGCGGAATAACACACCAGGACAGCATCGATCAATGCTGTGTGCCACCCTGAACGCAGATGCCGGTGCGATGGCAGCGTCGTGGGATGCGGAGCACGAGGCACCGGAGTTGGAAGTGGTGGCCCCGGCGCCGTCACCGCAGTTGGCCACATCGCTCCCCTTCAGCAAGAGTCCCACGGTGACGTCGAGGTCAAGGCCCCCCTATTCCCACAGCACGCCCGCCACGTCGCTGACTTGCGTAAAGGCACCGCCGCAGCCATCGTCGCCCTCCAGCAGCGTGACGCCGCTTAGCGTTCCCATCACGTTCGTTGGTGGTAACGGCTCCTCGAAAGGCACTTCATCGCCGCTATTGTCTAGCGCGATCGGAACACCCCTCACTTCAGCTGGTAGTTTTCCCGATGGCCGCAGGAGGACCGCTGTTGGTGGCGCGCTCATTACAGACACTTCACCGCTGCATCAACCTTCGCGGCAGCACCCGTCAGCGGTGGCGCCCACCACGCGGTCGAAGTCCCTCGGTGGACCTCCGTGTGCTGCCTGCTTGAACATGGCCGTCTCGCCCGAAGACGTGACTGCTGGCGCGAGCGCAAGCGCGAACGGGGCCGACGCCCCCGAAGGGGACTTAAACGACAGCGACTTCAGTAACGTCAACAGATGCGTCAGCGCCTCGTCAATAGCCTCGGTAGCTGGTGCCGGCGGCACTGCTGCGGCGGCTACAGCGCCGAGTGGTGGCTCCGCGGCGTCGTTATTAGCACATCAGGTGAGTGTGCTGCTGATGGATGCGGAGGTGTTCTACGCAGAGCTGGAGGCGAACGGGTGGTGCACGATCGGGGCGGTGGAGGAGGTGTACCTGGACTTTGCCGTTGAGGAGTCTTACTGCTTGCCCTTCTGGTCCTTCTGCCGGTTGCTCAACAAGGCGTCCGCGGACGACGTGCAGGTGGCGCTGGAGCTGTCCACAGACCAGGCAGTGGCGGTACTTACGAGCGCAGTTGCAGTGGAGGAGTACAGGCAAGCGGCAGCGGTTCGGCAGCTGCAGCGGCACTCCACGATGCAGCGCGATGGAGGGCACGGTAACGGCAACCACTGTTACAGCAGTTCCCGTGGTGATGGTTGGGCGCGCAACCTGCAGGTGATTCCTCTGTTTGTGGTATCCGAGTACACGCTCGTGGCGTTCATCGCAGCGTTCATACACGCCTACTGGGCGATGCTGGGGGGCATGGGTGTCGACCCCGTGATCTAGTCGACCTCAGCGACACCCCTCCCTCCCCCACCAGTGTGTTTCGCCTCGGGTGGCTTTCATGCACACTGAAAGAAGTGCAACAGACTTCGAAGAAAGCTCGGACAGTCCGCAGAGAGGGCTAGATGCGAAGGGCTGGTGCAAGGTGTAGTGGGCGCGCGAAGAGCAGCTCTTTATCGCCCGCACACGTCGACGACACGATCACGGTTACGTCCCCCCACCCCCGCCTCTCTCTGCTGTCTGGTGTGCGCGAAAGTATGCTTGCGCTATGCTGCCACTGCTTGTATGAGCGTTTCCCCTGTTCATCTTGTTAAGTATTTCTTCACGGTGCCTGCGTGCCCCCTCTGCCCCTGCCCCCCTCCGCCGGTCCAAATCCATCACCCGGCACTGCCCTTCGAACAATTCTCTGCGTTACAGCAGGCGCGCGAGGAGGCAGAGATGGGAAAGAGGCGGGCCGCGTCACACCCACGCACCCGCTCACAAGCGACGCATGCTTTCTTGCTGTTTCCTTTCGTCCTTTCAGGATGAGTCCACTCCTCTGCCAGACAACGCGAGGTCCGCCTCCGCCCTCGAGCCTCCCCGGTAATGCCACAGGCCCTCCCCCCCTGGCGCGTGGCGCGTGGCGCGACGCAGCCCTAGACACACGCCGGTACAGCAGTGCGCCGGCTCCGCCATCTGAGAGTACGGCCTCGGCATCGGACTCTACCCACACCCCACTCCGCAGGCCGCCTCACAGCCGCCCCCCCCCGTCATGCCGGCCACCGCCCCTGGCGCACCCCCCCCTCGCGGTGGCGCAGGCTCCCTCCACCAGCGCACAGCGAGGGTCGGGTGACAGATGCCTTCGAGCCACGCTGGCACTCGGCTTGTCATGTCGGCAGCACAAGCGTGCTCGCGGTCGCAGGTCGCCCCGACGCCGCGCCATCCACGACCTGACCGCCGGCATCAGTCGCCGTGCATCGCTCGGACCCCCGCGCGTCGTCGGTGCCTGGCCCTGTGGCCACCAGAGGAGCGGCTCGGCGCTTGGCTGGGGATAGGGCAGGGGCGGGCCGCCTGGTTTTCTCCCACAAGGAGAGAAAGAGAGAGTGAGTGGAGTGCGCCGGACCCTGTGAGGCCGCGCACTGAGGCGGTGTGGCCCCCTCCCTCCCCTGCTCACCTCACCATCTCCGTCATAATGAGGCTCACGCACCGCAAGAAAAACGGAAAAGACGACTCATTGGTGCATTCACCGCGCATGCCGCAGTCAGCTTGCGTGTGTGGGCACGGTCTCACTGCGTGTGCTTGCTGATGCGCATGGCAGCGCGCGATGCTCGCTCATGCTGTTCTCCATGAAAAGAAAACGGGCATGTGACTTCAGCTCTCCCCACTTCCCCTTCTCTCTGAACTTGTCATGCCGGCGTGTTTGTGCGATGTCCGAGCGAGCGGTGGCTATCGCGGATGCGCACTGCAGGCGCACTCATCGCCGAGAACCGCCACAATAGCAGAGCAACCCTAACAAACCCGTGCGAGGAAGGAAAACGCGAATGCCCGCCGTCAAGTGGTCTTCACCGGTGGTGCGGAACGAGCTCATGTCCCTGACGAGGCTGCCGGCGGAGATGCAGCGGGCGGCGGCGGCGGCTGTCGCGGCGCACAAGAACGCCTACTCTCCTTACTCGAACTTTTCTGTTGGCGCCGCCCTTCTCCACGACGACGGCAGCGTAACGGCCGGGTGCAATTACGAAAACTGCACACTGCAATCATGCTGTGCCGAGCGCTGTGCCATTGTGCGAGCTAACGTGGAGGGTCACCGGCGCGCCAACGCTGTGGCTGTGTACGGCCGCAGCTACGGCGCCGCCACCCCGACAAACCCCCCTCCGGTCGACGCTCTTTGCCCTCCGTGCGGCCTGTGCCGACAGCTGCTGGTCGAGGTGGCCGACCTCTCCCAGAACTTTGAGGAGTTCATGGTGGTTCTCGTCGCGCTTGATGCACAGCGAGCGAAGGTGGTGCGGCTGGCAGACCTCGTGCCGGCGAAGTTTGGCCCGGCTGACATCGGCATGGACGTAACGCAGCTGGGCTGCCACCCCTCTGCATAGCTGCGGTGTGGAGTACTCCCGAGGGCGAAGGAGGTGGCGCGGCCCCTCTGCCACCATAGAACCTCTGGGCGTTGGCTCAGCAGCGGCTCTCCCTATTTTCTCGATGGCTCATCGGCGCCAGCGCGTGCTCCTGCAGTTTGCCCCCCCCCCCCCCCCCACACACACACACACACGTGTGAGAGCCGGAGAAGGAGGGACGCTCGCAGGAAGGTAACGAGGAAACAAAACTGCTGCCACCAAACAGGATGGCTAGTACACAGAGAGAGAGGAACAAAAAAGGTAAGGGCAAGGCAGGCGCCGCTACGTATTTGTTCAGAAGCGCCCCACACACGCTCCCTCTCGCCGGCTCCCTCGAGCAGGTTCTTCGTATTCGCCTAGTACCCTCATGTGCACACTGACTTGATGAGGAGTGATCCGGTCGCCTTTTGATTTCAATGTCAATGTCGTGCGCACGCCACTGCCTTTACAGAGAGCCCGGCGAGAGGAGGGAGGGGAAACACGATTCCACCTCTTGCGCCCGTCTGATTTCTTTCCTCCGCCGAGGTTGTTGTCCAGCTGAGGATGCCTTTCCACCTCTCTCCTTTTCGCCCGTCTTGTCTCTCAACGTTTTGCGTTCGGTCTCCGTTGCATCCGTCACGGCTCGCTCTGCAACGCACGCGTGCGTCGACGGAGCTGCGCAGCGTACGCTCACCACCCGCCAGCGCGCAGAAAAACCACACACAAAGAACGAAGGGGAGGCGTTCCGCAGGCACGCGCAACGGCACCGAGCTACTGCGGCCACCGCGCCTTCACGTGCGAAGCGAGCCATGAGCGAGCCGAGGCAACCAGAGGTGGCCCCTGCACTGCCAGTGGCGTCTGAACACACCGTCACCTGTGGTATCGCGGCGTCGTTGTCAGAGAAACCGGCGCTGGTGGCGATGCCTGCCCCGGAACCTACCGCTCGCCTGCCCATTACGAGGGAGAAGGGCGTCTGCCCAGTGAAGGCGCAGTACTTGCGTCCAGCCCCGGCGCGCGTCAGCCTCGATGCGGAGGGCCGTACGCGCGGCATGAACAAGGGCGCCGCGCGCGAGCACTCAGGGTTTGTGCAGGGCACGCAGCGTCCCGCGTGGGAGGGAGAGGGAAATTTCTTTCTTGGGCCGACGCTGCAGCAGATCAAGAGGGTCGTTCGTGAAGCGAAGCAGCGGCAGCCTAAGCAGCAGCAGCAGGGGCGAGAGCATCAACAGAGCCCCGAGAGCAAGGAGGGCGCTGCCTCCGCTGACGCCATCACGACGGAGCCATCCGAGAAGACAACAGCAGCGACAGCCGCCGAGGCGAGTGAGCTCCTCCCGGTAATTGGGCAGAAGCGTGAGCGCAGTTCCTCGGCCGAGGAGGCACCCATGACAGAAGCACCCACACCTGACGCGACCACGAAATTGAGCAGCAATGAGCCGACGGCTCGCCCCACACAGACAGAGGAGAGCCTTCGCGAGGTGATTGCGCGCCAGTCAAGCTCGCGCGGTCTATTCGCCGAGAAGCTGGTACTGGCGCCACTGACCACGGTCGGCAATCTGCCCTTCCGTCGCATCTGCAAGTCGTTCGGTGCGGACGTCACGCTGAGCGAGATGGCTGTGGTCTTCAACTTGAATCGGCTGCAGAAGAGCGAGTGGTCGCTGCTGCGCCGGCACGAGAGTGAGGACATCTTCGGCATCCAGCTGGCTGTTTCTCGCCCACAGGAGGCGGCGACCTTTGCGCAGGCGCTGGAGGCGTCCGGCTTCTCATACGACTTCCTCGACATCAATTGCGGCTGCCCGGTGGAGAAGATTGTGAAGTCCGGCTGCGGCTGCGGGCTTTGGCAGCGCACAGAACGGCTGCGCGATGTCGTGGAGAGCCTGGCGATTTACCAGAGCCGCCCTGTGGCGATTAAGTGTCGCATTGGCCTCGACGAGGACATACCGACGCTGCATCAGCAAATCCACCGGTACTCGGCGTGGGGGGCTGCAGCGGTGACGGTGCACGGCCGCTCGCGCAAGCAGCGCTACACCAAGTTCGCCAACTGGGACTACGTGGACCAGTGCGCGCAGCTCACCTCGCTGCCTGTGATTGGCAACGGCGACATCATGTCCCTGGAGGACGTACTCGAACACCGGGAGCGGCAGCCGCACATTGCCTCACACATGATCGGCCGCGGCGCCCTCATCAAGCCGTGGCTGTTTGAAGAGATCAAGACCGGCCAGGTAAAAGACATCAGCAGCTCGGAGCGGCTGGACATGTTGAAGAAATTCTGTGCACACGGAATGGCCCACTGGGGGGCGGACGAGCGCGGTGTCATGACAACGCGGCGCTTCCTGTGTGAATGGCTGTCGTTTCTTCATCGCTATGTGCCAGTTGGGCTGCTGGAGCGACTGCCCCAGCGCATCAACGAGCGTCCGCCGTTCTACGAAGGTCGTGATGAGTTGGAGACGCTCATGTCCAGCGATAGCGTGAAGGATTGGGTGCGCATAAGTGAGCTGCTGCTTGGGCCTGTCGAGAGACAGTTTCGCTTCACTCCGAAGCACAAAAGCAACAGCTACACAAGTGCGACGGAGTTGGACGGCAGCATGAGTGTAGAAGGCTAAAGTTAATCGCGCGTGTCGCCCTCCCTGCCATCAGTGTGCTGTTTGCCTGTTCCAAAAACTGTGGCGCTATGGCCGCGGCAACTCCCTAACAACTCCTCCCCCTCCCCCCCGGCAGAAACGAACACTACATGCTATAGGGGGTGGTGGCCCCTTCCCCCCCCCCCCCCCCGCCCCCCGCTGCCGCCTGCCCGTCCCACTTTTTCTTCGCGGCGCTTCCCTTACGGCTGCTCCCACCCCTCTGCTCCCGGAATCGCCGTCTTCCTACCCTTCCCCACCCCCTTTCCTGCTTGGCCCTCCCGCGCCGGGGTTCGCGTCTCGGCGCCCTTTCAGGGTGGCGCGGCGCTCGCTCTTTCCGCTAGGGGTGGGCGGGCCCTGCCCCCCCTTTCCAGGGGGCGGGCGCTGGCGGTGTTTGGGGCATTCCCGCCACCCCGCCGCCGCCAAACGGGCGCCCCCGCGCGTGCCGGGGGCTTTTGCCGCTTGCCGTGGGTTTGGTGTTCTTTGCCCGAGGCGTTTGCCTTTTGGCGGGGTGGGCGATTGTAGCTGAGACATATAAAGGCGTCGCCGGCATTGCCTTCCAGCTTTCAGTGCAGAATAGTCGTAATCTGTCAAGAGGTCGTGCTCGCTTGCCCCCTCTCGATTAACTCACTGTCTGAACGATCACTTCTCATGACACGCTGAGTCAACAGCAAAGTCTTTGACCTCTGTCGCTGCACTTTCCTGTCAGGGGAGCAGGAAGTTTGGTTCCGGCTGCCTTTCTCAGCTCTGGTAGGACGCTGCACTCACTTCTGCACCCCTTTCTTTTCTCTCTGTGCCTGTTTCCTTTGGTTTCTACTTTGTAGTTTCCTCCCAGTCGAAGTACTCAGCTTCCCTTTCACACATCGGCACACCTCCTGCAGCAGAGCCTTTTTTCCTCTAGCCAAGTTCTCCCAGTGCAATGGACTCGGAGGAAAGCAGCGTTTCCACAGACGTAAACCTGGCCCACGAGTTGGTATCTGCCAGGCACACGGAGCTCTGCAGATGTGAGAGAATACCGCGCGAGGAAAGCGTCTGCAGTGGAGAGCTACAGAGGAGTGCAACCGACAGCGTCACAGCTGCCACAACGATAAAAAGGCTGGAGGGCGAGCTGATTGCAACCAGGAAAATGCTGCGGGCAGCCGAGGATATTATTATTGATGAACGCATACTTGCGGCAAAACTAGAGCGGTCACCTCTGCTGCCTGAACCCAGTCTCCTGCTTTCCCTTTCGCTTTTTTTTCAATTTTTGTGCTGTCACTGGAGTCTGTTGTCTACTCCTGCGGCGCATTTCACACCGACTAGATTGAACCGCTCCTCTGCGCTTCCGCACCTTGCTTCTCGTTGCTGCGAAACTGTGTTTCTTTGGGAAGCCATATCCTTGATTGCTTGGTGTGTTGCCTTGCAGCTCCCCGCGGCTAGGACTGGTGCAAACGGCAAGCAGTGGCGCTGTCTTCAACAGAAAGTGAAAATAGTAGAACATTGCTTGTGGCCTTGCTTAGGCTGCCTTGAACTCTTCATACCACATTTCTATCTTTTGCCTGTTTGTACCACTTCTACTCCCCTAAACCTGCAACGTCTCAGGTGTGCTCACGTGCGCAGGGAAGAAAACAAATCCTTCGTGCCAGTTTGGCTTTACATGTGCATCTGCACCTCAAGCTGCGTGATGATAGCGGTTTGTCTGCCCTTTTTCCACTGGCTTGCGACTTGCGCTGGGGCACAACTCTGTGACCAGAGGAGCCAAGCGTGTCGCTCTCTGGAGGACAAGCTACCCGTAGTATGCTTCAAGTCCCTTCAACGCCACAATTAATGGTGGCTCTTCCCAGCCTTTCCTGCATCTTTCTCGTCCTGGTCCTTTGCTCGCATCTTCTGCCTCTCCCTTTTATAGACCCTCCCCTACGAGATCCTCCAGCAAGCCCCGCTCAAATTCCACCACAGTTCAATTTCCCTTTTAAAAGTTTCTCGTGTGCTATACACAGAGGGAAATATCAGTGTGTGCAGCCGAACGCGACAAAAAACATGCCTCGTACCATCAAGTGCATCCTCTGCGCCGTGGCGCTTGTCGCTGCTTTTGCCGCAGCACTGGCGATCACGATGACAGTCAGGGAGAAGGTGCCAAACGGCCTCTACTGCGGCAACTACGCGAGTGGCCTTGTGGTAGGCAATTTGACTGTACAGTACGAAAAACGCTTGTTCGATTTGGCCTTTAAGGGACTGGGCATGAACCTTAAGTGCGAGAATGAGGCGTTTTCGTACGATCCCAAGTCGCACACGTTGATGGTGACTTCTGCCAAAGACCCTTCTGATTGCCTTGGCGCAGTCATCACGGCAAGCGGTTTGAATTTGAGTGTAACCTATAAGCCTATTGCTGACGTCATCATCCTCGATGTTGGCGTTGCGAAGATCGACTGCAAGAAGTGCTCCGCCTTGACTTACGTCCAGCCTGCTTTGTGATGCTTGGTTTCCTTTATTCTAGATTATGCTTCTTCTTTTTTTTTTCTTTCGCCGTTTCTTCTCCGCACAAATTAGCCAAGGAGACCCTTTTTTCCCAGCAAGCGAATGAGTGAAGGATGCTGATTTCTTGATGCTTATTGTTGCCGGTGAGACTGAACCAGAAAAGAAACAAGCACCAAGTTCTCTGTAATGAGGAATGGAAAGCGGCTCTGTCAACCACCACGTAGGCGGCTTTTTTTCGTGTAGAGGAACTGGCGTCGGCTGACGAAAGGGTGATACATGCTCTTTGCTGGACCTTTCGCTTAAAGATCCCTTCATCAGCTAGGCCATTTCTCAAAGAGAAAGGAATGATGCTGATTTGCTCGTGGATGATGCACATGTAGAATGCGATGCCTTGAACACATGTTGCCTTCTCTGTTTTCCCTTGGCACATTCACCTCGGTGCGTCGCTGCCGGCTGCGGAAAACGCCAAGCCAAAGCGATGGGGCTTGCAGAGCTTTGTGCTCTGCAGCTCCTTTTCTCGCTCGAACTCTTTTGATGGAATGCTTTCTCCTTTGCTGTGAGGTTGTCGCTGTGCGTTCGTATCGTTAGTGACCTGTAATCAATCTACTGCACAGGTGACTCGTCAAGTATTCCTCACCCTTCGGCGTGCTCGTTTCGCCACTCCGGCGCACTTCTTCTCAACCTTGCGCTGGGGCCATCATATCAAGAGGCGAACACCTCCATCTTTTTTTTTTGCGCTGGTGGTGGTCATCGGCGCTTTGCTTTTATTTCTGGAGATCTCCGTCGCATTCCTTTTGCGACAGTGGATCGATGCCCTTGGCGTCGAAGATCAACGGGAACCGTGAACTCAAGCGCATAGCTGCCGAGAATCGCCATTTGTATGCTCGACTGCTGAGCAATATTGAAGCACAGAGCTCATCGCGGCGTGTTGCTGCTCCTTGCTCCGGCCTTTATGTCAGCCGCACGCCACCAAATCGGAAGTACCTTTTCACCGGCAAAGGTGAAGGACACAACTCTCTGTACCAGACGTCGGTTTGTATTCCGCTCCATCACCGATGCCGTTTGATGGTGGCGGAGGCGAGCGCCGCCTCAAGGGAAGAGGCGGAGCTTGGCGCGATCATCGATGCGCTGGCTATTGCTCCCTCATCGACGGAGTGGGCAAGGATCACGCGGGTGCTCGATTCCGATCTATTCGTTTCGTTTGTAGCGCTTTTGACAGCTCTGAACGCCCACGCACTCGTACGAGTGGTGCGTGCGCAGCCTGCGCGAGCTGGTCCCGCTACTTTGCGCGCGCCATTTGCACTGAAAACTCGACCGCAGTTCCGTGCCACAGTGGCCGCGGAGCTTGCGTCCATCGCTGATGCTGAAACTGTCTCAAGAAGTCAGAGCGATAAAATCGCTGCCGGAAATGTGCCGCTGAGGAGGGGCAGTGCTGTTGATCCCCAAGCGCAAACTCTTCAGTGCCGGCAGCACGCGCATCATTATGATGTTGGCGTAACAGGCGACCGGGCACCGAGCGCGCGTGACGCAATAAAGCTGGCTCTTTTCAAGTCTCTCGATGTCTTGCAAGATTATGCAGTGGATGAGTGGCGAGAAGCCGGCCGAGAAGGTGCGCTGCTGTTGAATGAGTTGGCATGCGGGGGCTGCTGCACGAGTGAAATGGACGTTCGCGTTCTGAATTGGGCTTTGCGCTACGGAAGCGTCTCCCTGGGTTCGTCATGCACTGCTGTTGCTGCAGACGTGGTCTTGCGCTTTCGGTGCGTTGCAGGTTCTGACAGCATTAGCGTCACTACGACGCCTGTGGAGCGCGCACCCAAGGAAAGCCATACTAGGCCCAGTTGTGTACCACTAGGAAGTGTTAAAGAGAGCGGCTTCGTGGTTGCGAGCTCAGCTCCTTCAGGAGAAGCCGCTGGCCTGGTGGTGTCCGACGAAATCTGTTTGCCCTTTCCGATTTCAGCGGTCACGATCCGGCGCCCTTTTGTCGATGAAGACGCTTGCAGAAGCAGACCGGCACTCAAGGAGCTGCGATGGCCGCGCCAATGCATGACTGGTGCTACTCTGCTGCTTTTGGCGGCTGCTAAAGCGTCGCTGTACCGCAGTGCCACGTCCACGTGCAGCGCCTTGATGTTGGACTCCAACGCTGTCCTTGAAGGGGTGTCCACTGCCTCAGTGCGCTGCAAGTCACCAGTCGCGTCGGCGTTCGAGTGGCCTCGCGCACCATTCTTTTCCACCTTTTGTGACTCTGCAGCGCTGCAGCGGGGGCTCTTCTCACATGGTGAGTCATGGGGCGTAGAATCGAATACTGCGCAAGATACCACTGATTTGCTAGCCCAAAATCAGTGGCACTGCCCCGACGTGGTCGCGATGATCGCTTTTATGCGTGCAGCTCTCCGTCTTCCCTTGCGAAGCTATCCAAAAATCACGTTCGAACAAACAGCGTTGCATGATCCGGCGCGCCGTATGCAGGAGCTTGCTCAGGGTCTGTACGGGGATGTGGACGTTTTGACAAGGGTGCATGTGTGCTGGGAGACCCCTCGGGACTGCTTCGTAGCATGTGCCGTGAGTGACCCTGTGCTGCATCACCGGAATGCGATTCAGTCCGGCTCCGAGGCATCATCTCGTGCATGGCTCTCGTGCGCAGATACCGGTTACCCTCGCGGTCCTCTTCTCCTCTTGGTTGCTGCTGTCTGCTCCTTGTACGACCAGGTCGTTAGCCGTGTCGCCACTGCCGCTGCAGAGTGCTATCCAATGGTCCCTGTAAAGAATTCCTTTGCGAGAGGCGGGCTGGACTTCCTCCTTTTTTCGTGGTTTGAGGCGTCGCCGCAGGTGCGCTGCTTCACCATCGGCACCACTCCACCAAGCTATGCGCAGCAGCCGAGGTCGGAGGCGACCCCGCTTCTCGACGGGTCGACACACCATGAGCTTGGCCCTTCAATGACGCGCGCGATGCTCTTCTACGACGTACTGGGGCAACGCGTGCTGTTTGCGGAAACGCACGCCACCAACGCAGTGGACGCTGTGGCGCGCATGGATTTTCTCTCGGTGGAGCAGAATTTTCCTAGGCAAGACTTGTACGCACCACCCTCTATGGTGGCGCAGCGGCCATTTCGGTCGGTGTCACGGCAGTGCCGGTGGCAGCGCTTCCGTCAGCTGCTGGAGCGCTCCTTGCAGCGGAGCATCGCAGCCGCCGACGTCACGGGGGCCGACCACTTAGCGAGGACTAACCAATGCGCAGGACATCAGACGCACGACCGAACGGTGGTGGCCGCAGCTGTGCGCGCGTGCATCGGGGCTTGCGCGTCAGAGGCAGGCGCGTTATGGACGGTGTTGCAGGTTGTTGCGAAAGTCGCTGCAACGCGTGCGGGCGCCGGTGCGGAGGGCGGCGGCATCAACGGTGAAAGGGGTGTATATGCCCGTCAGCTTCTGTCTGCGCGCCTCTTGGAAGACTCTGGTCCGACTGCTGAGCCGTTTGCAGGAGAGGCGGGCAGTGAAGCAGATCGAGGGTGGTGGACTGGCGGCCACGACGTCACGTGGAACTGCCGACCTCTAGGCAAAGAGGCAGCCCCGCCTCGTGCAGGTGTGATGGAGGCGCAACTGTGCATGGGAGCTTCGCTCGGCGCTGCTGCCATGACCGATGGGAAGCAGGCGGCGGTGGCGAGTGTGGAAGTCATTATCTTGCGGTGCCGCGTAGACGCGGTGCGAAGCAGCGCGAGCGAGGTGACCGAGGCCGAGTGGTTGTGCGAGAAACGCGTGACTGAGCCCCCCTCGCTTTGCTGCTTCGGCACCGTCACCTTAACGACTGCACAGGCGGTCTCAGGCATCTTTCCTGCTCTGGCGTTGCTGTGTCGCCGGGCACTTGAGTACATCTATTCGGAAGCCCGCTACGCACCGCTAGTGTCGATCCTCCCACCCATGAGCGACGTTCTTGCGTGGTGCGCAGCAGCGGCACCCATGTTTGCCGGCACAGGTAGCGGCTACCTTCCATACGAGCCGCGCTTCTACGCGGCTCCCAAGCTGCTGGGTGAGCTGCTGCAAGGTGCTGCGGGGAAGTACAGGTGCAGCTACAGCATTCCACCCCCGCGTGACCGTGTCACGAGTGCTGCATCTGGTACTGACTGGGGCGAGGGGTGCGCAGAGGTGGAGAGGGAGAGAGGAGAGGCAGCGCAGCCGTCGACGATTTTTTACACCTCAAAGCCCATTCACGTAGATACGGCAGCCAACGAGTACGCAACACGGGGGCAGCACGGCAGTCGCCTCGCCAAACCACCTGCCGTGGCATGCACGCTTTACCTTGAGAGCCTGATGGGGAATGGGGCGTCTCCATCAGCGCCTGCTGTCTCGCCGATGTGCCCTGCTCCGGTGGCGATTCCGTTTGTTCTGGGACATGGCGTGGGCCGGACGAAGCGGGAGGCATGGCGATCAGCTGCTTGGCAGGCAGTGCGCCTCCAGTTTCCTGCTGTGTTGGCACAGCTGGAGGCGTACCGCGATGTGTCGGAGTTGTTGCAGCGGCCAGCGCAGCTGAACCAGCTTGTGCGCAGCAGCGGACTGGATCGGAACAGCGTCTGGGGTGGAGTTGCTCCTGTTGTTTACAAGCTGAACTTTGACTGCTCGGTGCTCTTCCCTTCCTCCGTAAGAAATGCAGCGACAGAGGTGGCCGCTTCTGCGTCAGTTCAGGCAGTGCGCCGGTCGCAGTGCGGGGTGACAGCCGTAAGGACAGACGGCTCCAAGCTGTGCGTCGTCCCCGGCTGCACAGCCACTGCTGCCTCTTCAGGTGAGGCCTACACAACCGCCGTCGCCATCGTTCTCCGTGCGGTGCGTGGTGCTGCGCAGGAGGCGGCAGCACACATGACAGGAGCCACCATGGGGACCACAGCGAGTCGGACGGCATGGGCAGCTCTGTCGCCCTCGTCTCCCGGCTCTGTTAGCGGCGCGGCCTGCAGCCCGGACTTGGGCCCCTACGCGGCGTGGCGTGACACGACGCACAATGGGAAGAGCATCTGGCACGCCTACGCGGGGGCGCTGAGTGCTTACCTCGACAGTGATGTAGTGGTTCATCTCGTCGCCGCAGAGGATGCCAGCGTCGACGAGTTGGGCTCGCTGTCGCGTGGGGTGGGAAGCGGGAGGAGGCTCAGCCGCCGGGTGATGCTGTCGAGGGTGCAGGTGCGCATGCGCGACGGGCGTAGTGGAGCAGCTACCGCGGCTGGTAACGTTCCCCTCGGTTTCGCCGACCAGCAACCTTGGGCATCTCGCAGGATCACCTCCTTTGGGGCATTCTCTGTTGCTGCAGGTAGCGGTGCCGTCGACGCCAGTGTCGGTGGCGGTGCGGACGGTATCCTGCTTGAATGCACGGCTGCTTCTCTCTTTGCTCGTCGCTGGTCGCCGCTTGGCACCGGGGCGAGCGGCACGCGTGTTGGTGCGGTCGCTGCAGCGGCACCACCACTCACTGAGCACCCTTCCCGCCTTCTGCAGGAGATCACCCGGTGGCTCAGTGACATAACACAGCAGTGTGGGCTGCCGCTTAAGGTGCGTGAGGAGCTGCGAGGACTCTTGTGCGCGCGCGCCTGTGACTTGGCGCGCATTCAAGACAGCTATCGATCGACGCCTGCGGAACGGGTGGAGGCGTTGTTGATGCGGTGGGTGGGGCGCCGCGCACAGGTGCGCATTCGCCGCATAAACTCCAGTGTGGTCGCGTATCCGTCTTTGGCGAATCAGATGGTGTGGGTGGCGGAGGCTTTAGTAGAGATTCAAGCGGAGCGCCGGTGTCCAGGCTCGCGATCTTCTTCGCACGCTGGCTTATCTCTGGATGGCAACGCTCTACCACTGCTAGAGCAAGACGGTGAACTCAAGTCATGTGCAGGCACAAGGGAACGTCTTGATCGTCCTTGGGTGGCGGCGCGCGCTGTCGGCGCCACGGGCAACGAGGCCGCCTGGCAGCTATATCGACACGTTTGCAATGCGCTCCGCGATTTGGTGGCAACGGAGCCGTCCCCACGATCCGTGGAGAAGCAGCGGCGGCAATGAGAGAGGGCGGAGGCGTTGCACTACGATCGGTGTCCCGTGAACTTGCCGTTGGTACTTCAGCGCGAGTGAGGAGCACTGCTTCTTATCCTTGTCTCCCATCAAGCGCGCTTCGTCTGCGCGCCGTTGCGAGTTGCACCAGCCTGCGCTGGAGGACGAGGCATCAATCAAGAACGGAGCGCGCAAAGAAGCAAGCGCATCTGCACATCACAGAGCACACCTATATCTGCCGCTCGGTGCTGCAAGGCTCTGAACGGGTACACCTCGCGCGGTTCGAAGTCGACGAGGCTGCACTCGCTACCGGGAGCCGCTCTAAAGACGACGCAAATCTTGCAGTTTGCTTCGTTGTGGCAACTGGCTACAGAGGTGGGAGGAAGGGGCAATGGTTTCTCTCGTGTTCGACTTCCACCTCTTCATGGCGAACAGTCCCTGAGCATGTCTCCCTCCCTCTGCCTGCCCATCTCCCTCGCCATCTTCCCCTCGCTTATCTTTTTTCTGCTCTTGGGAACTCGATGATGGGCGGCCGGAGGGGGCCTCCTCTTGTTGCACCACCGCGGGTACTGTTCGCATACACTCAGACAGCGACAGACACACCGATGTCAAGGCGGCAGCCACCGCAGGCAGCAGCCATGGGCGCCGGTGATAAGGGCCGCCGCCATGCTACTTCACCCACCAAAGCCGGTGCCTCTCGGTTTAACGTGGTCTTTCGCCGGAGCAGCGGATCTCGCCAGCAACGGGCGAAGCGGGAGGGTGCCCTTTCCGTCGCCCACGACGTCTCCTACTTGTACGACAAGGACAACAGGGCGTGCGTGCTGCAGTGTAAAGCGGTGGGGCAGGCGCCGAACAAGATCTTCACGTGCATGCAGCGCGCACACCGTGGGGCGGACTGGGTGGTGGGCACAGAGCTGCACCTGTGCGGGTTCGACATACTGGTGGAGGAGGTTATGGAGCTTCACTGTATTCCGTACGAGGAGGCTGTGAACGCTGTGGGCAACAGCTCAAAGGCTGGCGCTGGCGCTGGCGGTGACCGCATCACCTTCTGTGGTAACAGTGCTCGTACCGCCTCCGCGGCATCGTCTGCGCAGACCCTCCCCACCGCTGCTTCTGTGGGCCCTGGGCGAGGGCGCACAATTCACGCACGGCCGCGCTTTGTTCTTCTGCCGCGCCCGAGTCCTCTGCACGGCGTCACGGCTACGCCGCCACGGGCTACGCACGACAACGCCCCTTCATCACCGACACCGTTGGAGGATGAGGAGGTGCCGTCGATTTATGCTCCGCAGAAGTGGCCTACACTGAAAACGGATTCGGTGTCTGTGGGTACTGCTCTCACTGCACACCACCCGACGGACCCGCCACCGACAGCACCTCGAGACGAGCGTGGCGTCGACGACAGTGTGTACCCAGATTCTTGCCCTCCTCACGAACGTCGGCAGCGCCGGCGGCGTCGCTCAGTCGCGTCCCTGGCACGGGAGCTGGAGCGGTGCTATCCTGAGTATTTTTGAGGGCGTCCTTTCCGCACTGCCGCCCGCCCCCTCCCTCTCCCCACCTACGTCCATCACGCGAGTGGGGGAGTGCCTCTGCCCGGGCCGACGTTTTCGCTTCTGCTTGTTTTGTTCTCTGTGCAACGCTGCTTCACCCCTGGTGTGTGTCGATCTCTCTGCTCTTCTTTGCCGCTGCTGCCACTCGTTGAAGAGAGCTGCGTCCGACTGGCAGGATGCATGCAAGCAACTGCTGCAGCACAAGGCGTCAGGAGTACGCGAGAAATCAAGGAAAAACGACATTGGAGGTGAGCCACCCACCTGCTCACTATCGCTTTTCTATGTGACGACGTGTGTGCGTGTGTGTGTGTCGCGGTGTTGAGCACCTGAGCATCATCCCTGATGGTTGTGTTGGTGTTGGTGTTGGTGGTGGCACAAACACACACACACACACACACACACAGGTACATGCATGAATGCTGGTGACGCCATGATGCTGCTTCTTACATCTTCTTTGTACCACCACGACTCTTTCTTTCGTTGCTATTCGCCTGTTTAAGGCGCCGATGCAACGGGCGTCACCGTGTCCACGAAATCTTCTGTTCCCCCTCCTTCTCTCCGTTACAACAACTTTCCACACGCACACCCTGCACGTGCATACAACAACCAAAACGAGGTTGTCCGCGACCCCGTTGCACCGGAACGCAACGGTGCTACGCTCGTTATCGAGTCGTTGCTCACTGACCACACCTACACACAGACACAGACACAGACACACACACACACATAAACGCAGGAAAACGACGAAGAAGGTCGGAGTCGCGAGTGTTGGTTGGGCAGTGGGTTTGTGGTGGTGATGGGCACGTTCGCCGCTGGAAGCATCCACAACCACCACTCCCTTCACTGCCGGTGTTGCGGTCGCTGCCTTTTGTGATTTGTAGTTTTGTTTCGCTTCTCGTGCCGAAAGTCCGGTGTACCCCCTTCTTCTCCCGACCCACACGCCGAAGGCGTCGTACGTGTGTGCATGTGCCCCTCCTCCTTTCTCTTCCTCTCTGTGTCCCTCGTTGCTTTTTCCCCCATGTGTTACTCCCTGCTCTGTGGCCGCTAGAGTAGATCTTAGTGATCCTCGAACACATACATAGGCACACGCACGCGCACACGCTTGCACTCATCAGCTGCGGTTATGCATGCCGGCCTTCGATTCTCTGCCGCAGCTCTCCGCCATCTCTCCCTCTCTCACATTCGCTCTCCACCCCATTCCTGCCGACTAGGCGGAGGGGGACGGTGGGCCAGTAGAAGCGATGAACGCCTACTTCTTTAGTCACCACATGCCTCCGCCGTCTGCACCGGCACCGCTGGTGCTGACGGCTGCCATCGCTGCGGGAGTGCAGCGTCAGGGGCTGCGTCAGTCGAAACAACGACAGACACCCATACCCCTCAGTGAATACGTGAGAGAGCCTTACAGGAAAGAAGACGAGCGATGTAGTGGCGTCAATGAAAAGGCATCGACGCAGCCATATTACGACCTTGGCGATGCGGCAATGTGCAACGCCGCCACGCCGCGGGCTACATTGCGTGCCGGGCTAGCTGCCATAGGCTTGAAACCTCGCCCCAATGCCATCCATACATCGTCCAGTCTCCGGTCAACTTCGCCTGCCGAGTCTCCTGTCGCAGCAACGCCGCACCGCACCGTGCCGTGCCTCGTCTTATTCAGTCCACAAGGCCCCCGTCCGCTGGAGGGGCTCAAGACGGTCACCCTGGAGCGTCCCGGCAACGTTGCTGCGGCTGTACCCCGCGGAGGATATCTGCGAGCTCGCGGAGCGTCCCTCAACCGACAATCCGCAGGCGGCCCTCCTTCTCTATCTGCATCTGCAGCGGTAGCATCCAGTAGGGCAGCCAGGCAGCGCAATGCGAAGCACGCAGCAGTGTCCGCCGCTGCGCGAGCGTCCCACCAGTCTTCTAGCGGGATTCGCTGCGTCTACGACCGTGACACACGCTCGCAGTTGTTGCACATTATTCCGGGCACGGAGGTTGACTTTTCCTCGTGCATGCGACTGCCGGCGCTCGCCGCGACACCCACACCAGCGTCGGGGATGGTTGCCACGCCTCTGCTGTTCGCGGCCACTGCCGTGCACACCATTGTGGTGGTGCAGTTTTGCGTAGCAGCTCCTACCCTGTCAACCGCTGCGCGACATCAGGCGGGTGCATCGCGGCCGCAGCTGCCGGGGTCACCGATCCCGCCACCCGGCAGCTTTTACATTGAGCTCGTCCTCCGCACCGGCACTTCCTCCGATAGTACTCGAGGAAGGGGCAGCACCAACGGTGGGGGCAGTAGCAGCAGCAGTGGTGGGTACCGGCTGCGCTTCACCAACACCGGGCACGCCGTACAGCGACATACTCACCACACGAAGATACCCCTGCAATGTGTGCGCACGGCGCAGTGGGTGCAGCTCTTCGTGGACCTCGAGGCGCTTCTGCAGTCTTGCAAGGCAGCCGGCGCCGTGGTGGCAGGCGGGACGCATTGTCGATTGCAGCAGCTGCGTATCGGCTCGGGCGGCAGCGCTGCTAGCACAGGTGGAGTTTACGTGCGCCGCATCATCGCCGGCCACGGGCTCCCACTTCCTCACCCCGCCATGGACCATCTCGTCACTGCGGATGGGGTACCAGGTACGATGCCTCTCATGCCCACGCCGATCGGGGGCGCGCAGGAGATCGTCAGGGACGCCGATCGAGAGGGGCACAGCGATCGCAGAGGCTCCGGAACACTGCAGCAGCGCAGCAGCGGCAGCGGCAGTTGCTGGGTTCCACCGGAGGCTCTGCGTCTTCCAGCCGAGGCGGGGGAGAGCCTCTGCGTGTTTGTGCGAACGGGAGACGAGCATGTCCTGAGCGAGGTGCCTGCCTTGCTGACCCCCGCGGAAGAACCGTCACGAGAGGGCGAGGCGCATACGAGAGACAGCGACAACAGCGTCGAGGCGACGCAGGTGCGGTGGAAGGCGAACAACTGTGCCAGTGACGTTGGCAGAGGCGCTGTAGAGTGGGCTAGGGACGCGACACAGGACACCGCAAGGCGGCGGGCAGCACAGGCAGTCACAGCAGCCGCCAGCAAGCCCCTTACCTTACCGTTGTCTGCCACTCTACCGCCGCACCAGTTACCGCGCCGTCAGCCGAAGCCCGATCAGCAACAGAGCCCCGCCTTGTTGAATTCGTACCGACACCAACCTGAGAGCGAGACCGCAGCAGCACGCGTATGCAAGAGGCAGCCGGAACCGTCGAAGGTGCTGCACCACACAGCCCTAGAGCTGTTAAGAATGCGTGATCAGCAGCAGTCACAGCCTCAGCCTGCACATCAGTTCACCGGCTCGGGAGCGGCAGCGCACGCGCAGACTTCAGCTGCCCCTCTGTCGCCTTTTTTTCCATCCTCCACCTCTCCCTGGTCTTCTCCGGTTGACGCGGCGTCTCTCTCGGCCTCCGACGACGCGGAAATGTTCGTTGTCCGCGAGGTGTCGGCCGCCGAGCAGCTCGCACCCGCCACACCGCCGCAGTACCCAGCGAATCAGCTCATGACGGGGAAGCCTCCTCTGCGTTGCACACCGTCGCAGCCACCGGTTGCCAACAAGGCAACGCATCACGCGCTTAATGCAGGACACACGGGTGAGTGGGTGGTGCAGCAAGTGGGAGAGGATGTCGTGATAGAGGACGCAGGCCAGGAGGGCTTCTCGGCACCCGCAACCGTGGGAGCGACTGGCCTTCTCTTTTCTACGACTAGCAGCGCCACGACAACTACCGCCACAACCTCAGAAACTTCAGTCTTATCCGTTGTGTCCTACTCCTCTGCTGTGGAGTTGATGGATGCGATGAGCGAGCGGGTGCGTCGCATCCAAATGGTGCTGACGGGTGTAGAAGAGGAGGCGGCCGCTGCTGCCTCCATCTTTGCCCAGCCGCTCGGCAGGCGTCCACCGTCGCGCCACGTGACGCCACCGCCTGCGGAGCAAGGTGCTCGACCGGCCGTCAGCACTGTGACACCGACAGTGCCGCCACTTTTGGCACCACCGCCACCACTCACAGGCGCTGCTGCAACCCATTCATCCCCGCCGCCTCCGCCTGCTCCTGGCCCAACGGCTCCTGCTGAGCTCATGGAGGCAGTCCTGGGTGGCACGCCGCGCGATGCGGTGGCCGCCACAGCGGCCGTACCCAGCCTGCCGCCAGCGTCACCAGCGGCTGCGATGGCGACGCAAACATGCGACAGTATTGCGCGTGTCGCAGTCGCAGAGTGTGCGGCGACAACATCAGCTGCCCCGAACGACGCGAATGCTATTCTCGAGCTGTGGAGCTCGGCAGAGAGGCCGCTCTCCTTGCCAGCTTCATACCAGCGACCAGCGACTGCCGCTGCGAAACGTACCCCACTGGCGGAGCGGCTGCGTGCGCACCAGGCGTCTCTCTCCTCGTCTTCCTCGGCCGCTTCATTTTCCCTCGTCGACGGTGGTGACAACGATGGCGTCGGTGACGCTCCTTCAGCCGCGATACCTCCGCCGACAAGCGCTGCCACCTCCTGGACGTTCCACTCGGTCTCCCTGACTCTGCAGACACCTTCAATGCTGAGGATACCCGCCACTTCCGGGGCTGTAGGCGAGGCGCTGCCACGTGCTGGCGGTGCTTCCTCAAGCTACACGGCTGGTGCGGAGAAGGGTGAGGGGGCTCCACTGCTGCGGCAGGCGCCGCGGCCTTTGAGCGAATCACAAACCCCAGCTGCAGAGGTAGTGGCGGCTGTGATGCCACAGTCAAAGTCATCATCTGGCCAAGTTACAAAGGCAGTTGTGTGGCGCCGTCCCGTCCCCGTGCCTGGCCATTCCCCGTCCGTCGGCGACGCTACTCAGCGCGCGTTGCAGGATGAGGTTCGACTCACGGGCACCCCACTGCCGGGGCGGATACGTGCTGCTGGAGCAGAAAGCGGTGGTGCAGGACGCCTAGCGACCTGGTCCGCCAGGCAGAACACCGGTCCCACCTCCTCGGGTATGCACACCCCCCTCTCGGCCGCCGTCGCTAGTAAATTGGGCGTTGCACCACAACAGGAGAGCCGTCAGGGCTTCATCGAGGGGGCAGAGCTCTGCGTAGGTGCGCAGGCTCTTCCCCCGCCTCCGAGCGGCCGCAGCTTCAGTACTGTCAGCAGCTTTCAAATGTGGCTGCCGTCCTCCTCAATGCCCACGCTGTCAGCGAGTCGTGGCCGTTACCCCTCCACGATCACACCGTTCAGCGGCGGTGGTGATCGACACTGCGATCCTTTCTCTGACTCCTCCTCCGGCGCCGGCGGTGGTCCGCGACCGCCTCGGCTCGGCATCGCAGCTGCATACCCCTCTGCGCATCCACCTATGCCACATCCGTCCGTCGTGCGCATGCCCCAGTCCGCCGCTGCAGCGACATTACCGACTTGCAATGCCGGGGCAGCGGTGGGGCCATCGCCACTCGCTCAGCAGCAGACGCTCGGCTTTCCCGCAGCCGCTTGGACTGGTGACCCACCGCAGCATGCACCCGTTTCTCATCATGAAGCTCCTCAAAACGACGTGCCGCTCTCCGCAAAGCTCGGCAACAGGGAGGGTCGGTACATGTACGACGGCGTACTGCAGTGCTACCTGGATCTGGAGACGAACGCTTACGTGGACAAGACGTAAGCCTTTGCACGGACTTGGAGTGGGGAGGTGCTCCTGGCGGCGGCACTCGTTGTGAGGAGCGTCTGCCGGATCCACCAGCCCTTCTCTCTCTTTCCCTACCGTGCCTCTGTACTCGAAGTCCCTCGCCAGCGTACACTGTTGAATGCGGTGCTCTGCGGAGAGTACCCTCGCATCCTTTCACGCGGGGCACAAGCGAACACGTCGCCCCTTCCCCCACCGCACCACTCCACGTGCCCTCGTGCCCCTGTATAATTGTGTGCCTTGTGTGCACCTGCCTGTCTGCGTACGCGCGGCCACACTGCCTCAGTGCGTGGCCTCACAGGGTCCGGCGCACCCCCCTCACTCTCTCTTTCTCTCCTTGTGGGAGAAAACCAGGCGGCCCCGCCCCTGCCCTATCCCCAGCCAAGCGCCGAGCCGCTCCTCTGGTGGCCACAGGGCCAGGCACCGACGACGCGCGGGGGTCCGAGCGATGCACGGCGACTGATGCCGGCGGTCAGGTCGTGGATGGCGCGGCGTCTGGGCGACCTGCGACCGCGAGCACGCTTGTGCTGCCGACATGACAAGCCGAGTGCCAGCGTGGCTCGAAGGCATCTGTCACCCGACCCTCGCTGCGCGCTGGTGGAGGGAGCCTGCGCCACCGCGAGGGGGGTGCGCCAGGGGCGGTGGCCGGCATGACGGGGGGGGGGCGGCTGTGAGGCGGCCTGCGGAGTGGGGTGTGGGTGGAGTCCGATGCCGAGGCCGTGCTCTCAGATGGCGGAGCCGGCGCATTGCTGTACCGGCGTGTGTCTAGGGCTGCGTCGCGCCACGCGCCAGGGGGGGGGAGGGCCTGTGGCATTACCGGGGAGGCTCGAGGGCGGAGGTGGACCTCGCGTTGTCTGGCAGAGGAGTGGACTCACATTGGAATAGAAGAAATGCGACATACGTATGACCTTCCTACGCGTTGCTTCCGCGGCTCTCTCGGTCCTCCGTGGGATTCCACTTCTCTCATTCTGTTAGCTTCCTATCTGCTCCTCTTCTCATGATGCTCTCGACGGCTTGGCCAAAGTGCATGGCCGCCTTCATTCCACACACGCACACACGCACACACGCAGGACCTCGCCATCGCGCATCTTCCCTTCCGGGCGTCTTCCTCTCGTCGACATTTGTTTCGCCGCATCGTTGGCGGTGGCCGCTGCTGTCATTGGTCGAGAAATGCCGTCGGCGCACAGGCATCGTCGACCGAAGACGGCCAGCGTTACAGTCTCTGAAAAGTCTAAGAAGCACGTACGAGGGACTGCAGACGAATCTTCGACGGGCACCAATGCTCGGGGTATCGCAGCCGCTATCGGTGGCGGCGGCCCGAGCCTGGACTCGGAGAAACGGTCGAAAGGCGTGCCGGCGCCGGCGGCAGTGCTCATGCGGGCGCTCGGGCTGGCTGTTGAGGCAGGTGACGGCACTGGCGACAAGGGCGAGTGCGACTCGGCGTTGCTGACTAGCAGCCTAAGCTGCGACCCGTCTCGCAGTATGGAGGTGGAGGTAGAGACGAGACAGGGGTACGTCTACACAGGCAAGCTGGTACACATTGATGGCCACTACAACGTTATGCTGAACGAGGCGCTGGTGCAACGAGCCCGCAGTTTTGATGTGGAGCGGGCGGTACTGCGTGAGAAGTTGCAGCGGGAGGCACGGCTCATCGCAAGCAGTCTCCAAGGCGTGGTGGCAGAGGATGCAGACGTGATGCAGAGCACTAGTGAGCTGATGCCGCGACCTCGCTACATCGGTGCCACGTACATCCGAAGCAACAACATCTTCCTCATGCGCTTCGTTGACGCGTCAGGTGGAACTGGTACAACAGCTGCTTCTGCGGCTTCCTCCAACTCCGCGTTGGGGCAGCTCAAGAGTGGTTTTTCAGCAATGGCTGCATCGATCAAGGCCCACTTGCAGCGGGAGAAGACGCGCAACCGGGCCGCGCGCCGCAAGCGTCTCGAGGCCAAGAAGTCGGCAGGAGGCGGCGGCGGCGGTCGGTAAAGGGTGTTTAGGGCATAAGACGCGCTAATCTGTCGATGCACAGGACACTAGTGACCTGGAAACACAACTCACACAAGTGCCTAGATACACGACGCACTGTGCGGGCCATGCACTGGGGCGCTGAACACGCCGACTGGGGAGCCTGTCTGTGTCCTCTTCCACTCTCTGAGTTCTCTGCGGCATCTTCGTGTGAAGGCGCCTGCTGATGGCATGGGCGTCGCTTGACACGTTGTCGCGTCGAGGTTGCCCAGAGGATGGCAATTCCCCCCGGCACGCTTCGCTGGGCGAGGGATGGCCGGCCGCGTCGGTTGAAAAGTGAAGGGAGGAAAAGCTGACCTTGATAGACACATGTGCGCGCGCGCCTCTGTCTTACCCTTTTACGCGCGAGCGAGTACGCATGTGGAGGCGTGGACTCCGACCAACACGCAGCGATGGAGGCGGGGGGGGGTAGGAAGACGCCCAACGAGCGAAACGCAAGCGCGCACGTACGTCTCGAGCAGCGGTGCCGAAAAATACCGTTTGACCGTTCCCCCCCTTTGTATTGTCTTTTCGGTCCTGCCCGAGTCGATCCTTATCTTTCGAAGGTCGTCATCTCCACTCCCCCTCCGCTCCGCTCCCTCACCCCTCTCGCTCGCTCGCATGCACGCATGCATGCATTCGCTTCGACGCGCGTGTGGGTGTGCGTGCCTGCCGCTTGCGCACGTGCACGACAGTACTGCATATTTTCACAGAAACAATAGAAGCACGCACGAAAAGGACGATCGAGAACCTGAGAGAGAGCCGAGCAGCATCATCACCAGACAGAGCGTCGTGTCACCGGTGCCCCTCTACCCCTTCTGCGCGCCGTGCTCCTCCGCCTCTTCTTGCCCCATCTCTGCCTTGGCACCCCCCGCTGCCCCCCGCTGCCCCTCGCTCCTCCGCTTACTATCACCTCGCTACTAGCGCAGAGCTGTCATAGATTGAACTAGGCACACATGCACATACATCCTTGCGCAGCTGCCCCCTCCTCCCCCTTCCATCGGATTGTGCGGCGTCTGCACCTCTCAGTGGAGAGCTCGTATGGGGATGTCTGTTACCATGATTAACGCCATACCGTTACTCAGGTCCATGCATGCCAACTGCGTGTGCCCTGTGTGCTTCGAAGTTTTCAAGAAACCGGTGTGCTTTCCCTGTGGCCACATCCTATGCCGCGCCTGCGCTACTCGCTGCATCGCAGCACGTCCTCGGTGTCCGCTGTGCAATCAAGCGGTGCCTAACATGCGCCACTGTGCCCCTCTGCCTCAGCTGTCTCTCCTTTGCGTTCTGACGCGTGAGGTGGGGCTACGCGCCAGCGGGCTTCAGCTGCGATCATCCGTGCAGAACGCGGCAACGCCGTTGTCTCACAGGAATCACGACTCATCTATGAAGCGGCATCGAGGCGCCACCGCAGACGACGCGGTGGAAGAAACGCAAGGGGAACATCAGGCACCGCGGCCGCGACGGTCGTCACTGTCACCTCCGCCGGAACAGCGCCCCTTCTTGTCATTGCGTGAGCCTCGGGCATCACATCGTGTCGCGAACGCAGTCGCTGCCACCGAGGGTAGCACCGCCAACCATGCTCAGCACACGAGTCTGCCAGAGCTTCTGCGTGCCGCAGCCGGCGAGACGCAGCGACTGCAAAGTGAGTCGCCTCCCCCACCACTGTTGATGGTGGGGGAGGGTGATGATGTGCTCTTGGGCGAAGCGCCGCACCGCTCGATCATTGCTCAGGTCACCACATCTTTGCCGTCTGCCATCGCGCATCGTGTCGGGGATAGCGGCGCACTTGGACGAGGTCAGGATCAACCGCCAACACCCACACCACCTCCGGCACTGTCGCCCTCGCCAGCGCCCTTCTCCACTCCCCTTCAGCTAATGTGCAACCACATCACGGATCACGCTGATCAGCTCGATTCGACGCCGCTGCTGAGTCCGCTACCCTTCACCGCATTTGCGGTGGTAGAGGCGGCGAGCGTTACCGCTGCGGCAAGTGTCACACATCGCAGTGCTCAGGCATCTTCAAGAGTACTCGCCACGGAACATGCATCGAATGCCAAGAAAGCATCCTCGTGGAGCCTGTGGAGACGCGGCCGGGGAGTGATACACTGCACGCTTACTCCCCCTGCAGCGCGGCTTCTGGCACGACAATCGGTAGTAGCTGATGGGGCAGGTCGAGGAAAGACGGAGGCGGCGTCGAAAACGGCCTCATCGTCGTCTGCCGCCTCCGCTGACACGGCCGCGTCACTCTGGCACCGCTTTGGCTGCTGCGCCCTCTGCGGCCTTGACGTGGTGCAACGCGCGGCGGTGCGACAGCGTCTGCAACACCTCCTGCGATCCCCGACGGCGCACTGCGATCCAGCGGAGTTGGCTATGCAGACCGAGGAGAGCCTCTCGCTGCTGCTGGGGCCGTTGTGGGGTGTGTGCTGCGAGGTGCAGGAGCATAGCACCAACATTGCTCAATCACAGGTGTCGACGTGCGAAGGCGAGTACACGACAACCGAACTCGATGCGGTGCAGGGGAGCTACTGTTGTCCTTGTCGTGGCGAGGTGACAGCGCACCACGTTACAGGCGTGGCTCACCACAATTGTCTGGCGTGGGCTGGACTTCTAGACTTCTTCACCAACACTTCTCTCGAGGACCTTCCCGCCGCCGCTGCTGCTGGGGTGTACTTCGTCCCCAGCATGACCGCATCGCTGCACATGACGGTGCCGCTGCAGGATCCATTAGGGGTTCTCGCGGCGCGCACATCAGGCCGCGTGGCTCGCTGGCAGCTGCTGGCGGCGACTTTGTGTCACATGCATCAACGGGACGCGGATGAAGAGAGTGAGCTGGGGAAACGCGTTCAGACCTCTGGTGAAAGCGGTGCAGAGGGACCGCTGATGACACCGCGTTGTGCGCTGTGCGAAGACGGTGCACCGCTGCTAGCCTCCAACTCCCCTTCTTTTCCTTTTGGGGCGGGTCTGCGCGTGTGCGAGGGCACGGAGCGTGGCGAAAGCAGCTGCGGTCAGCAGTACCACTACCCCTGCGCCCTGCTCGCCGGTGCCTCAGCCTGTATCATATTCGGCTTGGAAGATGAGTGCAATGTGCTGGACGCCAGCGCGAGCACACCCGTTCGCGATCGCAGCGCTGGAGGGAAGCGCCGTGGCGTCGAACGTCCAGTGGAGGTTTGGTGCGGGGTCTGCCACGAGCGGCACGAGGTCTGCCGTCGGCGTGTGTGAGATGCAGATGCAAGAGGAGGTTGGCAACGTCGGTAACATCGTCCGCTTCCGTCTGTACCGAAGGCGTGTGCTCACTCAGTTGTGCCTCTCTGTGTGCCTCTCGCCCTCCTTCTCGCGCAGCTTGAAGCGGATGGGGTGAGGCTTCTCTTACTCTTTCCCGTTTTATCTGCCGCTCTTCTTCTGTCCTCGGGGGTCTTTCAGCTGCTCTCTCACACGGCCGTGCCCCCTCCCCCTGCGACTGCGTTTTTCGCTGCCCGCCGGTGCGAGGCCAACGCGGGCAAGAGGTGGGAGAGGGGGGACGAACTAAAAGAAGAGCGGCAGCAACAGGAACGCAGACGTGGGCACGCACATAGACACATAGACATATTCAGATACACACACGTAGGCGTACATAGGTAGTTAATACATACATATACATATATAAACGCTCCTGCGAGCACAGGAAACAACGCCGGCTGCTCTCCGCCATGACACGTCGACCGAAGCACGTGGAGGGATTAGAGTCCTTTTCTTTTTTTTTGTTTCGAGAAGAGGTGTGTGTGTGTGTGTGTGTGGGTGGGTGGGTGGGGAGGGGAAGGGAGAGGGAGAGCGTTGTGCAATGACAGCGTCCCTCCACTCCTCCCTTGACCGTTTGTCGTGCACGTCTTCATGTTATCCGCTCTCCGTCTCGCTCGCTCCCGCTCTCTCTCTCTCTATTCGCCTTCCTCTTTCCTCATCCCATTTTTCTTTCGCTCTGTTCGCATCGGTGTGCCACGCAGTCCATCTCTCGTGCCCTGTCCGTCTCTCTCTCTCTCCCCCCACCACACACCCATAGATCCACCACGCGCGCACATCCCGCCACTTCTTCGGCACACCGCACCCCACACCCAACGATTCTATACACGCTGCCTTTTCGTCCCCTTCCTTCCAGAGGACCACCTCCCTCGCCGCTTCTGTTTTTTTTTTGTTGTTGTTGTTCTGCTGTGTGTGCGCTGACGCGCTGCTGGATCGCCTTGCACACGCGCACGGGCTTCCAGGGAAGCAAGACAACCTACCTCGGCACACGTGTTTTTCTTGTTTGCTTCTTCGAATCGCCCACAGCACATCCCAATACGATGTCGTACACTGGCGAGGAATCCACTGGCATGCCGCCGCAGCCGCCGATGATGGGGCCTGGCTCTGCGACGGCCGACCAGACCAGCATCGTCTCGGGCGGCAAGCTCGGTGGCAAGGGCAAGGGTAAGGGCAAAGGTAAGGGCAAGCGCGGTGGCAAGACTGGCGGCAAGGCAGGCCGTCGCGATCGCATGTCGCGTGCTGCGCGGGCAGAGTTGAACTTCCCGGTCGGTCGCATTCACTCTCGCTTGAAGGATGGTCTCTACCGCAAGCAGCGTTGCGGCGCATCTGCCGCCATATACTGCGCCGCTCTGCTGGAGTATCTCACGACGGAGGTGATCGAGCTCTCCGGCGCGGCGGCAAAGGCTCAGAAAACAGAGCGCATCAAGCCGCGCCACCTATTGCTCGCCATTCGAGGTGATGAGGAGCTGAATCAGGTAGTGAAGGCGACCATCTCGCGAGGTGGCGTGGTGCCGAATGTGCACAAAGCACTGGAGAAGAAGTCCAAGAAAAAGAGCGCCAAGCGTGCCGCGTAAGCTCCGCCCCGCCACGCCCCGCCATGCTACATGCAGCCACTACACCGAGCGTGTATGTGCGCACGGATGTGCTGGTGCGTTTCTCTTACGTGTGCTCGTGCATCCACTTGGTGTGTCAACGTCTGCAAGGGAGAGCTGAACAGATGATGTAGCCGCACCGGTTCGTTAGTTTCCGTTTCCATGTTATTGTTGTCGTGGCGGCGGTGAGCTCAGTGGGCGTTATGGAGGGTGGTGGTGGTGGTGGTGGTGGAGGGGTAGAACTAGAGAACCAGGAGGGCAGACCAACAAAACGTGTGTAAGTGTGTGCGTGTGTGTGTGTGTGTCCAGTGGTACCATGCAACCGCAGTCGGTGGTGTCCGTCTGTATGCCTGTCCCGGCAGAGGGGCATGAGGAAGACGCGGGCGAGTTTGCACGTGTGCAAAAAAGGCTGAAGGTGTGTGTGTGTGTGTGTGTGTGTGTGGCACGTGCTGCTTTTCCTTTCCAGGCGTTTCCTTTCCGCAGCTCACGTCTGTGCCACAGATCAGCACACAACCTGTGGGTGCGTAGGTGGGTGGGGGAGGGATGCAGCTTGCAATCCCCTTCTTGCACAGCTGGCCGTTTGCTGCCTCCCTTCCCCTTCCTCCCTTCCTCTTTCTCTCTGCCCCCTCCTTCCCCTCACCCCACCCTCCCACCCCACCCCAACTCTCTCTCTCTCTGAGCATCAGTCAGCCTTCATGAGGGCTGCTCCGACCGTTCTACATAGATGATGCCTCATTTCTTCGCTTTCTGTATAAAGCGGAGTGTGTCCCCTTTTTGGCATTGTTGCCTCCGTGTGTGTGTGTGTGTGTGTGTGTGTGTGTGTGTGTGTGTGTGCGTGTGTCTCTCCGGACGCGACCTCCGTGATGGTCGAACTGTGTACGTGTAGGCAGAGGGGAGAGCGATCTATTTGTGCGGCGGCACCGGAGGCGACAGAGCCAGAGGCGAAAAGAGTACGGACCAGCGCAGTGGCGGCTTGATGAGTGTGCGCCAGGGAAGGCTGCTGCTGCTGCTTTATTCGTTGCTCTCCTTTCATGTGTGTGGCGTATGTGATCCACATGGGCGTGTGTGATGCACCTCTTCTTTTCATGTCATCTCGCTCTTCCCACATGGCACATACACGCAAAACACGCCATGTAACGCGTACCGCTGCACAGACGTTGGCTAGACACCTTCTTCTCCTCCCCCTTTCCTTCTTTCGCTTTCTTCTTTTCTTGTTAGAGTTGTACGAAACCGCGGTGGATGCATCGTGTTTGCTCCTGTTATGTCCGTGCGTGCGTGCGTCTGCTGGCTCGCCCCACCACCGCCCCACCACTGCCCCCCCTTTTTTGCTCATAAATCTATGTACACGCTCTGCTGCCGCGCCGCCGTTGTCTTCGGCGCTGTTTCGTCTCCCCGCACCCCTGTGTATGTGTGTGTGTGTGTGCAGTTACCCCGAGTAGAGTCCTCACCCAGACCTAGACCTGAACGCACAAAAGCACCCAGCAGGCACACCCACTGACAGACACAGGCCTAGTGGGTGTTGTGCCACCCGCCTCCCCCTGCGCGCGCAATATAGAAACCGCACTGCCAACATCTGTTACCTCAGCGCGCTCGATTGCATGCGTCCTCTTGTATCATTGCTGGAGCGGGGTGGTGGTGATGGGGGCACGCATATGGGCAGACAAACATACACACACAGGGTGCGGGAGAGACACAAACACGTGTGCACGCAAACATTCTTACGTGCAGTCGGTGCGAAGAGCAGGCGTGCGAGAGAGAGGAGAGGGAAAGAGAGGCGAACTCGTTGGCGTTGGCAGTGAGGGCACCTTTCTCCTCTTTCACGTTTTTCGGTGTGCGCGTGTGCGTGCAAAGACGCATGCGCGGATGCGACTGAGTGTTGTGCGTACAGAGGCAGAAGTGTAGAGCAGAAAAGAACAGAAAGGCGTGTACGCGTCGAGCGAGGGGGGAGGGGGTGGGCCGCGTGGACGTGAGTCAACTTGCACTCGCACGGCGTACACGTGGTGACAACGAAAGAAACAGCCCGTCTTATTTCTATCCGGCGCGGTTCACCCCTTCTTCGCAGGCTGCAGGCGGCGGTCTTTGGTTTTCGTGGCCGTCTTGGCAAGCTGGCGAGAGAGGAGGTAGAGGACTGCGCAGGAAGGAGGCGGTGGGAGGGAGATGAAGGGGCCCTCGGCCCTTTGAGGTCTTCGCCACATCTCACGCTCATCTCTGCATTTCTAGTTGTCCCCTCGATGCCCTTTGCACAGAGCCCCCTTCCTCCCTCCTCCCTCATCTTCCCACTGCCGCCACCACGTGTCACGAGGTGGAGAGGTGAAGCGAAGAAGGCGATCGAATTCCCTCCTTGTACTGCGCGTCTGTTTTGCGTGCGCTGTGGATGCACGCGCACGTGTGCATGTATGCGCTTGTCCCCCACATCTTGTGTACCATCCTATGCGACTTCTGTGCGTGTGCGTTGTCTCCCGCGTTTCCTTTCCGTCTCTTTTGTTCCCTTTATGCCGCACTCGGCCCCCACCCCTCTCCTCGCTAATACGCCGCCACCTCCGGAGCATCCACAGAACAGCCGTAGACACCGATAGCTCGCACCGTCGTGCACTCCAGGTGCATCCGACGTACGCAAAGTGGTCTTGCATCTGATTGACACATCTTGAACACACACACACACACACACGCAAACGCTCTTCATACCTACATTATCTCGCAGGTGCCAGACAAACTCATGCGGACGGGTCCCTGCGCAGGTGACCCAGTGGTCTGTCTTGTGTCTCCCTCTCTGCACATATCCACCCGTAGGACTGCTCCACTCCCTCTCCCTTGTTTCTTCGCCAGAAACTGAGTGACGTGGGGCAGTGTGGAACAGGGAATCGGGAAGGAGGCTCGCCGTGCTACTCGTGTTATTGGTACGCCCCCACCCCCACAGCCGACCGTATTCCAGCTCGTCTTCTTCCATGTAGTGTTTTACTTCTTTCTCGATCTCTAACAGGCCATCACCATCTACCCCACATCTCGCAGCCGCACTACTGCCGCGTCGTTCTTCTCTCTTTGGCTCGTGTCTGCCTCCACCGCGCCTCTCCGCCGATCGCATAGCTCAGACTCGGCTTGGCCCCCCTCCCCCTCTCTCTTTCTGTGTGTGTGTGTGTGTGTGTGACTGCGGTCTTTGTTTCTCTACGCTATTCTCAGCATCTGCGAGTGAGCCGCCTTGTTCTACACCCTCTTCGCGCTACATCCCGCAGCCTCTCTCTCACAAACACACACACACGCACACACGCACACACAGAGATACACACTTTCCCATCACTGCCACCGCTGTCGTGCATCCGCGGCACTTATCTGGGAGTTCGCGTGAGTGCGAGCGGTGCCGCCCCCTTCTCTTCCTCCTCCCCGCTGACGCCCCTTTCACTGCCTTGGCTTTGTGCTCCTTGTCTATCGTAATCACTAGTAGTAGTAGTAGTTGAGGACTAGTACCCGCTGCCCTTCCCTACCTCCCTCCCTCCCGTAGCCTCCTCTTGCTTTCTCTTCGCCTCTTCGTTTCTTTTTTCTTCGACACGGCTGCTCGGGTCCGATGCTGCGTCTTGGCCAGCCAACCTTGACGGCGATGCGCTGCGTCCCTGCTGCCTCTGCTTCTGCGACCGCGGTGGCGCCGACGACAAGCTACCCGTCCACCAGCGCGGCGCTCCTTGCGAATACCCGCGCCATCCACGGTGAGGTGCGTCACCAGAACACGGACTACGACAACACCCGAATTCCGTGGGACTTCACCACAAGCAGCTACGAGAAGATTCACAACGAGATCTTGCCCAAGTTTCCACGCGGCCGGCGAATCTCGGCCACCATTCCGCTGCTGCATCTCGCTCAGCAGCAGCAGGGCGGGTACATCCCGGTGACAGCCATGTACAAAATAGCCAAGATTTGTGAAGTGCCACCGATGCACGTCTTCGAGACAGTCACCTTCTACTCCATGTTCAACCGGCACCCGGTTGGTAAGTACCACATCCAATTCTGCCGCACCACCCCCTGCATGCTGTGCGGCGCCGATGAGCTGATGGAGCGCACCATGCACTATCTGAACGTGCGCATGCACGGCACAACGAGCGACGGCCTTATCACGATTGGCGAGATGGAGTGTCTCGGCGCGTGCGTGAACGCACCAATGCTGGTGGTGAGTGACTACAGCAACCCGCCCAACTTCTCGTACGACTACATGGAGGACTTAACGTGGGAGAGTATCAAGACGCTCGTGGAGAACCTCCGTGGCGGAAAACCTTTCAAAATCGGCTCGCAGCGTCTAGATCGCAGGTACGCTGAGCCGGCCGGTGGGCGCACGTCGCTCCTGTTCAAGGAACCGCCAGGTCCGTACTGCCGTGACTTCGACGCCGAGCCGGACAAGAAGGCGGACGCCGCGTCGCCCAAGAAGTAGTCGTACCCTTTTAGTTCTATTGATGTATGCGCTGATTGGTTCTCTCTGCGTACCGAAAATCGTTGGGTATGTCTGTCTGTCTGTCTCTCTGTGTGTGTGTGTGTGTATGCGGGAGGGGGGGGGAGGCAGCGGGTGTGGCTGGATTAAGTCGAGTGGAAGAAGGGCATCGGGGGTTTTGCAACCACCCCTTATATCCCTTCTCCACTCCTTTCTCTCCCCGCCGGTGGCGCTTCGCCGCCGTGTACAGGAATAGATGGGTATGAGGATCCGCCGTGGTTTGCGACCCCCCAGCGCCCTTTCTCTCTGTGTATGTATGTGCGACTGTGCACACGAATGAACGCCTGTGTTTGAGCCTCACATGTCTTTTGCACCTCTCTTCCTCTGTCTTCGATCTGACAAGCGTCGCTCGCCGGCTCCCGATCACCAAACACATACCTCGACAGTCGTGGAACTCATCGCTTCGCACAACAGCACCCCAGCGGATGCAGCATCTCTTTCTTCCTGTGCTTCTCGTCTCCCTTCCTCTCTCTGTCACGCACATTTCGCTCGCGTGCGTGCGTGGGTGAGCATATTCGCTCCTGCGCGTGCCACGGAAGGATACACTGACCAATCACCCGAGGTGCGGGAAAACGGGGACAACGCACGCACCTCATTTGCCTCCTTCTTAGCTACACCACACATCTCCCCACCCTATACACACACACACACACACACACACACACACACCAGCGACCACACAGTTTATCCAACGACAGAAAAGAAACGAGGGAAGCTGCAAACGGATGTCTTCGCCACCGGTGCCAACCCCGTCGTCCCAGCTGTCTACCGCGGCCGGCGCTGCGACCATCACTGCAGCCAAGAAGACAGATGACGTCTCGGACCTCATGGCAGCGATTCAGAGTGTTCTGGCGGAGCATAATATCAAGGATGCCCGATTCATTCTCGAGCTACCATCAACGGCTGCCGCTGCGTCCACTGTCGCGACTGCTGGCGACGCTGACGCGCCGGGGACCCGGGGAGCGGGTAATGCTTCAGTGGTGGCTGCACCGATCGACTCTTCTGCGCCCAGTACTGAAGGAGGAGTGGCCAATACTACGCTTCTGATGGGGATGCAGACCACCCCCGCTGCGGTCCCAACCCCTCCACCGGAGCATCAGCGACCCCCACCTCGCGCTCGGTCTCCCTCAGCGCGGCAGCGATCTCCCGCCTCGTATCACTCCGAGTCGCTCCTGGGGCATGCACTTCCCGCGCCCTCCACTTCGCATTCAGGCTCTCCTCCGCTGAACGACAGCATAAGCTCGCTGGGTGCCACGGCGCGCCCAGCGCCAGGGGCGGCCGCCGGCGATGCGAGCGGAACGCACGTGACACCGGGCGCGGCAGCGGAGGACGGCTCTGCGACCACCATCCCCGCACAGCCGCCAGCTCAGCCGCATCCACCACCTCCGAAGCGCGATGTCGATGCCATCACCTCGGATGGCGCTGCGGCCGTTCTTACAGGCGAGGTCGCTGCAGAAATCTGCCGTGTGTCGAATCAGCTCGCGCAGGACATTGCGGCCGCCGAGGCTCAAATGTCGCGGAAGGAAATTCTGCAAAAGTTTGTGGGCCGTAGCGTCATCCTCGAAGATAGGCGGCAGCGTGAGGCGCAGCAGCTGGCTCAGGCGTCAAAGTTGTCGTGGAACGGCATCCCGCATCCTGCCGTGCCGTTCAAGGCAGATGCGGCTAGTGTGCATACGACAGCATCGTCACAGCCTCGTTGCGGAATTCCGACGGCCTCTACCAAGCCTCCCGCGCAGAAGCTCAGCGCCGACGCCACGATCCCTTGTGGCACCGTGGCGAGTGCTTTCTCCGCCGCCGTATTACCTCCCCCTCCACCGGAACCACGACAGCCGCAGCGTCGCAGCATCGTGCGCCTGACCCCGCCATCGAGAACCCCCGTCCACAGCGGTGGCAACGGCGCCCCCGGCTCGGTTCTGCCGGATAGCAGCTCCCTACCCTCTCTCGTGTCGGCCAAGAAGTCCGCCGTGCCTGGCAAGACGCCCGTCTTCAGCATTCTCAACAAGGATGGGAGCCGCCTGCTCGATCAAGGCGGTGCCGCGATGACGCTACGGACATCGTTGCCCGGGGCTCTAGCAAAGACAGGAGGCGCATCTGTAGCTCCAGCAGGGGCGGCCACGAATGGCGGTGACGCGACAGAGGCGAGTCGGTCCAGCAGTAACAGCAACAGCAACAACACTAGCATCTCCCATATCCGTCAATCACGCCCCAGCAGCGTTTCCCTCCTCGCCGACGACCGCGCGCCGCCGTCGCCGGTGCACGAGCCGCTGCTCGGTGTGGCGGCGGAGGAAGAGGCGAACCGGCAGTGCAGCATACTCATGCAAACCCAGCCCCGTTCCCCCACACCGGAGCCCCAGCCGGTGGAGAGTGCCATCAACAGGGATGATGGGGAGGTGCTGCGGAAGATGTTGTCGGAACAGAGCAAGGAAAACACACGTCGCGCCTTGCAGCTGCAGAACCAGTCACGTCTCTCGCACACGACACAGATGGCGACCACGTCGGTGATGGGAAAGAACCAGCCCAGCGCTTCCGGCACGTTTTCCACCGCATCGACTCCGCGCTCGCCGTCTAGGCCGTCTACTTCGGCTGCCGCCGCGTCTTCTCAGCCCTCTCTGCGTGCTATGCTGCAGGAGCAGCAGCAGCTGCAAGACGCCAGTCGCCGCAGCATGGAGGAGCACAATCGACTCATGCAAGCGGCTCGAGCTGCACGGACGCCGGCGTCCGCGTTGTCGAATGCGTTCGAGACATCTAAGACACCGGCGGTGGCACTCGCGACCCCGCCAGCACACGCGACAACGGCAGCGACCGGCGCCGCAGCTGCCGCGCCGGTGACGGTGAAGGAGGACGACGCGGCGCACTGGAAGGCCGGCATTGCCACCTCGGCACGAGCGTCGCCGCCGAGGCACAACGCGAACGGCACATTCACGCCCAGCACCTCCAGTATTCAAGTTGTGAAGTTCACGCTTCCCCACGAGGAGGAGGCGCGGCAGGCGGCGGTGCAGCAGCTGTGTCGCAGCCCCTCAGGGACGCAGCATCTGGACAGCAAGGATCGCTATCGCGCCCTCCTGGCCGCGCAGCAGAACGAGTTCGCTGCACAGGAGGCGAAGACACAGGACTACAAGGTGCTACTGAACCGCGCCGTCGAGTTCAATCGCTTCCAGCAGCAGCAACGAACCAAGCCGTCTTAAAGAGCCAGCCAGCCGGTATCCACCACCATTTGTGCGGCTTGATGGTTCATCGAGGCGGTGGTGGCGATGCACCTTCGCGTCCGCGCCGTCCCCACTGGGAGGGCTTATGTACATAACACCAACGTAAAACATGTATGCTTCTCTACCGCTCTTTGTGCATGTGTTGATGTGCACAGCTCGACATGGGTGTAGCGGGCTTCGATGTATATGCGTAGCCAAACACAAGAACAACTTCCCCCCCACCCTTCAAAAGACTAGCGAATACCGTTGATTCGGTGTCGTTCTCACTGTGTGTATGCGTGTGTGTGTGTGTGCGTCTCGTGCGCTGACGTCAGCCTCCGACACACCTCTACCTACCCCCCCCCCCCCCTTCCACCCCTTTCCCACCAGCAGTCCATCCGTTGCCCAAGCACATGGAGCAGACCAATACACGACAGACAGAGGGCGAGGGAGAGGGAGCGGGAGGGAGCAAACGATGGCCATGCGAAATGTATGTGTATGTATGTATATATATATATGTGTGTGTATCTATTCACATGTACATATATATCTATATCTATGTATGTATACATACATCTATCTATAAATATATATGTATACGCGTTTGTGCTCGATGTTTAGTTGTCGTGAAATGTAATCCGAGACGAAGCGCGCGACAAGGAGAGCTGGAAAAGGAACAGCAAGAGAAGAAGGGCAGGCACACACACACACACACACACACACACACATACAGACAGACACAGACGCCGGCACAGGTGAACGAAAACGAGCAAGGGCAAGAACCGCAGCACGGACACCAATAAGATTGCTCTACTTCCCCCCTACCTCTCCGTCCGTGTGTGTGTGTGTGTGTGTGTGTGTATGCTTCTTACTCCCTTCCTATCAGATCTCACTTCTGTGTTACGTCTCGCGTCGGGCTGCACTCTGTCTTTCCTTATGAGTATTCTTCATGTATGTGTGCTCTTCCCCTTCTGCGTCTTTTTCTCTCATGACCATGCTCTCGTCCTCTCACCGTGCACACGTGTGCAAGCGATAGGGATACCGGACTTCCTCCCTCTCCCCCTCCTTCTCCTCGCCACGCTTCACGACTTGTTTCTGTTTAAATCTGTGTTGCTTCCCACCTTCTTTGTATCTTTGTCTGTCTTGTGATTTCGCGTACCTTCGGAACCATGCAGTGATGTCGGCACGGCCGCCACACACACGCAGGCATACATACACACAGACGTCGCTTCTCTTCCTTTCCCCCGGGCCGCGTCACGGTTTCGGGCTGATCCTTCTTCGCACAGAGTACATTCTCTCTTGTCTGTTTGATTTCGCCGTCACGCTGCGTACGTGCTCAACTTTATCCCTTACATCCCATCCCCTTTCCTTCTCTCCCCCACACTTCCTCGCTGCTAACCTCGCTCGGTCTCTCAAGTGGGGCAACGCTGCGGCTGTGAAAGGGGGAGAGGTAAGAGGGAAGACTATGGGCGGCGGCGCGGGCATATGTGTGTGTGTGTGTGTGTGCACTTCTCTCCCGCTCTCGCTATCTCTGTGAGCGTGCGTGCACAGAGGCTCGATCATCATTCTTTTCCTTTGTGCTTCGCATGTAGGCGCCAGTCGTTTTCGTCGTGATGCTTCTGTGCGCGCGTGTAGCGAAGCTGTCCTTGACGCGGGTCGATGCTGGGACATATCTTCTCAAAATTTCAAGAAAGGAAGCAAAAGACACGCGTGCCAACTCTCCCTTGGGATGCCCAACACCCTTGCGGGTGAACCGACATGTTGTGTGAGGCCTCCCCCCTGCTTCTTTTCGTCCGACATGCACACAATGCACTTGTTCTTGGGAACTGCCCACCATCGAAAGCCCTATCACTTCTTGCCTCCCGGTCGGCGTCCTCCCCTACCCCGCACCAACTGCACAGCTCGGCGCACCTTCCTCACCGAAGTCTACCTTTGCTCTCTATCTCCCTGTTTTCGCTCTTCTTCCCCATCCTTCCGCCTTCACTGCCTCTTTCCATCACTGCCTGCGTGTCTGCCACATCGTTCGCCCCACCCCCTCCTCTCTTCTCCACAGTCGACAACAGCAGTCATCGTCTTCTATCATCCTCTTCTTTGTCTGGAAGCATATTTCTTGCACCTTTTCCCACACATTCTGTCTCTCTCTCTCTCTCTCTCTCTCTCTCTCTCTCTGTTCCTCGCTGATCATAATGGCATCCGCAAACCCCCGCAACCAAATCCTGGCCAACGCCCTCGAGGCGGTCGGCAACACCCCTTGCATCCGCTTGAACCGCGTCCCACAGAAGCATGGCATTCGGTGTGAGGTCGTGGCCAAGTGCGAATTCTTCAACCCTGGCGGCAGCGTGAAGGATCGCATCGGCAAGCAGATGGTACTCGACGCCGAAAAGAACGGGACGCTCAAGCCGGGATCCGTGATTGTGGAGGCTACAAGTGGCAACACTGGCATCGGTCTCTCCATGGCGGCGGCGATCCGCGGCTACCACATGGTGATCACGATGCCGAAGAAGATGTCGCACGAGAAGGAGACGACGCTACAGTCCCTTGGCGCCGAGGTGATCCGCACGGAGACGTCTCTTCCGTACGACCACCCGGACAGCCTCATCGGGGTCGCTCGCCGCCTGCGCGATGAGAAGGGCTATGTGCTGCTGGACCAGTACACGAACCCCAGCAACCCGGGTGCGCACTACGAGTTTACTGGCCAGGAGATCTACGACCAGTGTGGCAGTAAGGTCGACATGGTAGTCATCTGCGCCGGAACCGGTGGCACGATCACTGGAGTGGCCAAGAAGCTGAAGGAACTCATCCCCGGAGTCATCGTTGTCGGTGTAGACCCGGTCGGCAGCATCATCGCCGATCCCGAACACCCCGGCGAGCCTGTCATGTACCACGTAGAGGGAATCGGCTATGACTTTGTGCCAGATGTGTGCGAGCGTAAGTACGTCGATCGCTGGGTCAAGACGCGCGATCAGGAGAGTTTCGACCTCGCCCTCGAGCTGCACCGCGAGGAGGGTCTGCTGGTCGGCGGTAGCAGCGGCTCCGCGATGGCCGGCGTGTTGGAGGCAGCCAAGGACCTTCGCCCGGATCAGCGCTGCGTCGTGCTCATGGCGGACGGCATCCGCAACTACATGGGGAAGTTTGCCGATGTCAACTGGATGATCGAGCACGGCTTCCGGCAGGGTGAGGTGACCCGCCCCACCTACGACACGCTGAAGAAGGAGCTGGAGGAGGTCAAGGCGAAGCTGGCCAAGTACGAGAGCGGCACTCAGTAGAGAGGCAGCGGCAGCAAGAGAGAGAGAGGGTGAGTGCGAAGGAATGAGGAGAAGGCAGAATGGATGGGGGTCCAGGCTGATCGAGGGGACCACCGCGTGCCTGCGTGCGAGGTACCCCCTCCCTCTCCCCCACATCAAAAGAAGAGAATACCGTTATGTTGTAGCAGCTTTCCAGATTAAATCCTCCCTCTCTTTCTCCCGTGCCGCCACGCCATGCTCTGCCCGACGCTCCTCTTCTTCCCCCGCCCCGCACCATACATCCTTCTCTGTTTTTCCTTAATGTTTCCGCCACAGCCCCCTTCCTTCATTCGTCTACTCCGCAGCGGCTTCTCCACCGTTGCGAGCCGCTGCTGTGTCTCGTGTGGATTTGCACACTTCACTGTGTCTTCATCCATCCCTGTTACACCGTTTCTCTCTACCATCACCGCCACCGCCACCGCCACCCGTTGGGATGCATCGATGTGTGCTGCTGCCCCTTCCAGACCCCGTTCCGTCGTCTCTCCTCTTTCCTGATTGCCTGCGGGGTATGCGCCCTTGTGTGTATGCGTGTTTATATGCCTGCATGCGAAGGCGGGAGGCCGGAAGACTTGTAGGCTCCAATCCGTCGCTCTCTCCCCGATTCTGAAGGGAGCTGTTCGCCACCTCTTCTTCCGCACGTGGGTGCCGGTGGCCCCTGTGCTTTCTTACCCCCCTCACCCCCTCCCCCTTCCTCTAGTTGCACCCTAACTCATCGTCGAACCCATCTTGGAATAGATGGAAAGACGATAAGACGATGATGAGTGCGCACGGGCCAGTGCACATTGGTCGCGGCCGGTGTTTGTGATGCCTTCGCATCTTTTCCGCCTTTCACCACCGCCACCTCCTTCACCTCTCTTCGCGGGCGCGCTCTTCCATCATTGATGCTGTGCTGTGCATACGTACTGCACATATACACGTACACCAATGTGTGTGTGTGTGTATGGACAGCACGTGTGAGCGCGCGTCTGGGACTTGCTGTGTGTGCTTCTGTGTGTTAGTCTCTTCGTGCCCACCCCCTCTTTTCTCATTGCCCCTTGAAAACAGAAGATCTCGCTCTCGCTCTCGATCTGTGTGTGCGTGCGGGCGCGTGTGAGCTGTTTCTTTTCATGCATTTGACTACGTTGACTTCTTCACACGCCATTCTTTGCTTCTCCTGCTCGCCTCTCCCCTTCTCCTGAATCGAAGCGCGCCGTGGTAGCACGCTCTCGCTCCTCATCAGCGTCATGCTCTTCTACGTGTGCGAGTCGGTGGGGTCGAGAGGTGGGCGGGTGGGTGGGTGGAGGAGGCGTTGTGTGTTCGGTTTTTGGTTCTCCTTACCTGTTGCGTGGGTCTTCCATTGCTGCCGCGGCTTGGGTTTGTGCCTAGCCCAAGGGCACCTATGCAGGCACAGCCAATAGCGTGGGTGAGATGGGAGACGTTAGATGAGGTGGACGGGTGGGCAGGTTCGAGAGGAGAAGGAGAGACAGAGTAGCGACAGCAGAGAAGTCGAGAAGAGCTCTCGTGTAGGCATGAGAGCTGCAGAGGCCGACACATGGGGCACCGCGGTCTCTGCTTGCTCCTCCTCTGCTCATATCACCCTTTTTAAAGCAACGAGGAAGGAATCAAAACACGATATTCGACGAAGCAAGAGGACGTGGCAGCAGTCTGCGGTCTCGCCACGTCTCTCCTCCAGTGTTTCTTTCGCCTTTTCTCTGTCGGCTTGTGTGCGTCCCTCACGTCGTGCATCCAGGCGCGAAAAGCAGGAGCGCCATCTGATGCACACATACCACAGACGGATGGCGACGAAGAAACAGACAGTGAACCCTCATACTAAGATACGCACGCAGGCGCGCGCACACGCGCGCGCACACACACACACACACACACATGGACACTACCGCGCCCACGTAAGTTTAACGTTGAAAGTGAAAGAAAAAGATAGCGAGCGAACACACATCAGCGAATGGTGCGAGGAACATCTCTGCGTAAAAGAGAAGGAAGCACAGAGGAAGAAAGCAACGCGCAACACGTGTTGCCCCGATGCGTTGATAACACTACCCCTCCTCCTCCTCGAAACAGTGGAGAAGATACAACACTGCTGAGCCGTTGTGTGCCGATGGGTGTGTGCATATGTGTGAGTGTGTCCGTGGGGGAAGGGCGGGTTAGCGGGACGGGGTGGTCACTGCGCCCGTGTTTGCCCTGCGTCGACAGATGACTCGGCGCATTGGCGCATGCGTGGAGGCTTGAGGAGTGCTAAGAAGGTCATGAGTTGCTCCTCGTGCGCGTAACTTCTCTGCCGCAGCTTCGGCACACGTCATCCGCTTCTCTTCTCGCCCCCTCCCTCTCTCCCTCTGACGACGGACGGACAGCCTTGCGTCGCGGGAACAGACTCTCGCGCACACGCCCACCACCACCCCCAACGCAGTTCCATGCGACGACGACAACGACGACTCTCTCTTTCTCGATAGCACTGACTCTTTTCCTTCGCTCTTTCACCATTGCGTGCGTTTACAGCTTTCCTCGCCCACGTCGGCAGCTGCGACTCTTCAGACTCTCTCTATATAAATATACTGCCTTGCAGCCCTCATCTCATTGCTTCGCTCCTGCTTCCTGCGTGCGAGCCGTGTGCGGGAGCGCGCGCGTGTGTGTGTGTACTTGACTCTGTGTGTTGGTGTGGAGGCTGCATCAACAGAAAGACAAGCGAAAAAGGCAGACGGGACGCACGAGAAGGGGGCCTTTGCTGGTGCTTCGAGGGACATCCACCAGCGCTAACCCCCGCTCCTACCTTCTTTCTCTTCGCCAATCCACCCTTGACACTCCCTCAACGTCGAACCCGCCTTCACGTTAGCAGAAGGTTTGACGGGAGGGGAGGGCTGCGTCAGCACCAGGGACACATTACACGTGACATCAAACAACAGCGGAGGAAGAAAGCGAAAGCCAGACCATCTCATTCTTGCACGCACAGCTCCACGTGGCGTGCGCCTCCTCCATCCTTTCTGCGGGATACACTTGCTCCACCCATACAACCACACACACACACACACACGCACAGAGAGAGAGAGAGATACGTGCAACTATACAACACGAATACTATCCCCCATCCCTCATCCCCCATCCCCCATCCCCCTCGAAAAAAAAGAAGAACGACGTGACTTCGCTCGCATCTCTGATTTCGTACACCACTCCGCACTCTGCTCTTATCTTCTTGAATACCCACCTCGGCGGTCCACTTGGGGGATCGCTCGCCCCCATCCCCCATCCCCCCCCCTTCATCTCCCTCTCCCAGCGTGGGCGGCTCGTTTCTGTGTCTGTCTGCGCCGCTGTCTCTCGACCCCTTCGCATCTCACTCTGAGCGCTCTCTTGACTGGCTCTCTCTTGTTTTTTGTTCGTGTTGTGGTATCGTAGTTGGCTTGCCTCCCCCTCTTCGTGCTCCTCCCTCCCTCCCTCCCCCAGTGCACTTTCCCTTCCCTCAAGCGTCAGCCAGGCGCACACCTGTACGCACCCACTGTGCGATTTCACCGCCCCCCTTCTTTTGGCTTTCTCTCTCCCTCTTTTTCTCTCGTTGCTATCGTCGTCGCCGTGAGGGGTTCCTTCTCGCGTCGCGCCTCTGCTCTTCTTCCCGTTGTATGCGCAGGATCTGTGGGCGTGTGCTCGGAGGTACGTCTTCTTCTGCTTACTCCATCCGCGCCTCCTTGCCACTGTGGCCCCCCCCCCTCCCCCCGCTCCCTTCCTCTTCTCTTCCCTTTACTACTCGCACTCGACAACCGTTGTTTGTGCCTGTGCGCTGCCTCGTCTGGGTGGTGCGCGTCCCGCCAACGAAAAAGGAAGTAGAACGAAACAGCGCGCGTGGGGCGTGCTGGGTGGGACGTCATGGCGTCCGTGGAAACGAGCCCCATTAGTCGCCTTGACTTTGGTGGCAGCACAAGCAGCAGTCGAAATGGTAGCGTGAGGAGCAGAAGCAGTACTAGTAGGAGCGGCCAGAGCGGCGTGCTACACGTGGACAGCGCTGACTACCACGATACCATCAGCCCAGCAGCGTCGTCGCCGTTTCCAGAATCAACTTTCGCGACAGCTGCGACGGTGGAAGGTGGCCCTGCCTTGATTGGAGTGCCTTCAGCGAGTGGCTCGGCCATGCGCCATACTGCGTCGAGCGGGGGCTTCTACAGGTTTGCGGCCACCGCATCCTCGCCATTTCCGCAGTTGCCTGCTCGCTGGTTGCGGCAGCCGGACGCTTCGTCGTCTCCTTGGCCTCTGCAGCCGCACGACCAAAGACAGCAACAGACGGCCACAACGCGGTCACCAACACAAGCTTGTGACAGCACGTTAACGGCTGCTGTAGCGAGTCGCCATGCCCGTCCGGCTCCGGCCTCGCCATCACCTCGTGCAGACGGTGACATTGCTGCAGCCGCTACCGGCACCGCCGGGTCTGGGCGATCGTGTGCCTCACCGCCGCCTCGCCGGTCACACACAGCGACCGAGGAGCGCCTATCAGCACTGTCTGCAGCTCTCCCGCGCCCTTTTTACTTTCAGCCGGTGCGTACAACAGAGTCGGTCTGCGTGGCTACGACGGCGTCCTCGTCGGAGTGGGTCCTGCTGAATGTTGGCGGCCGGCTCATCACAACGACCGTCGGCACACTCATGGCGGATCCTGACAGCGTGCTGGCGTCGCTGTGTGCGTGCCTTGTCCCCTCGCCAGGGCGGGGCGACATCGTTGCCGGGAAGAAGAGCGGTGCACATCGCAGCGCCCCAATCACAACACAGGAGGCCTCGGGGCGCTGTGGTGCCGTCGCCCACGCGACGCCGCCTGGGGAGGAGGCGCCCGAGGGCGGAGTTCGGTGCGACCCGCTAGGGCGTGACAACCGCACTCACTCCGCCAACCTCGCCGACGGCCGCGACGCCGACGGCTTGCGCAACAGAGCAGCAGAGAGCGGTGGCGGCGACGCACAGACGCTGCCGACGGAGGCAGCGCCGGACGCGGAGGTGCCACCGGCCGCGGTGGATGGACCGCAACATGCGCCCCAGCACGACAATGATAGCGTGCAGCGGGACGGGGATCGCTCCTCTCTGTTCTCTGAGCTTTACACATGCCACCACCCATTGCACCACTCTATCGCCTCCGCTGCCCCGACCTCAGCAGCACCACCGCCGGCGCTGCAGCACGTGTCGCACCAGCATTCTTTGCGCTCCGTGATGCGGGAGTCGCTGCCTGACTACGTGGCAGCTCACACTCCGCCGGCAGTCAGCATGCCAGTGGGTGCCAGCGTTGGCGAGGGCGGTGACGGCGAGGCGGTAAGCCCGCAGCAGACAGCCTCTGCCATACCCCTTGACACAGACGGCGCCAACGCCATCTTGCTTGACCTGGACGCGGACTACTTCCTGCCGATCTTGAACTACCTGCGTCACGGTGCTGCCATGATCCCACACTACCTCAGCATGGCCGGGGTGCTGGCGATGGCGGAGTACTTGAATGTGATGGGGCTAGTGCGGCTGCTGCGCGGTCCACCGAAGCCGCGGCGCGTGATGTTGTTCAGCTGGGGCTCCGGCGGCAACGGGGAGCTGGGAACCCATGCCACACGAGACGAGCCGACGCCGACCATGGCGCAAGTGACGCCGTTCGGCGTGCGGGTGTGCGAGATTGCGCTGGGGGCGAACTACAGCTGCGCTTTGAGCGACACTGGCAGCATATACACTTTTGGCAACGGAGAGTGGGGCCAGCTGGGTCTCGGCGGAAGCGGCTGTGTCGTGCGCGGTGGCAGCAACTCCACAGGTGGTGGCGGGGGCGGTGGCAACGGCACCGGCCAGGATGGTGTCGACGTGCCGGTGGAGCTGCTTATCCCGCGCCGGATTCCGCTGTTTGAGCAGCTGCCGGCGGTGCACGTGGCGGCCGGGTACGCGTTTGCTATGGCCATTGTGGAGGGCCACCACGTCTACTTCTGGGGCAACAACAACCATGGCCAGAGCGGCCGCGGACGCGCCCACTTCGACTTGCCGACGAAGAAGGTGGATGCGCCAGTGCTGGTGGACACGCTGGAGGGCAAGCGCATCATCCAGCTGAGCTGCGGCAGCTTCTTCGCGCTGGCGCTAAGCGATGATGGCTTTCTGTACAGCTGGGGGCTGGTGGACTGCGTCGGCCTCGGCACGCCGGAGGAGGTGGAGCGTCGCTATCGCGACGTCCTGGGCGAGTCCCTCAGCAACGAGCGCCGCGCTGTCGTGCTGACGCCGCAGCTGGTCACCGTTAAGGGCAGGCGGCGAGTCACTCCCGGCGGTGCGGCCGTGACTGCGCCGGAGCGCATTGTGCGCATCCGCGCCGGACAGTGGCACAGTGGCGCTATCAATGAACACGGAGAGCTCTTCACATGGGGTGTGGGATATCAAGGCCGGCTCGGGCACGGCTCCAAAGCCCCAGCCTACGTGCCGACGCTGGTGCGCGGCGCGCTTGAGGGCCACCGGGTAGTGGATGTGGCCTGTGGCTCTTTCCACACCGTCGCCCTCACTGCCGCGGGTGCCGTCTTCTGTTGGGGTGACAATGCGAGTGGGCAGTGTGGCACCACAGCTGGCAGCCCCGACGCCTTCACCGCGCCGTATCGGGTCGTGGGTCTCGAATACGTGGCTGGCGGTGTGGCTCGCAGCATCGCCTGCGGCCGGCAGCACACTGTCGTCGTGATGGAGGGTCCGCAGCCGTGGTGCCCGCAGCCATGTTGCCGCGCCGACGCTGCCGAGTCTGGGTACCACTCCCATGCGCAGGTCTACTGCTTCGGCGAGGCAACCCGCACGGCAAACGCGACCGGCTCGACTGCCTCTGCTGTGGCCGCGGCTGCTGTGAGTGGTGCGACGCGTGGCACGGTTTCCTCCAGCCACATCGGGGTGTCCGTGGCTGCCATGAACGCAAGCACTCTGCCTACCTCTCCGGGCCACGGCCCGTATATGACGGGTGGTGCTGCCGGCGGCTACCAGCCTGCTCTCGCACCTGGCGGTGCTGCTGCTGCGTTCCCGACCCGCTCGCCGCTCCCGTGCATGGGAGGCCATCATCACCCACACTATCAGCTCGTGCCCGGTCTGCAAAATGTTGATGTGCAAGGGGTCGTCAGCGGGCTGCACCACACCTTCGCCTACGTCGAAGAGCTCTGTGGCGATGCACTGCGAGTCGCTGGCGGATTCGGCGAAACGTTGCCTACTGCGACACGCGGCTGGGAGCACCGGCCGAGCTACGCCCCTTACCCACCTCCGCTGCTGCCACCCCAAGCGGCAGCGGAGAGCCACGTGAGCCACTCGGCATTCACGTGGGGACCAAGAGGCTGCAGCAGCGGGGGCACTACTATCAGCTGGGTCAGATCATTTGTGCCCCCAACACCGGCATCGCAGCGGCCACCCTCCGCGTATCGTGACCCGTGGGCGGATGCCCCGGTCGAGAGCAGCACGGACAGCGTCGGCGGCCGCATCGTGCCACTCACCAGGACTCGCACACTGCACCCGACGTCCTGGAGCAGCGACGGTGCACCGACGCCTTTCACAGGTGCTGCTTCCTCGCAGCAGCACCATTCGCTTGGCGAGCCCCCCTAACGCGTAGAGAAGAGGGTGCGTACTTGGAGGTGAGTCGCGGTAGCGGCGACAACGGTCGACTTGCCGCCTCTGCTGATGCCGTTTGAGTAGGACAGGGGCCGCCCGAACTTCGACGGACTTATGCAGGGGCGACTGTGAGCGTTTGTGTGTATGTGTCTGCCTTTCACTGTCTTCGTGTTTTCCAGGCTGTTACTGGTGCTCGCGTGCGTGTGCGTTAGTGCATATCTCGTTGTCGACTGATGACATCAGGACACTGCTGGTGCACTGGCCGGTGCCGTGTGGGGGAGAGGTTGACGCCCACAAGGGAGGGAGCAAGGCAGACTGCCACTGCAGCTCACCAGCAGAGCACCAGCGACAGCCGCGCTGAGGGGAGCCTTTCTTCCCGCTCTACGTCTACAGAGGAACTGCTCCATGCGAGCAACACGTGAAAGAGAACGCCCGCGAGAGTACGTCTATACATAGTTCTTTCCGATATAAACGACCCTGATGCGCTTGGTATGCGTGTGGGCGCATGCTTGGGAATGAGTTTGCTGTGGGTGGGGGTACTTTGGTGCGTACGCAAACGCGGTCCCGGCGCGCTTGTCCTCTTCGTTTCGGCGGTGCATCCCTCTTCCCTTTATGAGTTGCAGAGACACGGAGTTCAACCGCCTGCTTCCACGCGGGCCTGCCTCCCTCCCTTTTTTTGTGCTTTCCCGTCTGCTCCGCCACCCCCCAGCGTTGCACGCGTCGCTCGCATGCTTTCACGCCTCTGCGCCGCTCCTCGCGCCCGAACTCACCATTGATGCCGTCTCACCACACCACTGTCTCCCCTTCTCTCTTCCCGCTTCGCTCTCCCAATCTCTGTTGCTTTCGGCTCCTGCGTAACGCGCGTAGCACACACGCGGTACGCTGGCACTTGGTACACTTTCCTCCACAGATTTTGTGTGTGTGCTGTGGCTCAGATGTGCGCATGGGAGGGATATTACCACTCGGCGGCTTCAGGTGCTTGAGAACTCGCTTTCGCTCTCCAGCGCACTCCTCTCCACTTCTTCTGGTGATGCTGACGGCGCGCCTTGGAGAGGGAGCGCTGGCGACCAACTCTCGCTCGCTGACTCTCGGCACCCTCGCGTCTGATGTCCTGCTCTGCGCTGGCAAGCGAGTGGGCGCGAGTCCCTGCGGGCACCATACTTATTCCGTCCTTTGTGTACTCCATTCATTCACGTTCGCACGCATTCCTCGCGACACGGCGGTGCGACGAGATCGGGTGGACGATGGGGCCCGCCCTCCCCGCTGCCCAGTGGCGGCGCGCTCTTTGCTCTGCCTGTGAGTGCGCCTTCCTGTTGCCGTGTTGGCCGCGGATGGGCGACGGTGACCGCACAGCCCCTTGTCTCCCGTTATGTCTTCTGTCCGTACGCCCAGAATGTAGGTCTCGCCCCCCGGGCCCCCTGCGTGTCCCCAGTCGGTGGCACCGTACGCTGGAATGGCGTGTAGCGCCGCACTCTCGCCTGTGCGTGCGCACCGGCGTACGCGCGTGTCTGTGCTCTTGTATGACAGACGCGCTCGACTCCTGCCGGCATGGCCTCGGTGTAGGCGGCCCGACCGCACACACACGCACACACACGCACACGCAGCCGCCGGAGGTCGGATCGATGGAGACGGATGTGCTGACTCGCCCATGGCCGCGTTGCAACTTCTTCCCTTTCGCCGTCTCCCTCCCGCTTTCTTCTTCTCCCGGTGGCGAGGGAACAGAGGCACTCCCTTGTATTCAGCGCAACGACTGCACGGGGACGCACGCGCCCGCACAAAGCCGAGCACACGGTCAGGGAAGCGGGGGGTCGAGGAGCTGCCACCCTCCTTGCCACACCCGTATCATGGAGATTGCGAGCCGCCCTCGCCTCCCCCCTCTCTCTCTCTTCGAGCCTCCCTTCGAGCTGGTGTGGAGGAAGCGCAAGCCGCTCTGCATCCCTCATTCCAGGACGATCTTTCCCTTGCTGTTTTTGTGTACTTGTTGTCGTCGCCTTGACTCTCGCATCGTCCCTCTTCATCGCCCCGCTTCAACATCTTCATCGAAGGCAGTAAAACAGCATAGCTGAGCTGCATTCACATCTCCGTCTCTCTCTGGGTGTGTACGACGGTGCATCACGCGCATCGTCACCGAGAGGACGCACACCTCCGCACACAGGCAGTACATAGTCACACGCTTGCTCTTATTAGTCACATATATGTATATATATTGTGGGTTTGGCTCTGTTGTATGCGCTGTCATGTGCGACGCATACGCTGCTTCACGCACGCGCACACACGTACATACACAGACATAGACACAGACACAAGCGCAGGCGCAGGCTCACACAGACGGATCGGGAGGGAGAGAAGGAGTGCAGGCTAGCAAGCAAAGCAAACACACCGCGGCCTCGAAGCCAGGTGAGGAACGCTGCCTGGCTTGGCATTGTATGCTTGTGCTGTCTGCCTTTCCTCTCGCCCCACCCCACCACCACTGCAAGCTCTCCCGTCCTTTTCCATTTCACTGCTTCCTCCCTCTCCCTGCCTTCATCAATTTCGGTGCATCTGTGACCCCTTCCTTCCCCCCTTCCCTCCATCCACGCGCGCAGGCGTGCGCACACAGTGGCATCTCGGCTTCACTCTGTCCTCCCCTCCCCTCCTGGTTCTTACCACCCTTCTTCCCTTGTTCACGACTCGTCATAGCCTTACTCCTCTCCGCGCCCCACCCTTATCACTCCGACAGTTAGTTGCGGCAGATGGGGTGCTTGCTTAGCAGCTCCGTCGTGGATCGGCCCACATCGCTGACGTCCATCGTTGGCACCCCCAAGGCGAAACTTTATAACGGCCTCCTCGAAGAGTCAGGAATCATGCATGAGGGCGGCACCTGCAGCAACAAGGATTCGAGTCGGCCATCGACGAGGGCGAGTGCAACAGCCCATGGCGACAAGCCAGAGAATGCTGTCGGCACGGACAAGCCCGATAGGACGATCCCCAGTGAAGGAGATTGCATGCCAAAGTTCAAGAGAGGAAAAACGTGGCGGCTGCACTGCAGTTCTTCCGAGTCTGTGAAAGCGGCTCTAACCTCGAATGCGGCTGACGCGGCCAACCCGCTGGCCCCGATGTCGTCGGTGCACTCGAGCAATGCAGCGTCTAGTCTGGCAGATGCGCCACTGTGCCTGCTTCCGCAGCTCGCCACAAGCTCCGCTGCCGGTGCTTCGCCGTCTGCAGCGACGAGGCCCCCGAGGGGAGCCGGATACCCTTCAGGGACCGCGAGGTCGTCTTCCATTGTGTCCGTGTCGACGGCTCCTCACGACATGCAGCTCGCGCGGCAGCGGCTAGAGCCGCAGCATCTGAAGTTGCCCTCGATGGGTTCCGCCGATATGCATGCCACACGTGAGTCTTTGCTCTCCGACATTTCCGACACCCTCAGCACCGAGAGCACACCGACCCACAGCCTGCAGGACTGCCATTCTGCAAACTGTGGCAGCACCATGAACGCTTTCCTCCGAAAAGCTGAGGCCCTGGAGGCGAAGTATCAGCAGGCCCCACTGAGCATCGAAGAGGATCTCTTCGTTTACGACGACATTGTCATCTCAAAGGACGAGGCGCGCGCCAAGCAGTGGCGCCTGGCTGGTCGCAAGCCTCAGCCTGCCAACATAGAGCCGAGCAGCGACAGTGGTACAAGCAGGACTTTAAAGAAGTTCTTCTCCTTCAACGACTTTGACGTGTGCGTGGACGAGGTAGACTTCATGCCGCTGAGCCCGGCCACTGTCGAGGCCGCGGCGACGTTGGCGCGGGATGCGGTTTTGGAGACACCCAAGCACGGCTTGAAGCACATAACAGTGACGAACACGACAGTCAAGGCGCCGAACACGGTGGCTCACTTCCTGGCGCAGTCCCGCTCAAAGGAACCGAGGGTAAACCGGCCATTGCGCAGCTTTCAGGTCAATGTGCTCCTAGGGCACGCGACTCGCGTCAAGTGCATCGCCCTCTCGCCGGCCGAGACGGACTTTGCCAGCTGCAGCAACGAGGACGCCTCCATCACATTGAACAACTTCGGTGTCGGCAGCGAGGTGGGCATCTTCACGGGCCATCATGACACCATCATCAGCGCGACCTTCTCACCGGATGGCAAGTACCTCGCCACGGCCAGCAAGGATGAGATGATGATATTGTGGGATGTGACGACGACGAAGATCCTCCTAACCTTCGCGCATCCCAAGGTGGTGATCTGCTGCTGCTTTGGCCCAGATAGCAAGCACCTCGTGAGCGGCTGCCAAGACCGCGTATGCCGTCTCTGGGACACGAAGCGGGGAAGAGAGTGGATGAACTACACGGAGCACGAGGGCATCATCATTGCCATCGCGTTCAGCCCAGACGGCAACTATGTATGTAGCGCCTCGGCGGACAGGTCGCTGCGGGTGTGGTCGGCCACGACGGCCAAGACGCGGTTCCGTCTGCTTGGGCACGTTGGCATAATCCTGTCTTGTAGCTACACCTCCGATGGGCGTCACATTATTAGCAATGATGAGTCCCTCTTGCGGGTGTGGTCTGCCGAGGACGGCAGCTGCAAGCTATCTCTCTCGCCGGTCGACGTCGCTGGCACGTTGCAGCTGAACCACCGCGCGCCGAAGCTAGGATGGACGTTGTCCAGCGCCGCCCCTGGCTCCTTTACGCGATTTGTGCTGGTCGCCTGTAACAACCGCTTCGTGTACGTCATCGACATCGATACCGGACGGGAGGTGGCAAGCACTTTCTGCAAAGCCCCCGTGTATTGTCTTACCGCCGGCAGCCACGAGAAGATGGCCTTCGGCGACAGCTTCGGTAACATTTACATACTTCGCCTGATGTAAACGTGAACACCAAATGGAAAGTGAAGTCGGAGAGGGCAGAGGACTCGGCAGTACGCTGCGCGGTTTTTTCGGGTGCTTTTCTCGCGGAGGTTGTGCATGCGTGCGTGTGCAATCATGAGGGTGCGGAAGGGGGTGGTGTGTGATGTGTGGTGAGCGGGCGCGCGCTTTCTTTTTTTTTCTTCAAACAAATCACTGCTTGCGCACGTAATCGATTGGTCTGTTGTGATGTATACTACTCCTCCTACTGCGTTGTGACGCTACTGTCTTCTCGCCGTCATCTGGCTTGCTCTTGCACTTCATTATGGGTATAGGCTTCTTGTGTTTGCTGGATGGTGCTGCTCATCTTTCTCGGTATCATCGGTGCTCTGCTATTCCGTATTCCTCCTCGGAGAAGGTGCAAGAGGATATATATATATATTTTGCGTGTGGGAATGCGTGATTTCTTAGCTGCACCCACAACCGACATCCTTCGCAAGTGCATTCATGCGATTGTGTGCGGAAGTCACCGAAGGATGTCCCTCCCTCCCTCCTTCCCACCACTGCGATTCTAGCGTTGCCGTTGCTGTTCGGCTTCATGTATGTATATGAACGAGGGGGAAGAGAAGGTATGCGTGTGTGTGTGTGTGTGCATGTGTGTCTGTGTGCGACGCTGTATGTATCGGTCATGTTTACACCCTCTCCCGTATTCAGCGTCTGAGGGTGTTCATCCTTATTCGATGGAGAGGGGCACCACGGATCACCGCAAAACACGGACTTGTCACAGGTCTTGCCGACTGCCATTCGGGTTTTCTTTCTTTCTTCTTGTGTTTGGCGTTGTGTCGTGCCTCATTCCACTCCCTGCTGCCGCTGATATTCAAAAAATGTTTTGTCTTTTGTTCGCTTTCGTTCCTCCTTGTGTCTACCCCTGACGTTGTGGTGTGTGCCCTTTCGTTCCGCAAATGTCTTCGCTGTGCGTCACCGATGCCGTAAGCGCACACCTTCGTCTCCACGTTCTATCCATTCCCCTCTCACTGACGCCTGCTTGCGTGTCGCGGGCGCTCTCTCACTGTGTGTTTATTTGGAGGTGCTTCGTGATCGAGGGCACCTCGGCGTTCTCCCTAGCTCCACCACTGCTACTTTGAACGCCACCAGCTTCATTGCCGCAGACACACAAGCACCAACGGATGTGAGAGCGGTGAAGTGGAATGGCAGAGGTGGAGAGAGAGAGACGCGCGGTGCGCCGGTAACGCGTTGGCGGCAAGGACGAGAATCGGGCAGATGGGGTGCGAGAGAATGACGTCACATGGCAGTCTATGTACGTGCATCACCATCATGACCAACCGCTCTCTAGAGCGTATAATGCACCGCACATCTCGCGCAGAGATGCATTTCACTTTTCACTTGAACAGCACACTCGAACTCGCTTCTTTTCTGTGTATCTGTGGCTCTTGTGCGCGTGTCTCTCTTCGTCCCTTTTCGGCCTCTCGACGTCTTCTCCCGTCGTTTCTCTGCCATCGCCTCTTCGGCCCCGTGCTCTCTTCCCCTCTTGTTTTTGGAACTCCCTTGCACGCGGCGAGGGGAGTGACAGCGTGGAAGGAAGGGGATCATGGGTGGTGTTAGCGGTGGTGGGGGATGGCACGAGAGGGGAGGGATGCGCGGAGGATGGCATTGACTGTGGTCGTGCGCGCCGCTACGGCATGCAGAGAACGATAGGAGACATTCACGCGCGCACACACACACACACACACACACACACACATACTTATATATCTGTATGCAGAGAGATTTAGCTCTTTGGCTGCTCTCCGCTTCGTTCTCTCTCGCTCTGCCTCATGCTCCTTTGCTGTATCTCCGTCGCGTCTTGCCTCCCGCCTCACGCCGGCTCACCGTCAGCGGTGCCATACCCTCTCGGCCACCCCTGCGTCTCTTCTCCTCCCCCTTTTGATTCTTCGTTGCGCCGGCTCCCTGCTCCTCCTGCCGCACGGGCCTACGGGCACACCCACGTGCCTCGTCAGAAAGAGCGAGGGAGGGAGGGGGGCTGCCGCTGCTGCTCCGCAGCAGCGGGGGTGATGGGATTGTGTTCGACTTTCTTTGTTGTTGCTTTATCCGGTGCGTGCGTGTGTGTGTTCGCTTTACGGCCAAACTTCTTGGCATGTTCGGAATATTGGATTCACTTCGCGTCTTTGGCTGCTGCTTCTGCTGCTTGTGCTCCCGGATCACAGGAGGAGACGGTGGGATGAGCAGAGGAGAGAGGGGGCCACACCGCCTCAGTGCGCGGCCTCACAGGGTCCGGCGCACTCCACTCACTCTCTCTTTCTCTCCTTGTGGGAGAAAACCAGGCGGCCCGCCCCTGCCCTATCCCCAGCCAAGCGCCGAGCCGCTCCTCTGGTGGCCACAGGGCCAGGCACCGACGACGCGCGGGGGTCCGAGCGATGCACGGCGACTGATGCCGGCGGTCAGGTCGTGGATGGCGCGGCGTCTGGGCGACCTGCGACCGCGAGCACGCTTGTGCTGCCGACATGACAAGCCGAGTGCCAGCGTGGCTCGAAGGCATCTGTCACCCGACCCTCGCTGCGCGCTGGTGGAGGGAGCCTGCGCCACCGCGAGGGGGGTGCGCCAGGGGCGGTGGCCGGCATGACGGGGGGGGGCGGCTGTGAGGCGGCCTGCGGAGTGGGGTGTGGGTGGAGTCCGATGCCGAGGCCGTGCTCTCAGATGGCGGAGCCGGCGCATTGCTGTACCGGCGTGTGTCTAGGGCTGCGTCGCGCCACGCGCCAGGGGGGGGGAGGGCCTGTGGCATTACCGGGGAGGCTCGAGGGCGGAGGTGGACCTCGCGTTGTCTGGCAGAGGAGTGGAGTTGTCGAAGGTGAAGTGCGCCTGTGTTGTGGTGGTTCCCTTTCCCGCCGTATGTGCGACGCTCGCCTCTGTCCACCCTTCTTGGTGGTCCGGTTTTCACAGCAGGGGCTCGCGTCTGTTCTTTGTTTTCTCCTTGTCGTTTCTGCCTGTCACTCATTGGTGAAGCCCTGTGTGTGTGTGTGTGTGCTCGTGAGCGGTACGACGCGCGCAGCGTGCGTGCCTGTATTCCTGTCAACGCGTGCACATATGTATAACCGGTGTATTCTGTTACTTCCGAAGGCTGCAGATCTTAGGTTTCTTTTATTTTGCCTATTGGGTGCTCCCTCTTTCTGTGTGCAGTGTCTGGTGGGGCGCGTGGTGAGTGTGTGCGTGAGCGTGTGCATGCGTGGCTGCGTGCCTCTAGGAAACGACAAGAGAGAGAGACTTGAACGCTTGGTGGTCGTGGGGCTGAAGAGAACACCGCGCGTGCCTTATTGTTTGTGCGCGTGCAGACATGGACAACGTGTGTGAGTGTGGGTGTTCGTGAGGGATAGCAACGAAAAGAACGGAAGGAAGAGCGGGCGTGGAATTGGGGAGGGGGGGGAGACAGAGAGTGGAGGAGGAAGACACGGCTCGTGTAAAGCGGGCACACACACACACACACACACACACACACACACACACACACACACACAGACACACACGCACATGAGCACGTACGCCAGGCCCTTGCGCGTCGCGCCATGCTTTTGCTTGCTTTTGTGTCTTACAGGTATGTGCAGTTTCCGCTCTCCCCCTGTGTGTGTGTGTGTGTGTGTGTGCGTGTGTGTGTGTGGGTGTGGGTGTGCCTCCGCCTCTTTTCCGTTCTTCCGATGCCTCGCTCATCGACAGCAGCCGGAGCCGCTCCGTGAAAGCGCGAGTGATCAGAGTCGCTGCAACCTCCCCGGGTGGTCATCGCCGCGCTGACGGCGTTTCGTTTTCGGTGCTGCCCTCTCGCTGGTCTCTTCACCGTCAAACCTCTCTTTGCGTACCTTTTTGTTGTATCATTATTCCCATCCTTCATGCGGCGGCACGGGCATTGCCTGCGGGGGTTCTCTCCTCTCAACCTCTCGCACTCCCACCGGCCATGTCCACGCATCACCTCTCCATCTTCCATTGGCGGGCACACACACACACAAGCACACACAGACGTGCACTATCCATCACTGTACTCCTTGTATCCCCTTTCCACCGCCGCACACTCTCTCTTACACGTACGAACCCTTTCTCCCTAGCCTTCGCGAAGCTCATAGGCCCCCTCCCTCCCGTGTCATCCTCTCTTTATCCTTCTCTCACTTGTTTTTTCTTGCGGCGTGCTCGGAATGGCGGCTCTCTTGCCCTCAACAGCGCCACGGAGGATGCCGTACCAGGTGGCCGATCGAATCCACGTTTACGGCCGCGTGCGGCCACCTGCCTCCCCCGACGCACCGCTGTGGGTCACCGTGGACAGTAGAACCACGACGTTGCACTGCGGCAGCGCGGAGGAGGTGCTGCCGATGACAGAGGCCGTTTCGAAACGGCGGTCGCCCACCACAGCGCATGTGCCTCAATCGTCAAGCTTCACACTTGACGGCGTCATGGGCGATATCCGAGGGGGCGCCGCGCAGGCTTTCCTTGACAGCACCGCCCGTTCCTGCGTGGAAGACTCCCTGCTGAAGGGGACGAGTGCCACGATTCTGTGTTGCGGTGAGAAAGGCACCGGCAAGACCACCACTATGTTTGGCGACGTGGCCGTTCCCGGGCTGTGCCAGCGCATCCTCGCCTCGCTCTTTGCCGTGGTGGGGGCACAGTCCGAGCCCTCAACGCCCACGTTTCGTTCGGGCGTGACGATGACCGCGCCCTCCACACATGACCTCGCGTCCCTGTCCTCGAGTGGCGCAGAGGAGGAGGAGGCGCGGCGCGGCTGTCGCACGCGGTTCCTGGTCAAGCTCTCGTGCCTGGCGCTCCGTGGAGAGCACGTGGTAGACCTGCTCGCCGAGGCAGCACACGACGCGCCCTCGAGCGGCGCGTCGGCGTCGGCATCGCCGCGGGCAGCGCCACCCCCACTACCGGCTTCCTCGTCGTTATCGCTCTCTGCGAGGCCCAACATCACCATGGATTCACGAGGCAGGGTGGTAGTGCGCAACGTATCGACAGTCACGTGTTGCAGCGCCGCCGACGCCATCGCGTTGATACACCAAAGTCGTTGTGCGCCGTCTTCAGCAGCGTCGCCTAGGTCGCCTGGCCACGTTGTCGTCATAGTGGACGTCACATGCGAAGAGGGCGAGGAGGCAAGCGCATCTCACCATATCGTGCGCACGGCCAAGCTGCACCTCGTCGACCTGGCAGCCGCGGAGCAGGCGCGGCACCGCAGCCAAAGGCCACAGCCGCCGCCCTCGTCCACATCGCCCTCGATGCCGGCTGCTGAAAGCGTCGTCACATCGCACGGCGGCCGCTCCGAGGATTCCGCGATCCGGCATTCACTTGCAGTACTGCAGCAGGTCATCACGGGGCTCTCGTCTTCGTCGACGGCGGTGGACGATGCGCCGCCTACGCGGCCTCCATACCAGCAGAGCAAGCTGTCGATGCTGCTCAAAGGCCACCTTGGTGGCGGCTGTCGCACTCTTGTCATCGCGCACGTCCGGTCGGAGGAGGCGCACAGACAGGAAACGCTGGCCACACTGCAGCTGGCGCGGCGGCTCTTGTGCGTGCCAGAGCATCCTACCTCTCGGGTCGTCGAGGACCCCGTGGTCCGGGCACGCCAGCTGCAGCGGCAGGTGGCGACGCTGCAGGCGGAGCTGCGGCTGCAGATGGAGTTGAACCAGCGCGCGGCGAGCTCTGCAACAGCCCTTGCCGCCGCCGCCGCACCTGTCGATGCACCGGCGGCCAGTAACGCGAAAGGTGCGAAGAAGTGCTTTGGCGATGCCTCGGCTACAGACGCACCAGCGCGGTCGTCCAAATCCTGCACTAGACGGGCGAGTGACCGGTGCACCTCGCCGTCGCAGACACCGGCCGGGGCGGCGAGCAGCTGCCATCCGCTGCTGGGCCGCGCCGCCTCATCATCTGCTACGCCGGTCTCGGATGCCCTGACCACAGGCGTAATGAACTTCGTTGCCGGCCGGATCGCGGTACTCCCAGTCAGCACGGTGCAGGAGATGAACACGTGCTTCGAGCTGCTGCGACAGTGTGTGGCAGAGAGGGACATCCAGCTTCGCGCCGCGCTCACAGACCTGCGTACGGCAGAGGCTACTACAGCGGCTGCATTCACAGCCTTGGCAGCGAGCAGCGCGCGCAGCTCCGTTTCTGAGCGCTATTCCGGGCGATCCGTCTGCGGCGGAGGGGCCGGCCGACGCCGGATATGCTCGATACGGGGCACGGCGAGTTTAGCGAGAGACACCCCCGTCTCGGAGGGCAAGCGTCGCCTTTCGACGGACTCGACTTTGTCAACGTCGATAATGCAGCTGCCCAGATGTAACCCTTCGCGTACGACGCTACTGCATGAACCGAGCCCGACTGTGCCGGCTACTGCTGGTGTCAAGGCAGGAAAGGGATACGGCAGCGCTCCATCGGCTGCGGGGTTATCCCGAGGTGAGACCAAGGACACAGCCCCGCTTTCGCCGTTGCCGGGGCTGAGTGTCTTTCCATCAACGGGGCCCAACACCGCTGCCGCCGCAGCCAACGCGCCGCTTGCCGCTGCTGCGGCGGCGTGGTCGGCGAATGAGGGGATTAAATCTCCAGAAAACGAGGTGACCTTTGTCCCCACCTGCAACGAAGCGGCGTCTTTTAAGCCGCTCGCGCCGTCGTCGTCCCTCCAATGTGCGCGGGTAGTCTCGAGTGCACCTGTGTCGCTGATCCGCCCTTTCTCGGCATCGAAGAGCACGGCAAGTGCGTCGCGACAAGCCTCCGCCGCCCGGAAGCCGTCGACGCCGTGGGGCCGGGCGCCCACCGACTCGCTCGGACCGTTTTCCTCGACCGAGGTGAACTCCACGATGCAGGTGTGGCGATCACACTCGGCAGCTGATTCAGCGCTGCAGGCGAGTCCGGGCGAGTCTTCCGCGTTCCACATCTACACAACCCAGACAGCGGAGGGTGTGCAGCAGGTGCGGCAAGTGCGACACGACGAGGAGGCACTGGCCAGCCTAAGACTGCGTCTCTTGGCGGAAGTGACGGGTGATAACGGTCACAGCGACACAGCCCTGGCAGACGAGTGTCGCTACTACGAGGGCCAGCTAACACGACGTCGCGAGGCGCTACTGCGGAACTTTGAGTCGTGGTATCGCGCTCGTGTGCCGGCCGAGGACGACACCACTGCTGCGGCGAATGCATTGCAGGAACCTGCAGCGAACTCAAAGGCGCTGACGCTGGGGACGATGCGGCGACGGCTGCGGCGTCCTGCCACTGCTGGAAGCGCAGGGAGTGGTGGCGGTGGCGGCGATGCGGGTGTGCTCAGTGGTGTCGCCATCAACGGCGTCGGAGGTAATGGCGCCTACGAGGTCTGGGGTGGGGTCGGGCCAGTTCTGCGTCCTGCCGCCTCTTTTTCCTCCGCCACACAGAAGGAGTAGGCTGACGAGGCTGCAGCAGTGGCAATGTCGTCCGACACCTTCAGCGCTGCCGGTGTTTCGCCCGCCGCGTACTGCTCCATGTGACCACGGCACGTCGTTTGAATCTGGGCTTCGTACACGAGGTGCAGAGCTTGTCTGCCACTGCGGGTGGTGGCTGTGATTGCGTGGTGTTGTGCAACGGCGGATGTGGCTGCTGCTTGTTTCTCGCAGCAGCTGTTACATGTGCAATGCACTCCTTGCACTTAGGCATCACAAGCGTGTTGGCGAAGCGGTCATGGAAGCGAAATGGAGGAGGAGGAGGGGGTCAGGATGGCAGTTGGGCGGAGGGTGCCGGTGGCTGAAGCACGCACACGCGCACGCACAACGAGAGGGGGAGAGTGGGCAATGCTTGTATGTGGTTTCCTCTCTCGCTAGCTGTTTCTCTTATTTTTATGTCGGGGTTTTCGTCGATGTCCTTGCCCTCCCCACATGCCTCCCTTGCGTGCTCGCCTGTCCTCACACACACACACATACGCACACATGTGTGTATTTGTATGTGTGTGTGTGTGCTTTTTGTTTGTTTGAGCGCTTCCATTTATGTACAGTAGCCACTCGCACTACTTGTGCTACGTGAGAGGGAGGGACGATGATCGATAAGGACGGGAGGGGGGAGGGGGGGGGAGGATGAGCAGGGAGACAAGGGAGGGGCGTTTAGGCCCAGACGACCCAGCATACACGCTGCTCCTATTATTGCACCAGCGCACAGCCATAGAGGTGTGTGTGTGTGTGTGTGTGTGTGTGTGTCTGTGTGCTCATTCACTATGTACATGTTCTCTCCCTTCTTGTCTCTCCTCATCAGGCCGGTTTCTCTCTCTCTCTCCTTCTTCCACCTGCCCTCCCTTTTCTCGTCTCTCCTGCGCCGTCTGTGCTGCTCCCACGACACCACGCAAAAGAGGAAAGACTGCGGCGGCAAGAAAGAGGCTCACGCGGAGCGGTGATGAAAACCGAATGCTGCTGTGCTGTCCGACAGGACGCGCACACAGAGGCGGGTTGGGGGAGGAGAGGGAGAGTGATACAGCTGCTGCTGTGTATCGTTCCGTCCCCTTTTTCTGCGCGAAGAAACTCATCGAGAACATCGTATTATCGTCGGGCACGGGCTCAGACACGGTTCATCACAGATGCGTCCATGAATGGGCTAGCATGCTTCTTGTTCTCCCTACTCCCTGCCTGTCTGCCTGCTCCCTCGAACAACCCGTACATGCCCCATCTTCTACATCCAGCCGTCGCCTCCTATACCGCACACACGTTCACTGTCTTTCTCTCTCTCTCGTCGCCATCCCCCGCGCACACAAGCGCTTCGCTTACCCGCCTTTCGCATCACCCGCTCAGTTTCGACTGAAAGTAGGCGCAGGCGGATCTGCGTGCCTCGAGTCTTGTTATTTTGTGTTCTCTTTGGTATCGCCACTGTACCCACCTCGCAGCCCTCCATCTCTTTCCTCCCTGCACACACCACGCCTGCCACCACGATGGACGTCATACCGCTGGTGGCACAAGAGATTGTGGCTCGCTATCACAAGCAGGCAGGGGACCGCCCCATGGGCTCCGCCGTCACGGTCGACCTTGCAGCGCTGCTGACGCGTCTCTGGCTGCTGAAGGAGCGTGCCCGATTTGATGACGCCGGTGATGTGGCGGCGAGCGTTCTTCATATCGAAGCCCTGGCAGACGACGTGCTTGATTATCTTCTCCATCGCTGCAGTCTCCCTAGCCTCTCCACGTTATCCTTGCAGGTCCGCTGCGACACGCTGCGCACGTCTCGCGAAGAGCAGCAGCACAAGGCAGAGGTGAAGAAGGAGGCCATCCGTGTACAGCTGGAGGGGGCACTGATGTCGATGGAACCTGGGATGGTGAGCGCCGAGCAAGTCTGGAGCTCTCTCGCGGTCTGCTTTGTGCACCACTACAGTGGCCTTGGCTCACTGGCGTCGGCCGCGGCGAAGGCTGGTAGCGGCAGCAGCGGCACCTCCCACAGCGAAACTCTCTCCGCCGTCAGCGCGGCCCTCCCTCGTGCACAGGTGACTGCGTTCCTACGTCAGGACCGCGTGGAGCGGGCGGGCCAGCTGCGGCAGCTTCGTCGCATCGCATGGGGACTGCGGCTTTATCAGAAGGAGACGGGCCGCACCGCTGGCGTGGACTTGATGTCGCTGTCCACCACTGTGGACACACCGCTTGCGGAGCTTGAGGCAAAGGCGGAGGAGGCGGTGGCTGAGCTGGAGCCACGGGTGCGCCTCACGCGTGCACTGCTAGTGTCTCCGACCTGTCCTCTCGGTGCCGCGGCCCATCAGCAGCTCAAGGAGGAGTACCACCACCTGCTTCTGGTCCAGCACGTTCTCCGGCATGTGCAGTGCGGTCTTCAGCAGCTCCGCGAGTGCATGAATAGCCGCGTCATGCAGCCATACACATCACTTTTAGCTGCGCTGCGGCAGTTGATGCCGGTGAGCAAAGCGGCTGCAGCTGCGCAGGCATCCTCGTCCGCGATCACCGCCGCTTCACCGGCCGCTGCTGCCACCGCGCGTGGTGCGGCCGCTCCGAAGAAGGTGGTGTTTCCCAAGTTCATGGAGCTGGCTGACGCGTATGAGGCGGGCATGCGCTGTGCTGGTGAGCTTGCACTTTGGTCGACGCTGCTGCGCGTTGCAACAGAGTCCGCCGCTGGATACGACTCGACGCTGCCCAGAACCGCCGCAGAGGAAGCGCTCGCCCTCGCGGAGGCTGCACCGGCACCTCCTGTCACCTCTGCGAGTGCCCTGGCTGCCGAGGTCGGTGCCCTGCTTGACTCCGACGCAACGCGGCAGCGACTTCCTCCTGGTGTTCACGTGCGCTACCGCACCGACCTCCCGCTGCACACGGTCGACCCTACCGTGGCGCGGATTTACCCCGAGTCTCTGTGCGCTATGCGAGGCTACTGCCCCGTTCAACTCCTCGCCGGGTGTCCAACCGCGGGGCTGCTGATACCTGGCCAAGTCCCGTCAGAGCCTTCGTCGCCCACGCTGTCGAAGACGTCGTTGGGATGCATGGAGGTGAGCGGCAGCGTCCGCCGCGTCGCTCTGGCGCGCCCACTCTACTTCATCTTTGCGGACGCGGCTGCAATGCGCGCCTTTGCGGCTGATCCGTGGCGGTACGTGGAGGGCTGCCTGCACGTCTTCCACGCCGCCGATCCATGCCTGACTCTTGTGATGGGGAGAGCCGCCGAGCTGCCGCGCGAGCTGTACTTGGAGGGGGCGCGTGTGGTGGAGCGGCTGAGGAGTGACTTAGCAAATGCGCAGCACGAGCAAGAGAACAGGCAGAGCTGCGGCACGCAGACGGGGCAGATCGACTCTTACATCGACCACAACTACTTCTGGAACGAGTGGGATCTCCGTCGACACGCACTGAAGCTGGCCAATCTCATGCAGATGCGTACGCATTCCTCGCAGACCGCCGCGCTGCACTTCCGCCGTGAGGCAGCGACGCAGGCGGACCCGAGAAAGGACTCTGAGGCGCAGACGCTGCACAACGCGGCAACGCAGCCGCCGCATGTGGCGCAGTATCTGAAGGGGCTTCGCGGCACTTACACATCGGCGATTGAGCAGGTGCGCAAAGTCATCGAGCACTGAAGCAGATGCCGTGTCCTTGTCTCCGTATGCGCGTGCGTGTGGAGGTGTGCTCGATGTAGGGGAGTTTTTATGTGCTCGTTCTTGGCCGCCGGCTGCTTCATGCGTATGTGCGGTTGCTGCATGGCAGTCGTCCATCCTTCCCTCTTCTTGCCATCTCCCTGCTCCCCCCCTTCCCCGATCTCCTTTCCACGGACGCTCATGACTGTTCTCGTCTTCGTGGGGGTGTGGGATGAGGCAGCGGGTCGACGCTAATCATCGGTTTTCATTTTGCGTGCAGAAGTTGTGCTCCGTCGCTGCCTTTCGCAGCGCGTTCGCGGATCCCTTCCCCCTTCGTTGGCCGACGAGGCCCCGCCGGATCCTCTTTCTCGCGGGGGCATTTCTTGGTCTTGGCCCCTCGCCCCGCCGCCCCGCTCCCCAAATGACGAGTGCGCGTCTTTCTGTTTCGATCTGTGTGCACTGAATGGTGTTACCGGCATGTATACTATACTCATGTAAACTAGCGAAGACGAAAAGCGAAGGCGTTTGGTGATTTAGTGGGTGGGAGGGATTCCAGGCAGTTCAGCGTCAGTGCTCCTCTCGCCTCGCCTCACCTCTCTCTCGCTCTCGCGCATTGCTCACCGATGTTCTCTTTCTCTGTTCAGCTTGAGCGCGCACTCTTGTCCTCGTGTGTGCCGTTTACGTCCATTCCAACTCCGGCCCTCTGTTCCTTACCCCCCCCCCCCCCCCCCCCCCACACACACACACACACAACCTCCCTCGAACCTCATGACCTTTGCCCTGTGCTTGCACCATTTATCTATCTGTCTATCTATATATATATATGTATATATATATATATATATATAGATGCATGCGTCGTGCTGCAACGGACGGTGCACTTGAAAGAGACGAAGAAGGGTGCAGAGCCCTTTCTCAGTGTTGTCTCCCTTCTTGTGCGCGATGTGGCGCACGTCATCGGCACGGATGGTTCACACGGAGATGATTGCGGCAGCACTTCCGCCTTTCAAAGAGAGAGAGGCAAAGCCAGAGACGCAACGTAAGACGAGCAAACGTGTTATTCGATATCGTTGCCGCCATTGTCTCTGCAGCCTCTCTTTCATTCTTTCTCTCTCACAGTGCGTCGACTTTGTGATGTGCTGAGCATCCTCGCCTCTCCTCTGAATCGCGCGGACGGCGTGACGTGTTGGTGGCCCATTTCGATCACACGAATGTGGGCACACGCACGCCGTCTTCCCCTCCTCAAACCACCTTGCCTCACTACTTCTCTTTGCCTTTTCTCTCTCTTCGGGTCTGCTGCTGCCCCCCTCCCCCTCCGCAACCATCCTCCCATCGCCTGCCAACGGATGGGCATCCATCGCGCTCCATATATATATATATATATATACGTAAATATGCACACACACATACACATATCTACATATGGGTGTATACATGATCAGCTCGCTAGCTCTTCGCAACGCACTTGCTTCGTTTTTTCTTTTGTTTGCTTGTCAGAATTGTTTGAATCCGCGTTTCCCTGCCTGCGTGCTCGACTGTGGCTTGTTGCGCTCCTCGTCTCTCCGTCCCCGCCGTCCCTCTGCCTCTCCGCAGCCATGTCTCTCGCGCCGATCGAACACCGCCTGGAGCAGCGATTCCGCCGCTACTCCGCTATCACCACCCAGAGCGACCCCCGCAACCTCGGCAAATGCATCCCATCCACCCCCGGGCAGCAGGTGCTGGCGGAGCTGCTCGCCAAGGAGCTTCAGGCGATGGAACTGCAGAACGTCGTCTGCGACAAGTATGCGACGGTGACGGCGGTGAAGCCGGGCAATGTGCCTGGCGCTCCGCGCATCGGATTCATCTGCCACCTCGACACTTTCGACTGCGGTCTCTGCCCGCATGTGAAGGCTCAGAAGATTCGCTACACAGGCGGTGATGTCTGCCTAAACGAGGAGAAGAACATTTGGATGAGGCTGAGGGAGCACGCAGAGCTGAGCAAGTACGTTGGACAGGACATTCTTTTTAGCGACGGCACCAGCGTGCTCGGCGCGGATGACAAGGCCGCTATTGCGTCGGTGATAGAGATGGTTGCCAACCTCGACTCCAGTAAGGAGAAGCACGGCGACATCGTCATTTGCTTTGTGCCAGATGAGGAGATCGGCTTGGTAGGCGCGAAGCACCTCGACGTAAAGGCGCGCTTCAACGTCAACTTTGCCTATACGCTCGACTGCTGCGAGCTGGGAGAGATGATGTACGAGTGCTTCAACGCCGCGAGTGCCACGATTAAGTTTACAGGTGTCTCGGTGCACCCGATGTCGGCCAAGGGCGTGATGGTGAATCCGCTGCTGATGGCCGTGGACTTCATTTCCCAGTTCAACCGCGAGGAGACGCCCGAGTGCACGGAGCTGCGCGAGGGGTACTGGTGGTTCGCGAAGATGGATGCCGACACCACCCAGGCGAGGCTCGAGGCAATGGTGCGCGAGCACGACCTCGCCAAATACACGGCCCGCAAAGCGTACATGCTCGATGTGGCCAAGAAGGTGCAGGCCAAGTACCCGACCGGCAAGGTGGAGATTGAGATTGAGGACGTGTATGCTAACATCGCGAACTCGCTTAAGGGTGACTTCACCGCGATTGATCTGCTGCTGGAGGCGATGAGGAAGGCGAGCGTGAAGCCGAACATTATCCCAATGCGTGGGGGCACGGACGGCGCAGCGCTCTCCGTGAAGGGCCTCCTCACCCCCAACTTTTTCACTGGCGCGCACAACTTCCACTCCTGCTTCGAGTTCCTTCCCATCCCGTCCTTCGTGAAGGCGTATGAGGTGTGCCGCAACATCGTCCTGCTCGGCGCTGAAAAGAGCGAGAAGACGCCGTCCTTGCTGTAGGCGCGCTGAGGCAGAGCACGCCCAAGCAACAAGCAATACCGCAGGCAGACGCGCAGGCGTCTAGGCGGGTACTTAGTGCGCAGACTATCTGCGCCGGGAACGTCCCACTCGCCCAACACAGAGCCCCCATCCGCTTCTTCCCCACGCGTTGTACTCGATGAACGGAGAGGATGGATGGGCGCGGGTCTACGTGTGACAGCTGTAGATTTCCGTGTCCGGCATCTATCACTGTCGCAGTAATGAGGGTAACGCGAAAACGCAATGCCCGGCAGCTTCGTGTCACCGTTGCGAGAGCGCGGGAGAAGGGGTGGCAGGTACCATGCCAACGAAAGGCGGGGGCGTACCGAGCGACGTAGACAACGCGCATGTACCAGCAGAGAAGCACATGTGTTCAGTGCGTTGCGTATCCCTCGCCCACGGAAGGCGGACACGCCCATCACCGCGTTTCCTATCCGTGTTCACCCCCTCCCCCCTTCTGCCTCTCTGCGTACCTCTGTGTGTCTCTTTCCACTCGCTCGTCCGTTCATCTCTGTCAGAATTCTTTTCTTCTGCTTTCTTCGCTTGGCCGCGTGTCTCTTCTTCCGTTGTTTTTGTTGTTGTCGTTGCGTATATCACATATATGCATACATTTATGTGATATACCTATATATATATATATATATATATATATGTATATATATACATCTGTGTGTGTGTGTGTGTGTATGTGTATATATGTGTATATGTATACGTGTGTGCGTATGCATGTATGCACATATCTTCACGGGGCGAACTTTCGTCGCTTTGTTTGGCCTTGTATGTGCGCATGGGATCCACGGGGGGTGGTGCTGGTGGGAAGGGGATCAAGTTCGTGACGCAGCTATGGGGGCATAGGTAGGTACCTCTGTACACGCAAAACGGGACTTCGGGGGTGGGGTGGCACGGCGCGGCTAATGAAGCTCACAGACATGCGCAGGGACACATGCTCAGGAATAGCCCACTCATCTGCCTCCGTGCACACACACACACACGCACACACGCTTGTGCGCTTCAACCCGCAGCGAAAAGGTGCACACACCGAGACGCATGAGCGTACGCATAGGCGAGATGCGCGCCCATGGGTAGATGTGTCACACGGGCTTTCGTCTCCTCTCCGCCTCCTTGTCCCTCTCTCGCTTCTCCACCTGACCGCACTCACGGAAACTTGAAATGCCCATGCTGGCCTGCTCTCTTTATCCCCCTCCCCTCTCTCGCGGGAATGTGCACACATATATGTTGGTGTGCGTATCTCGATGGACGGCTAACGTATTCTTTTTCCTTTTGTCTCTTCCGTGCTGCCTCCTTATCGTCTCTCTCTCTCTCTCTCCCTCTCTCCTCATCCTCTTCGCCACCCTTCTCTTCTACGAACACCCCTTCATGGGGGGAGCCGGAAAAAGGGCGCGGACTGAGGTGGGTGGCGCACTGTGTTCACACATGCGCATGCAACATACACAACAACTCAAAGAAAGCAATAATGGATGACAAGGTGGGGAGATGCCACCACGGCTGCAGCGCCTACTGCAGTGCCTCCTGAGGCTTGCTCACGCGACTGCTAAGTGCCGCTACAGCCGATCTGCACGCACAGCCTTCTCCCTGCTGCACGTGTGGTCTTCGCTACCTCGCTATCTCCTCCATACTTTCCCTCCCTCAACACACCTGCGATGCACTCCCCCTCCATGCCCACACTTTCCAGGGACTACTCGACCCTTACTCACCCTCTCCCACACACAAGCACCTTTGTGACGCTTCTTTGCAGGAACCACCTTTCTCTATCGTGGGTATCACTCGCTCCCTCCCTCCCTTCTCTCTCTCGAGAAAAAAAATTCGCACGCTGTTACGGCGCTGTTCTTGCAGAATCGGATCGGCCCCCACCCTGACTCCTTCTTCTTCTCTCTTCCCTATACTACCCGTGTAGCGCCCCCGTCTCTGCACACCACAGCCTCGCCGTTAGACGCGTGTGCGTCTCCCTCCCTCTCTCTTGGCTGAAATGGCCTCGTCAAGCCCACCGCGGCGGATGCGCGCACTGCTGCCGCCTCGATCGGTGCTGGACGCTCCTCTTTTTGTTGTTGTTGCCGTCATGCTTCTGCTCCATGGGGCGCCGGCGCGCGGATACGACGGGGATGCGGTAACTGCACCTCCCTCTGCCTCGACCGCTTTCACCGAGCACCCCTTTACTCTTCCCGCAGCTGCATCGCTGCTGGACGTGCTGGCGGGCAGCTTTTGCATCACTACTGGGGAGGGCGAGGAGGGCAGCTGTACACCCTCGGTGTCGCGGCTTCCCACACACCCCGTGCTCATCCTCTTCACAGAGAGCAGTGCTGGCCATTCCTCCACTCTTGCTGCCCTGCGCGCAAAGGTGCGACAGATCGCAACCGACGTACCGTCATCGGTGCTGCGGGTGCACGAGTACGTGATACCGACGAGTGCCACCGAGCGCCGCCTTATAGAGTTGTTGCTCATAGGTGCCAGCCACCTACCTACGCTGGCACTCTTCCATGGCAGCGTTGCAAAGGTGCAGGTGGCGCCCGGCTCCATCATCTCGGCCAGCCCCTTCCAGGCACCAGTGCTGTACTCGACGACGCCGCTGGCGAGCGCCAGCTACTTCGAGCTGCGTTCCTGGGCGCTGAGTGAGCTGCCAGCCCGCTACGTCGACCCCGTCACCTTTCACCTTATACCAAGTCTCCAGTTCGTCTTCAGCCCGGCCGAGGTGCACGACACGCTCCGACTTGTCCGCGACGCTGTCGAGGCAAGCGAGTCCCGCTCTGTCCTCCCGGCATTCGTGTCGATGGTTTACGTGCGACTTACCAGGCACGGTTCTGAGGAGGTGCTCGCCGCTCTTTCTTCTATCGCCACACAAGCTGGTAACGCGGTGCTGACGCTGGTGACGGAGTCGGCGGAGGTGGCTGCGGCATGGGGTCTACGCGCAGAGCACACCTTCACAATGGCCCCGTGGTCCAGCACTGTTGCGGCATACTTGAACGGCTCTACATCTGCTGGATTTGTGGCAGCTGTCCCAGATCTATCTCCACCGCAGTCCACCGGCACCGTTACCGAGCTGGCAGAGGTGACTGCTGACTCGGCAGCATGGCGCGCTGCCTGTGCGGCGTCGGTCCGTGCCGAAAACGCACAGCTGCAGAACTGGCGCCAGGCGATGAATGCCTTCAAGACCACGAGCCCTCTTCGCAGGATCGACTCAGCTGTGCACCTCCTGCACGAGTTGAAAGCGCTGCAGAACGCACTGAAAATTGTCTTTGTGCTGCGCGAGAGTGACGACATGTGGTTCCACCACCACCTCGAGGTCGCAGCCGCTCTAGCGCGCCGGCTGCAGAGCACAACGGTGCTCTACAATACAACGACATTGGTGAAAGGGTCGAAGGCGCGCAGCCGCGTCGAGCGTTCTTGGACGCCGACCATGCGGTGCGACGTGTTTTGGCTAGATGCTGAGCAGCTGCCGGCGGTGGCGGACGGACTGCATGTGTCGCAGGTGCCATCGGTTCTCATCTTGGTGCCTCTGCAGTCGCGCTTCGGTGAAGGTGGCGCTGGCGACAGGGCTGATGCTGCCGCTGCCGCCGGCGATGACGACCAGGCGGCCGCCGGCGCGTCTGAGGAGACCGGCCTGCGCCGCCGTGACCCGTTCATCGGCATACACACAATTAATCGATACGACCTTCTCAAAGCTGCCTACATGGACGATGCGCAGATGGTCGTCGAGCCGGTGTCTGGAAAGGAGGCGCTGCCTCTTTTCCCCAGCGACAGCGACGCCCTCCTGCGTTTCTTGGCCAGTGGTAGTTTCATCGGTGCGATGCAGTACACCATGAGCTCGGCCCAATTCAGCACGCTGCGGGCGAAGGTGACGGAAGTGCCGGATGCCGTCCAGGCCGCCACGGCCAGCGGCGGCATCCCCAACAGACACTACCTCCAACTGGACCACCGCTACTACCCGTTGCGGGCGGCGGAGGAGCCGATGGAGGGGCCGGCGTACGTGCGCCAGATTCTGAACGGGTCTTCGCCGCTACCGGTGCTTGGCAGTGACGACTCCGACACAGAGGTAGGGCGGCAGCAGGGTGGCGGGCGGAGTGGCGCGCACCCCCGCGGCACCACCTCCGCGTCACCGGATGAGGCGGACGAAAGGCTGCGCCAGCTCCGCGCCCGTGAGGAAGCCGCAGCGCTGAAGAGGAAGGCGGTGTGGGAGGCGAACCTGGCCAAGCGCCGACGGGAGAAGGCGGATCGACTGCGCCGCAAGGCTGCCGAGGACGCCGCAGAGCGGGAGCGGCAGCAGGCGGCTTTTCAGCGGGAGGTGAACGCTGCGCTGAAGGCGGAACAGGCGGGGGCTGGCGGTGGCGCTGGTGGCACGTCGGCATCGCAGCCGGAGGGCCTGCTGGTGCGCCGCCCCACCTTGGACGATGTCTCTGAAGGCCTCGTAGGAGAGGGGCGCCGCGGCCACCCCTTACGGCACCCCTTTGGTGAGGAAGTGGACTCGCAGGATGCCGCGCAGATTTTGCGTCGGCGGCGTCGACATCGGGAGTATCGCGAGTGGCTGGCCGACCGTCAGCGCATGGTGAACCGCTGCGTCACGGTGACGGAGAAGGGCAAGCTCTCCTTGATGACCCGATGGGAGTGATGGGAGAAGTGCTCGTGTGCTTGTGCCTGCGTGCCCTTCAAAGAGACAAGGAGTTCCGGTGGTGGTGGTGGTGGTGGTGGGGGTCAGGTGATTCTCTGCATCACAGGCTTTTGCCTTCCTCGCCGTAAGCCTTCTCTGCTCGCTCCCACGTCCCTTCTGCCCAGCCTTTGCCGTGTTGTACGTGCACCACACAACTTCGTCTCTGTTGTCTTACGCGCAAACGCGCACCTCTTCTTCGGCGCTTGCGCGCGCATGAGGAGGTAAATGGCGCCTGCACATGTTCTTGATGTCCTCCCTTTCCGCCCTTCTCGTTGTCCCCTAATTCCTCGTATCTCTTTCTTCGGTGCGTCCTGCTCCACTGCTGCGTATGATGGGCTACACACATGCGCGATGGCATGCAAGGACACAAGTGCAGACCGACACAGAGAGGTAGGCACAGAGAGACGTGCAAGACAGTCTCCCTGGGCAGTGTCCGCACGCGCGGCCCTGGTCACCTGACGCATGCACGCATGGAGACTACAGAGGTATGATTCCCTGGAGAGAGCGGGCGAGACACTTTAGGGGGCTGCGCTTCAGCGTGTGTGCGCGCGCGACTTCGACCCCGCGGATGTCGCCGCTCCTACAAGTGGGGTGGAGTCGAGTGCGGTACAAGCATCCCACTCTGTTTCCGTCAAGACCCTTTCGCTCCGGCCCGCTCTCTCGTCCGCGGACTGGCCCGCTCCACTTGTGTGCGCGCATGTGCTGTTGCCTCTTCGCTCTTTCTGTCTTGTTGTAGATGCGGCCTCGCGCCGCCATCAACACGCCTGGACGCGTGTCTATCCGCCTCCTCATTTCTTCAGCCCTGTGCGTGTTTTGTGTGCCTGCCAGAGCCCACCTGAACGTAGGTTGTGCACGCATACGCCAATGTATGGTGATGCTGACGGCGCGCCTTGGAGAGGGAGCGCTGGCGACCAACTCTCGCTCGCTGACTCTCGGCACCCTCGCGTCTGATGTCCTGCTCTGCGCTGGCAAGCGAGTGGGCGCGAGTCCCTGCGGGCACCATACTTATTCCGTCCTTTGTGTACTTCATTCATTCACGTTCGCACGCATTCCTCGCGACACGGCGGTGCGACGAGATCGGGTGGACGATGGGGCCCGCCCTCCCCGCTGCCCAGTGGCGGCGCGCTCTTTGCTCTGCCTGTGAGTGCGCCTTCCTGTTGCCGTGTTGGCCGCGGATGGGCGACGGTGACCGCACAGCTCCTTGTCTCCCGTTATGTCTTCTGTCCGTACGCCCAGAATGTAGGTCTCGCCCCCCGGGCCCCCTGCGTGTCCCCACTCGGTGGCACCGTACGCTGGAATGGCGTGTAGTGCCGCACTCTCGCCTGTGCGTGCGCACCGGCGTACGCGCGTGTCTGTGCTCTTGTATGACAGACACGCTCGACTCCTGCCGGCATGGCCTCGGTGTAGGCGGCCCGACCGCACACACACGCACACACACGCACACGCAGCCGCCGGAGGTCGGATCGATGGAGACGGATGTGCTGACTCGCCCATGGCCGCGTTGCAACTTCTTCCCTTTCGCCGTCTCCCTCCCGCTTTCTTCTTCTCCCGGTGGCGAGGGAACAGGGATTATTCGCAAACTAATTTTCGATATTCACACTCTTACACGAACTCTCGCAGTCATCGGCTGATTACTGGCCACTGTCCCCACCCCCTCTCGCGAACATTATGTCTGGCGCTGAGCCTCACCTATCCCTGCAGTCGTTGACGCCTGTCGACCTCAAGCAGCTGTCGAGGCAGCAGAAAATTATGCTGCTACAGGACTACCGCTCTAGCGGGGCACGAAATGCCAACAAGATGCTTTTCTTAGCCACGGACCTGCTGGCTGGCGGGTCGAGTGGGCTGTCGTCTAGCGAGCTGTACGACGTGTACGAGCAGGTGCTGATCGCCTCCCTCGAGTGCGGTCGTATCGAGAACGCTACCATGTACCTGAACTTGCTAGAGAGCCGTTTCGGCAAGAAGTCTGTTCGTGTCAGCCACCTGCGCGGCCTGTGCCTGGAGGCGCAAGGCAAGATCCCGGAGGCGAAGAAGCTTTACGAGCAGGTGCTGAAGGACATGCCAACAAACGACTTCTGTGTGCAGCGGCTGAGCGCTATCTACAAGAGCAACGGCCACTACAAGGAGGCCATTCGTGTCCTCGAGGAAGACCTCGTGTACACGGACGAGGATGATAAGCAGCACACATACGTAGAGGTGCACCGCGGCGACGCCTTGCCGACCTATCGGGAACTGAGCAACCTCCACTACCTCCTCGGCAACACGGACAAAGCCATATTCTATGCGGAGGAGTGTCTTCTGTTTGACAACGAGTCCTACTTTGCTCACGTGCGCCTCGGGGAGCTGTACTACATGAAGCGTGATCTGCCGCGCTGCGTCATCGAGTACTCGCAGTCGCTGCTCTTCAACTCGCAGCAGAACAACTCGCGGGCGGCGTACGGTTTGTGGCAGGTGGCAAACGAAATGCTGCGGCAGCACCAGTCCGGCGTCAAGAAGATCGAGGACGAGGCGGTGCTGATGCAGACGCAGGACCTGCGCACGTACGCGGCCGAGACGCTGCGCCGCATGTACGCCGGCACTGCCATGCTGTCGGCCTTGGATGCCTACTTGCAGCGAGAGGCCTAGGGCTGCCCCTTTATACGTGTACGTGGGCCCCTCCCTCCCTCTCCGTCATTGGTTTAGCGTATTTTTTTTTCTGGTTGCTTGTTGTGATCAGCAGAACTGTTTGTGTGGTGTGGTGCGGCTGCACGAGTGTTGCGGTCCCCGGTCCGCGCTTCCCCTCTCCCTTTCACGACTACACGACTTTGTCCCATCCCCCACTGTCTGCCTGTCTGCCCTCTCTGTCAGTCTTTCGGTCGAGCTGCTCTGGGTGCAGGAACGTGTCCGTGTATGTTGCTGTAACGTAAGGCAATGCGCAACACATCTAAAGGCGGCGAGCTCAACGTGCATGAGGAGCAACGCAGCTGCAGAAGCGACGACGATATGGCCCGGGGCGAGTCGGTGGTTAGCAAGTAACGCACGGCATGTCTATCCCCTCCTACTACATCTCGATGCTTCACAGCCGTTGCCATCGGACCTTCCTTGCGTGCGCGTGGCTGGCTGACCATCAAAGTGGGCGTCCCAATGCTGCTCTGTGCGTGCGCTTGTGCTGGGGCGTGCTGGCGTACCGCCGCTTCCACAAAGAGAGTGCACGCGCGCGGGACCCCACATAGAAATAGGCATGGGCGTACGTGCGCGAGAAGGCACCAAAGGTACGTCAGCCGTACAATGGCGAGCGCGATTCCTTTCTTTGTCGTACAGGTGTTTGGGTAAGGGGCTCTCCGGTGTTTCGTTCGTTGTGAAGTGCGCGAAGTGCGAAGACTCTCCTTCGCAGATGGCAGCGGACCACACCCGTCTCTGAAATGCCATCGAGTCTCACGTACAGGGGTAACACGCCTCTGCCACCTCCGTCCCGACCCTTGCTGTCACATGCATGATGCTGCTCCTCACCTTCCCCTCCTTGACCACATTGGCCCTTCTCCGTTGCTTCTCTCCGTCCCTCTCCACCCCTATGTCGTCGGCGGCGCGCGGGGCGTGTTGTTAGCAAGCGCCCCATAGATCAGAAGGCGTCACACAGACATCCGCACACACACACACATAAACATATATATATATATATATATATGCAGACGGACGGGCGGACGCACACATTCTCGCGGCACCTCCTCCTTCACTTATCTATCTCCCCTCAAAAGACCGCCTTCTCACGCAGACAGGGAGAGGGAGGGAGGAGTTGAAAGGTATCGTGCCGTAACGCTGTGCTGCGCTCCCCTTGAGGTGCGCTTGCGGGGGTGCGCGTTGCCTCTCTCCCCGTTTGCATCAAGATCGGTGCTCTTACACGACTCCGCGCGCCACTGCCGAGACGAGCTATCTCCGCTGTGTGAAGGCAACGAAGGTGAAGCGGCGGCTTATCACTTACGACTAACTCTTGGCTTCGGTTGTTTATCCCTCTCCAGGCCTCCCCCGGCGCGGACGCAGCACTGGCGCGATTTGCCTTACTGCTCCTCATCCACAGCATCTGTACCTCCTCTCCTCTCCTCTCCTTTCCATAGACCTGTACCACCATTCCGCGGCAAAGGCACAAGCGGGCTCGTGCGCGTGTGTACACTCTTCGGGACCTTTTTTCTGTTCTTTCCGTCGCACTCCTTGTTTTTGTTTTGCTCAGCCACATCCTCTCCCCTCCCCTCCCCCCGCCCCGCCCGCCTTCGCTGGTGTATCTCCGCGGCTTCTGCTCTCGCTTCCTGCCGGTCCAGCGCCACTCAGTCCCCGCTGCCCGCCAACTTTCCCTCCGCCGGTTTATCGCCTGTGTTCTTGTTTGGGGTGGGGGGGGTGCGACCACGTTGGTTTGTCGAGCCCCCGAGAGCACCGCCACGCGCTGAAAGAGGCGCACCATCTCCGCGTGCGCTTTAGGCGTGTATGTGTGTGTGTGTGTGTGGGGAAGGTGATGATGAGTGGGAGCGCCGAGAACGGCTCCGACGGCAGCCGCCGGGCTTCTTCGGGGATGACGGGTAGCGGTAGTGGCAACGGCGGCAGTAGCCGTGGCAGCGATGATGACGGTGACCGTACTGGAGCGCGACGACGGGGTTCCTCGCAGCGTGTCCTGCTCCCTGACGGCGGTTCTCACGGGCACGCGACGTCGACGCACACGAATCCGCGATCTCGAGAACCTTCTTTGACAGTCGCAGGACGCAGCTCGTCGCTTCCAGACACTCCGTTGAAGAGAGGAAGTGCTGCGGCAGCATCCGGCGTGAAATCATTCTCACGCCCTGCCGCAGCCCGCTTCGTCGCCGCGGGCAATACTCCTCCCCTTTCCGCAGAGTCGGCGACGCCGGTTGCAGCGGCAGCGCATGACGTTCGCGACACGGTCGAGTACCGTGCGGCTTGGGACCTAGAGCTGTGGAAAGCCGTGCAAGCAGACCGCTTCCGCAAAGAGCTCGAGAAGCAGAGAAGCGTTGCATTCGCGGATCTCGAGCGACTCGTGAAGCGACGGGAGAGGGAGGCGCGGGTGGCTCTGCAGCAGCGCACCACAGCAGTGGCGCTTCGCGAGGAGGCGGTGCAGGCAGTGGAGACGCGCCTGGCAGAGCAGCAACAGCATGTGTCTGACATGGAAAAGGACGTGCGGCGCATGCGGCAACAGCTACTCGACGCACAGCAGCGTGTCGAGGATGAGGTGCGGGCGCAGGTGCGGCTGGCCAACGACACCATTGCTCACCGCGCACGACTACTGGAGGAAAGGGTGAAGGCGGCGGAGGCGCAGGCGCGGCGTGCAGATGAGAGACAGCGGCTGGCGCAGCAGGAGTACTTGTCCCTCTATGAGGCCTTCAGTCGGTACCGTACGCAGCAGTTGGCATCCCCTGGCTCCGCTAGCGGCGGCACCACTGCTACTGCAATGGGTGGGCCTGCATCCTCGTCTTTCTCGGTGGAGCAGCTGCGCACTCAGTGGGAAACCGAGCACCAGCTGCAGCTAGACAGGCAAGCGCAGCGGCATGCGTCAGACATGGCTGCAGCTCAGCAGCGGTGCCGCGAGCTAGAGGAGCAGAACAGAAGGCTGACGGCAGCACTGGCACGCCGACGGGAGCAACTGCGCCGTCACGCAGAGAGCGCTTCACCGCCGCCTCTACCGACATCAGTTTCGCAGCGGCCACCGTCCCACGCAGGCCGCGAGGATCGCGAGGGGCCGTCGGGCAGTGGCACCGCCGCTTCGTCATCATCGACCCCGTCCTCGAATGTTGGAGCTGCGACTACTGCGCTGCTTCAACCAGCGCACAAGGAAACCCTTCGCGACGTTGTGGAGCGCACCAGTCGCGAGCTTCATCGTCTGGAGACAGAGCGGTCCTCGCTGGTGGAGGGGAGCAGCGGCGCGTTGCGTGAGACGGACACGGTGATTGTGCGAATCGACGCCCGCATTCGCGAATTGCGAGAGCATCTTTCTGCTGTCGCGAGCTGGCGTGATGCCGGATGGCGTGACCGGGTAGACGGCACGGAGAGACGGGAGAGGGCGAGGCTGGAGACTGGCCCGCTGTGATGGCCCTCTCTTACCTCACCCATGCATATGCGTACATGTATGCATTCGGTTCACCGTGTTTTCGCTGAAGCGGCTGTTGATGGGCCGCTAACCCGTCGCTCCTTCTGGTTTGCGTGTCCTTCCCTCGGTGCGTGTTTTCTTTTCAGCGCCCTGTTTCTCTTGTGCTAGTGTAGCCACGCACCAGAGCGTAAAAGGGTGCCCCCCTCCCGCCCCTCTCCTCTCCTCTTCCCCCCCCTCCACACACACACACACACACACACACACACACACACACACAAACACCTGACGCATACCGACGCACGCACCACACGCACATGTCGCGCAGAGACGCGTGCCCTGTAATGCTCTTGTGCGCACCTCCTTTCTCCCTCCTCGGCTTCTGTGCGACGCGTGCACACCTCTTCCATCACCCACCTCCTCTCTCTCGTTCTCTACGCGCGCCATGTTGGGCGCGGTGCCTCTCACGCAGCGCTGAAGCGGCCACAGTGAGATGCGGGGGGTAGGGTCACCTCTGAACCTCATTCTCCTTCGCTGCTCAGGAAGACTTGAGGTCGGTACCCATTTTATGAGGAAGGCGGCTCAGCCCTCTTCATGTCTATCCTTCATGAGGTGCTTAGATTCTTGCTCTCACACCTTCTCTTCGGTGCCTCCCTGTCTGCATCGTCTTCCCGCACCCTCCTCTCTTTCACGCAATGTGAGCCTTTATCGCCTCCCTCGTTTCTCCTCACCGCTGACGCCCACGACATAATGCGACAACCTTAGCGCTTGTGCTGATACGCACACGCAGAGGTGACCGCATCTATCTTCGATACATGCACCACTACATGTGCATAGCTAGTCCGAAGACGTGCTGAGACGCCAACGGAGATACATCGCATCCATGAACATTTTCCAGAGCAGCAGCGTTGGCTTTCGGCAGGGCAGGAGCCTCGCCGAGGACACCCCTGCCCCATCGATGGTGCGATACCCTATTATAGCCTCTGCACCCGGCGACAGCAGCACTCAAACATCACTGCCGTACGGAATTGGCCCCAGCGCCGCTGCGAAGCAGTCGACATACCTTCCAGCACTTCTGGCGGCTGCGCAGCAGACAAGCCCCATAGCAGCCAAATCAGGTCAAAGTACGTTCCCGTCGGTGCCTTACTACGGGATTCTCAGCCGCTTTGAGGTTCGCATGGATGTATCCGTCGAGCGTGATGCGCGAGCACCGGCATGGTCGATCTCAGACGCGGCAGGGGCGTCTGCTGGGATGCTGCTGCGCAATCCGACCACAGCGACGGCCCGTATGGCGCACATTCAGCGCCGCCTGTACGATGTCGCCGAGCGCTTTGGAAGCGTGTACCACCTCAGCAACGGTGCAACACTCTCGGAGAGCGTGATGGCGCCGCTGCTGCCGCATCAAGGTGGTGCTTCCTCAGCTGCGTCTTTCCACTCTCAGCTGACTTACGGGGCATACGTCCAAGCACTTCACGATGCTTTCCGACGCTTCCGTGCGCTGCGGCAGGCGTGCGTTACGATGGAGAAAGGTGCATCGGGCGCCGGCGCTGCTACAATCGGTGATGGTATGACTACGCACCACACCTTCTATGTGCGCCTTCTGGGCCATCCATCGTGGAAAGATCTCAACGCTCTGCTATGCGTGGAGAAGGGTCGACTGCTTGTCTGCCTCATCTCTTCTTCTCGGATAACGCAGAAGCACTTGACGGCGGTTTGTGCAGATGCTGGGGTGAGCTTGGCTTGGCTTGGCGGGGCCGCGCTCGTGGCGGAGCCGCTTCAACTGATTCCCGGAGATGTCAATCCAGTGTGGGCGGTGTGGGATGCGTTGGTGAACCTACCGCTACTCTCGCCGTCCTCAATCAACCGAGAAGGGAACGAGGAGAGGCTCACTAGTGGTGCTGACGGCGCTGCGGATACCCTCGACAACGCTTCGGCAGGGGCGCGTGAGGTGCTGCGCAGGGTGACGCAAACTGGCTCGGCTCTCTCCGGCTTTCACATCTCGCTCATCTCGTCGATGGCCTTTCAAGGCGCTACGCGCTTCCACCAAGTTGGCCGGATCGCCGAAGAGGCACCCGTGTTTGCTCAGGAAGAGCGCCCTTCGTCGTCATCTCTGTCGGCGACGGCGGCGGCGAGGCAACCGACTCGCCAAGCCATCGTCGCCCGCCGCTACATCTGGCGCCTCATTCCCTCACCGACATCTTGCCTCGCCGTTGCCCCAACGTCCTCGTCCGCATCAGCGCTATCGTGTTGTGCGGTGCTGCCCTTCTTCATATCGAAGCTGCTCCAGTGCCTCGTGGAGGAGTGCGGACTCATCGCCTTTGCGGTGCACTGCGGCGGACCGGCGGAGCTGACTACGCATCTCGGCGCTCCATCAGGGTCGACTGGATCTACAGCTTCAGGTGCAGTTGGGGTGCGGCTGGTGCACAGCAGCGCGCCGTCACTGCTCACGCTGCAACAGGGACCCAGCTCCTCCTCGTGCCTTGCGTTCAGCCGTCTGAGCGGCGCTGTCTGGGTCGACGCCGAGACGCGCGAGAGCCTGAGCCTCGGTGGACTCGCTGCTGCGTTAGGAGAGCCCGACAAGGATGCCGTGGGGGACGAAGAGGACACCGAGATGGAGTTCGAGGTCGTGTCGATCCGCTACGAGCGGCACAGCGAGCTGAAGACGATGGAGAAAGAGCCAAACAAGGTGAGAGTCTGTGCCACCGCCGCCTCTGTCGAGAGCGGTGGTAGCTGTCCGGTCAAGCGCGCTCGCTTCGATGCCGCTGGCATCGACGAAGAGGACCACGACGATGCCTTTGTACGACCGGCGCAGTGGGGGTCATCGTTTGCGTTTACCGTGTCGGTGAAGCGACTCATCACCGTCGATGATATTGATGCGTGACGCAGTGGTGTGCCACTCTTCTCCATTTCTATGAGGAGATGGTGTGCGTGGCATTGTTCGTGAACACATGCGTGGTGAGGTTGCTGTATGATGGTAGTGCGTGTTCTTGGGTGCATGTGTGGCTGTTTCTCTGTCAGGTGTTCGTGTGTGTGTGTGTGTGTGCAAGCCTTCTACTCTCGGGTTGTTGTCCCTCAAAAGAAAACAAAAAGATGTCCGCGGCAGCTTCAAGAAGGAGGCAGAACAAGAAGATAGCACCTCATCGTAAATGTGTTTGTGCGTGTCGATGTGTGTGTGTGTGTATGTGAGGCTTTATGGAGCGGCTTTTCAAGCTTCGCGCACGCATCGAAAAACCTGGTTCTCTCTTCCTCCTTCGCACGCATATTTGTGACCACCTTACTGATTGTTGTCATGGTGCTTCTGGTACGAGGAAGTGCCGAGGCGCACGCACTCAAACACACACACACACACACACACACACACACACGCCAGCCACGGCACTGGACCTACATCCTCTGTGTCTCTTGTGGGTTTCTACATCCCCCTTTTTTGGTTTGGTTTGGTCTTCGTCGTTTTCTCTCAGCTGTCCGCGTCTTGCTGTTGCTTCTGCTGCTTCTTTCTTTTTTGGTTTCTCCCGCGTTCGCCTCTGTAGGCCCATCACCCACCTACCCCATAACTTTTTGCATCAGTACACGCCATGTATCGAGATGTCTGTATTCTTTTGTATCGGTGCGCATGTGCGCTACGCCTTCTCTTTTTTATTTTCGAACATGTCTTCCGCTGTTTACGGAGACGGCTGTCTGAAGGAGCTCCGCACATTTATTCTACCTCTTATCCGGCGCGTCTCTCCACCTTTCTTTCATTGAAGACGTTGAGGCACGCCCACCGCCCCCCGATACTTCCCACGTCATGCTGACATCTTTGGCTGCTGCTTCTGCTGCTTGTGCTCCCGGATCACAGGAGGAGACGGTGGGATGAGCAGAGGAGAGAGGGGGCCACACCGCCTCAGTGCGCGGCCTCACAGGGTCCGGCGCACTCCACTCACTCTCTCTTTCTCTCCTTGTGGGAGAAAACCAGGCGGCCCCGCCCCTGCCCTATCCCCAGCCAAGCGCCGAGCCGCTCCTCTGGTGGCCACAGGGCCAGGCACCGACGACGCGCGGGGGTCCGAGCGATGCACGGCGACTGATGCCGGCGGTCAGGTCGTGGATGGCGCGGCGTCTGGGCGACCTGCGACCGCGAGCACGCTTGTGCTGCCGACATGACAAGCCGAGTGCCAGCGTGGCTCGAAGGCATCTGTCACCCGACCCTCGCTGCACGCTGGTGGAGGGAGCCTGCGCCACCGCGAGGGGGGTGCGCCAGGGGCGGTGGCCGGCATGACGGGGGGGGCGGCTGTGAGGCGGCCTGCGGAGTGGGGTGTGGGTAGAGTCCGATGCCGAGGCCGTGCTCTCAGATGGCGGAGCCGGCGCATTGCTGTACCGGCGTGTGTCTAGGGCTGCGTTGCGCCACACGCCGGGGAGGGAGGGCCTGTGGCATTACCGGGGAGGCTCGAGGGCGGACGTGGACCTCGCGTTGTCTGGCAGAGGAGTGGACAACTCACACCAGAAACACCGCAAGAGCTATTCGCAACCTCCGTGATTCTTGTCATATTTCTTTCCCGGTAGAGCTGTGTTCTGCTTTTCCTCATCTAATCCCTTCTCCTCTTCCCCTCCTTGTGATTCCGTACCCACCTTCCTACACGACTTCCTCTTTCGATCCCCTTATCGTCACCCCCCCGCTAACTTCCCTACTAAAAACCGAGATCGACAGTCCTACACACCAGCCAATTCATAATGCTACCGGCGCGCCTTGGAGAGGGAGCGCTGGCGACCAACTCTCGCTCGCTGACTCTCGGCACCCTCGCGTCTGATGTCCTGCTCTGCGCCGGCAAGCGAGTGGGCGCGAGTCCCTGCGGGCACCATACTTATTCCTTCCTTTGTGTACTCCATTCATTCACGTTCGCACGCATTCCTCGCGACACGGCGGTGCGACGAGATCGGGTGGACGATGGGGCCCGCCCTCCCCGCTGCCCAGTGGCGGCGCGCTCTTTGCTCTGCCTGTGAGTGCGCCTTCCTGTTGCCGTGTTGGCCGCGGATGGGCGACGGTGACCGCACAGCCCCTTGTCTCCCGTTATGTCTTCTGTCCGTACGCCCAGAATGTAGGTCTCGCCCCCCGGGCCCCCTGCGTGTCCCCACTCGGTGGCACCGTACGCTGGAATGGCGTGTAGCGCCGCACTCTCGCCTGTGCGTGCGCACCGGCGTACGCGCGTGTCTGTGCTCTTGTATGACAGACGCGCTCGACTCCTGCCGGCATGGCCTCGGTGTAGGCGGCCCGACCGCACACACACGCACACACACGCACACGCAGCCGCCGGAGGTCGGATCGATGGAGACGGATGTGCTGACTCGCCCATGGCCGCGTTGCAACTTCTTCCCTTTCGCCGTCTCCCTCCCGCTTTCTTCTTCTCCCGGTGGCGAGGGAACAGAGGCACTCCCTTGTATTCAGCGCAACGACTGCACGGGGACGCACGCGCCCGCACAAAGCCGAGCCCGACTCTCGTGTCTTCCTTTCCGCTTCCTTTCCGCTGCCGCTCGTCCGGTGTTGGTTACCGAGGAGGTGTTTCACCACCCCCTCTCTCCCCTCCCTCGTCTTCCTTCTCCACCTCTCTTGCGGGTCTGCCCGCCCGTGCCCGTGGCTCTCCTTTGCCCTCACCGCTTCCCTTTCGTGCTTTTGACCAGCGGCTCTCGCCTCCGCGCCGGCGCTGCACCCCATCGTTTCCCCTCCCCGCCTCCCTCATCCGGGTCGCACCTCCCGCTCTCTCCCTCTCCATACCGGACTGGCAGACGCTCCCACTGCCTCCCCTTTGCGAACTACTATCGCGGCTCGTCGCACCATACAATGTGCGCAGACGCGACCCATCCGCGCCGTGCTTGCTGGTGCGGCGCAGGTGGCGTGGCCGGCTGTGTGAGGCAGCAACATGCGTACCGATGCTCGCGACTCCTGGCTGGCGTTTTGCTGATTGTCGGTGCGCTGACGCTCGCCGTGTCCACGGCGCCTACGGCGTGGGCTGCGGGTGCCAACGTCTCGCCGGACGAGCCTGTGTACCTGCTGAACGCCATGTACTCGTTGAGCGACTACAGCTGGAAGCATGCAAAGGCGCTGTGGCTGGGCATCGACTCCGCGCTACACGCGGTCGGCTACACCGCCGCGAGCGGCCGCCCCATCAAGATCATTGAGCCGGGCCCGACGGATGACCGATCGGACATCGTAGCTGTCGTGATGAAGGCACTCAAAGACTACCCGACGCTTCTTGGCGTGATTGGACCGTACTCTGACACGCGCCTTGGTGCTCTGATGAGCAGCCCTGAGATTCAGAACAGTGGGCTGATGTTCCTGGGCCCGTTCACCGGGTCTAGCGCTACGCGTGTGTGGAACGAGAACTTGTATTTCATGCGCGCGGAGCCACGGCTGGAGATCATGGCAATGGCAAAGCACATAGCGAATACCTTCCGCGCACGCCGCACTGCGTTCATGTACGTGACGGGTGAGTGGTTCGGAAGCTTCGAGCACAAGAGTCTTGTGGAGCTGATGGCGTCCCTTTCGCTCGACCTGCCGGCTGTGTACTCCGCGCCGTACTCGACGAGCACTGCTGTGAACATGACGGCCTTCGACGCGATGGCGGACACGCGCCCGCAGGTGATCATAGTCTGGGGAATACCTGCAGGGCAGGTTGTGGAGCTCCTGCAGGCTGTGCTGACGGACCCGCGTACGACGTCGGCGTACATCATGCCGTCGTTTGCGCTGCAGCAGATGACATTCCAGGTGTACTACGATCTCGCGATGGCTGGGAAGCTGACGCCTGTGGACGGGCAGATCATTTCGAGTGCCACATCCTTTCCGCTGACGGAGCCTGCGTCGGTCCATCTGAAGGTCTTCAGGGCGCAGATGGGGGAGTACATGGTGAAGACCGGCCGCGTGGACCCGAGCCTGTGGGCCGACGAGGCGAAGGCTGTGCAGAAGTACGGCCCGTGGGAGCATGAGGCGTCGTCGGACTCTGCTGCATACGTGAACAACTTCTTCAACGAGCACCCGTGCGTAACGCAGCTGATGATTGCTGGGTGGATTTCGGGCTCGCTGATCGCGCAGACGCTTGCGGAGGAGAACCGGGTCGTGAATCGGATGGCGTACAGACAATACATGTTCTCTCAGCAGCGCTACATCGTAGGCGAGGACTTTGTTCTTGGTGACTACGGCGGGCCGTGCAACGGTGTTGCCGAATTTCTGGGCGCCGTGTGCTACTGTAACCAGGGTGGGCACTCCGCTGTCCTTTCGAGGCTTGACAAAGCCGTGTGGACGGTGATTACCGAGTCTGGCGTCAGCTTCACGCAGAAAAGCTGCTACTCCGATAGCACCACCCTCCCACGGCCGCTGAACTTCCTGACGCTGATCTTTGTGGGGCATCCGTTGCTTGCGCAGGTGGGGCTGAACGTTAACACGAGCATACCAGCACTTTTCGCCTACCTGAAGTACAGCGCGAGTCCTGTGAACGGGATTGCACTTAACGTAACAGATACTACACCACAGGCGCTGCACGATGCGGTGACGACGAACTACACTACCGACGTCGTCGTAGGCATGACAGTGAAGGGTATGAACGTCGATGAGTACTTGGTGCTCTCCCCCCTCCACCCTCGGCCACACCTAGTAGAGCCGTTAAGAAACTACATGTATCTGATGCCAACGCTTGAGCAGCAGATGTTTGTGCTGTACGCGAAGCTTTCGGCTGTGAGGGACGTGACGTCGATCGACTCGGGCGTGCATGTGGTCCTGCACGACTACGCTAGCGATGAGGTAGCGAACATCACCGCTATGCTGCGCAAGTCTGCTGCGACGTTCGACTACGACAACCCGAGCGTGACTGCGGTGCCCTCCACGAAGACTGTTGGGAGTGCGCTTGCTCGCGGGCGGATCAACGTTGTGCTTGCCGTGACAGCTGCGGATGTGGCTGGCATTGTCGACTTTCTGGTTGAGGAGAAGACCTCGATTGTTGTGGTAGTCTTCGATGACTTGGTGATTCAGTACTCTACACTTGTCACTGCCCTCAAGTCGAAGCCGGCGTCTGTGCAGGCGCGTGTGATCACGTTCACTAATCTGCCGCTCTGGAGCGACACGTCGGAGAGCGCGCATGCTGCCTCTAGGCTGCTGACAGTGTTTCACGGCGCGCTGCCTGACCCTTCCCAACACACTCCGGGCTCCCTGAGCGCCGTTATAGCTGGCAGTTTTTCTGCCTCGATGAGGAGGCTTGCGGACAGCGTGCGCAGCACTTCGCTGACAGACATGGTCTATCGCGAAGGCTCTGTGACCACGACTGGCGTACCCTTTGGCAAGTTTCAGTGGGGCTGCACGACGACGCCAACGGACCGCCTCTGCGTGTACCAAAACTATGGCGCGCAGGGCATCGTGATGCTCTCCGTGCAGCGGATGCTGGACCCGACGGTGCCGCAGCTGTCTTCCCCGATGACGCCTACAATGGAGTATCGGCCGCGCAAAAAGCTGGATAAGCTGACGTCCTCGGAACGCAACGGCCTCATCGCTGGCCTCGTTATGTTCACTGTCATCTTGCTTGCGGTTGTTGGGCTGGCTCTGTACTGCTGCATGGACAGCCGCAACAACGACGCCGCGCCGAAGGACGGTGACGAGCCGGTGACGCTGCTCTTCACGGACATTGAGAGCAGCACTGCGCTGTGGGCGGCGCTGCCACAGCTGATGGCTGACGCGATTGCTGCGCACCACCGTGTGATCCGGCAGCTGTTGAAGAAGTACGGGGGCTACGAGGTGAAGACGATCGGCGACTCGTTCATGATCGCGTGCAGGAGCGCGCACAGCGCTGTGAGCCTTGCATGCGAGATCCAGACGAAGCTGCTGAAGCACGACTGGGGTACGGAGGCGCTGGACAGCGCGTACCGCGAGTTCGAGCTTGCGCGCGTGGACACTTTGGACGACTACGTGCCGCCGACTGCGCGGCTGAGCGAGGAGGAGTACGCTGCGCTGTGGCGCGGGCTGCGCGTGCGCGTGGGGATCCACACGGGGCTGACCGACATCCGCTACGACGAGGTGACGAAGGGGTACGACTACTACGGCGACACGCCGAACATGGCTGCGCGCACGGAGGCTGTTGCGAATGGCGGGCAGGTTGTCGCGACGGAGGCTACGTGGTGGGCGCTGTCGAACGACGAGCGCGCGGGTACTGCGCACACTGCGATGGGACCGCAGGGGCTGCGCGGTGTGCCGTTCGCCGTGGAGATGTTCCAGCTGAACGCTGTGCCTGGCCGCCGCCACGCTGCGCTGCGCACTGAGATCGAGGCGATGCTGCCGGAGGGTACAGCGACGGAGACGGCCTCGAGCGCTGCAGGCGCGCTGCTATCGTCTGCGGGCACGATAAATGGCCCTGCTGCTGGCATTGCCTTCGTGCTGACGAGCTGCTTTGCGCCGTACCCCGCTGCGCAGCGCGTGCGAGAGCTGCAGCCGCTGCTGAGCAAGTGGGGCGTTGGTGCGCCGCCGCGGAGTCGTCTTGTGAGTGAGGAGGACTACTGCCAGGGGCTGATGAACCGTCTTGCGGTTCGGATTGCGACGGTGTCGCAGGCCCGCCAGCGGATGGGCAGTAACGAGGCTGGTGTTTCAGGAGATATACAGAACCTTATTTCTAGTGGATTGCTGAACCCGTTGCTGGGTGAGGGCAGCTTTATCTCGGACGGCGCGAGGGCACGGCATTCGGGGGTGATAGCGGTGCCGCCCACTGCGGAACCGTCTGCGATGCGTGGGTGGCGTGTGCTCCGCAAAATCCCTGAACGACCTACGGCTTGTAATGTGCGCGACAAGCAGTGAAGAGAGCCCTGCGGCGACCTCTGACCGGCGAGGCGATGAGCTGGTGCGGCCTGTGGCCAGGCCTTCGCCGCCTTTCGCGCTCCGCTCCGGAAATGTGTCATCTCCGCAGCCACAGCGGCTAGCGGCAGTCTTCCTGCGGTGGCCCGTCGTCGCATGCTGTACAGTGGTGCAGCTCTGAGGAGGCGCACACGATGCTGTCCGCTGTCTCTTTCTTCTGGTACAGAGAGGTCGGAAGCGGTGCGTATGTACCCATGTGCCTCGTTGATGTGCGTGTGCGTGCCGAAGTACGCGGCTGAATGTATCTACCTATATACATGCATACACAGGTATCTGTGCCTCTACGTGAGCCGATGTATGGATGGTTGTGCATCTGTAAATAAATACAGATCTATATATATGTAACGTGTATGGATGTGTATATGCGTGCCGATGAGTGCATGTATATGCGTATGTGTGTGCATGTGCGTATATCTCTCTATGTATGCCGATGTGTCTGTGTGCTTGCATGTGCTACAGAGCAGCCTTAGTAGGGCGGGACAGTGGAGGCTCGAGTGTGGCGCTCGCCGTTGTCTCTCTGCCCGACGATGGCAGCTGCGAACTCTTTGGATTCCTTTCTTTTTCTCTTGCTTGTATGGTGATGCTGACGGCGCGCCTTGGAGAGGGAGCGCTGGCGACCAACTCTCGCTCGCTGACTCTCGGCACCCTCGCGTCTGATGTCCTGCTCTGCGCTGGCAAGCGAGTGGGCGCGAGTCCCTGCGGGCACCATACTTATTCCGTCCTTTGTGTACTCCATTCATTCACGTTCGCACGCATTCCTCGCGACACGGCGGTGCGACGAGATCGGGTGGACGATGGGGCCCGCCCTCCCCGCTGCCCAGTGGCGGCGCGCTCTTTGCTCTGCCTGTGAGTGCGCCTTCCTGTTGCCGTGTTGGCCGCGGATGGGCGACGGTGACCGCACAGCCCCTTGTCTCCCGTTATGTCTTCTGTCCGTACGCCCAGAATGTAGGTCTCGCCCCCCGGGCCCCCTGCGTGTCCCCAGTCGGTGGCACCGTACGCTGGAATGGCGTGTAGCGCCGCACTCTCGCCTGTGCGTGCGCACCGGCGTACGCGCGTGTCTGTGCTCTTGTATGACAGACGCGCTCGACTCCTGCCGGCATGGCCTCGGTGTAGGCGGCCCGACCGCACACACACGCACACACACGCACACGCAGCCGCCGGAGGTCGGATCGATGGAGACGGATGTGCTGACTCGCCCATGGCCGCGTTGCAACTTCTTCCCTTTCGCCGTCTCCCTCCCGCTTTCTTCTTCTCCCGGTGGCGAGGGAACAGAGGCACTCCCTTGTATTCAGCGCAACGACTGCACGGGGACGCACGCGCCCGCACAAAGCCGAGCCCGACTCTCGTGTCTTCCTTTCCGCTTCCTTTCCGCTGCCGCTCGTCCGGTGTTGGTTACCGAGGAGGTGTTTCACCACCCCCTCTCTCCCCTCCCTCGTCTTCCTTCTCCACCTCTCTTGCGGGTCTGCCCGCCCGTGCCCGTGGCTCTCCTTTGCCCTCACCGCTTCCCTTTCGTGCTTTTGACCAGCGGCTCTCGCCTCCGCGCCGGCGCTGCACCCCATCGCTTCCCCTCCCCGCCTCCCTCATCCGGGTCGCGCCTCCCGCTCTCTCCCTCTCCATACCGGACTGGCAGACGCTCCCACTGCCTCCCCTTTGCGAACTACTATCGCGGCTCGTCGCACCATACAATGTGCGCAGACGCGACCCATCCGCGCCGTGCTTGCTGGTGCGGCGCAGGTGGCGTGGCCGGCTGTGTGAGGCAGCAGCATGCGTACCGATGCTCGCGACTCCTGGCTGGCGTTTTGCTGATTGTCGGTGCGCTGACGCTCGCCGTGTCCACGGCGCCTACGGCGTGGGCTGCGGGTGCCAACGTCTCGCCGGACGAGCCTGTGTACCTGCTGAACGCCATGTACTCGTTGAGCGACTACAGCTGGAAGCATGCAAAGGCGCTGTGGCTGGGCATCGACTCCGCGCTACACGCGGTCGGCTACACCGCCGCGAGCGGCCGCCCCATCAAGATCATTGAGCCGGGCCCGACGGATGACCGATCGGACATCGTAGCTGTCGTGATGAAGGCACTCAAAGACTACCCGACGCTTCTTGGCGTGATTGGACCGTACTCTGACACGCGCCTTGGTGCTCTGATGAGCAGCCCTGAGATTCAGAACAGTGGGCTGATGTTCCTGGGCCCGTTCACCGGGTCTAGCGCTATGCGTGTGTGGAACGAGAACTTGTATTTCATGCGCGCGGAGCCACGGCTGGAGATCATGGCAATGGCAAAGCACATAGCGAATACCTTCCGCGCACGCCGCACTGCGTTCACGTATGTGACGGGTGAGTGGTTCGGAAGCTTCGAGCACAAGAGTCTTGTGGAGCTGATGGCGTCCCTTTCGCTCGACCCGCCGGCTGTGTACTCCGCGCCGTACTCGACGAGCACTGCTGTGAACATGACGGCCTTCGACGCGATGGCGGACACGCACCCGCAGGTGATCATAGTCTGGGGAATACCTGCAGGGCAGGTTGTGGAGCTCCTGCAGGCTGTGCTGACGGACCCGCGTACGTCGTCGGCGTACATCATGCCGTCGTTTGCGCTGCAGCAGATGACATTCCAGGTGTACTACGATCTCGCGATGGCTGGGAAGCTGACGCCTGTGGACGGGCAGATCATTTCGAGTGCCACATCCTTTCCGCTGACGGAGCCTGCGTCGGTCCATCTGAAGGTCTTCAGGGCGCAGATGGGGGAGTACATGGTGAAGACCGGCCGCGTGGACCCGAGCCTGTGGGCCGACGAGGCGAAGGCTGTGCAGAAGTACGGCCCGTGGGAGCATGAGGCGTCGTCGGACTCTGCTGCATACGTGAACAACTTCTTCAACGAGCACCCGTGCGTAACGCAGCTGATGATTGCTGGGTGGATTTCGGGCTCGCTGATCGCGCAGACGCTTGCGGAGGAGAACCGGGTCGTGAATCGGATGGCGTACAGACAATACATGTTCTCTCAGCAGCGCTACATCGTAGGCGAGGACTTTGTTCTTGGTGACTACGGCGGGCCGTGCAACGGTGTTGCCGAATTTCTGGGCGCCGTGTGCTACTGTAACCAGGGTGGGCACTCCGCTGTCCTTTCGAGGCTTGACAAAGCCGTGTGGACGGTGATTACCGAGTCTGGCGTCAGCTTCACGCAGAAAAGCTGCTACTCCGATAGCACCACCCTCCCACGGCCGCTGAACTTCCTGACGCTGATCTTTGTGGGGCATCCGTTGCTTGCGCAGGTGGGGCTGAACGTTAACACGAGCATACCAGCACTTTTCGCCTACCTGAAGTACAGCGCGAGTCCTGTGAACGGGATTGCACTTAACGTAACAGATACTACACCACAGGCGCTGCACGATGCGGTGACGACGAACTACACTACCGACGTCGTCGTAGGCATGACAGTGAAGGGTATGAACGTCGATGAGTACTTGGTGCTCTCCCCCCTCCACCCTCGGCCACACCTAGTAGAGCCGTTAAGAAACTACATGTATCTGATGCCAACGCTTGAGCAGCAGATGTTTGTGCTGTACGCGAAGCTTTCGGCTGTGAGGGACGTGACGCCGATCGACTCGGGCGTGCATGTGGTCCTGCACGACTACGCTAGCGATGAGGTAGCGAACATCACCGCTATGCTGCGCAAGTCTGCTGCGACGTTCGACTACGACAACCCGAGCGTGACTGCGGTGCCCTCCACGAAGACTGTTGGGAGTGCGCTTGCTCGCGGGCGGATCAACGTTGTGCTTGCCGTGACAGCTGCGGATGTGGCTGGCATTGTCGACTTTCTGGTTGAGGAGAAGACCTCGATTGTTGTGGTAGTCTTCGATGACTTGGTGATTCAGTACTCTACACTTGTCACTGCCCTCAAGTCGAAGCCGGCGTCTGTGCAGGCGCGTGTGATCACGTTCACTAATCTGCCGCTCTGGAGCGACACGTCGGAGAGCGCGCATGCTGCCTCTAGGCTGTTGACAGTGTTTCACGGCGCGCTGCCTGACCCTTCCCAACACACTCCGGGATTCCTGAGCGCCGTTATAGCTGGCAGTTTTTCTGCCTCGATGAGGAGGCTTGCGGACAGCGTGCGCAGCACTTCGCTGACAGACATGGTCTATCGCGAAGGCTCTGTGACCACGACTGGCGTACCCTTTGGCAAGTTTCAGTGGGGCTGCACGACGACGCCAACGGACCGCCTCTGCGTGTACCAAAACTATGGCGCGCAGGGCATCGTGATGCTCTCCGTGCAGCGGATGCTGGACCCGACGGTGCCGCAGCTGTCTTCCCCGATGACGCCTACAATGGAGTATCGGCCGCGCAAAAAGCTGGATAAGCTGACGTCCTCGGAACGCAACGGCCTCATCGCTGGCCTCGTTATGTTCACTGTCATCTTGCTTGCGGTTGTTGGGCTGGCTCTGTACTGCTGCATGGACAGCCGCAACAACGACGCCGCGCCGAAGGACGGTGACGAGCCGGTGACGCTGCTCTTCACGGACATTGAGAGCAGCACTGCGCTGTGGGCGGCGCTGCCACAGCTGATGGCTGACGCGATTGCTGCGCACCACCGTGTGATCCGGCAGCTGTTGAAGAAGTACGGGGGCTACGAGGTGAAGACGATCGGCGACTCGTTCATGATCGCGTGCAGGAGCGCGCACAGCGCTGTGAGCCTTGCATGCGAGATCCAGACGAAGCTGCTGAAGCACGACTGGGGTACGGAGGCGCTGGACAGCGCGTACCGCGAGTTCGAGCTTGCGCGCGTGGACACTTTGGACGACTACGTGCCGCCGACTGCGCGGCTGAGCGAGGAGGAGTACGCTGCGCTGTGGCGCGGGCTGCGCGTGCGCGTGGGGATCCACACGGGGCTGACCGACATCCGCTACGACGAGGTGACGAAGGGGTACGACTACTACGGCGACACGCCGAACATGGCTGCGCGCACGGAGGCTGTTGCGAATGGCGGGCAGGTTGTCGCGACGGAGGCTACGTGGTGGGCGCTGTCGAACGACGAGCGCGCGGGTACTGCGCACACTGCGATGGGACCGCAGGGGCTGCGCGGTGTGCCGTTCGCCGTGGAGATGTTCCAGCTGAACGCTGTGCCTGGCCGCCGCCACGCTGCGCTGCGCACTGAGATCGAGGCGATGCTGCCGGAGGGTACAGCGACGGAGACGGCCTCGAGCGCTGCAGGCGCGCTGCTATCGTCTGCGGGCACGATAAATGGCCCTGCTGCTGGCATTGCCTTCGTGCTGACGAGCTGCTTTGCGCCGTACCCCGCTGCGCAGCGCGTGCGAGAGCTGCAGCCGCTGCTGAGCAAGTGGGGCGTTGGTGCGCCGCCGCGGAGTCGTCTTGTGAGTGAGGAGGACTACTGCCAGGGGCTGATGAACCGTCTTGCGGTTCGGATTGCGACGGTGTCGCAGGCCCGCCAGCGGATGGGCAGTAACGAGGCTGGTGTTTCAGGAGATATACAGAACCTTATTTCTAGTGGATTGCTGAACCCGTTGCTGGGTGAGGGCAGCTTTATCTCGGACGGCGCGAGGGCACGGCATTCGGGGGTGATAGCGGTGCCGCCCACTGCGGAACCGTCTGCGATGCGTGGGTGGCGTGTGCTCCGCAAAATCCCTGAACGACCTACGGCTTGTAATGTGCGCGACAAGCAGTGAAGAGAGCCCTGCGGCGACCTCTGACCGGCGAGGCGATGAGCTGGTGCGGCCTGTGGCCAGGCCTTCGCCGCCTTTCGCGCTCCGCTCCGGAAATGTGTCATCTCCGCAGCCACAGCGGCTAGCGGCAGTCTTCCTGCGGTGGCCCGTCGTCGCATGCTGTACAGTGGTGCAGCTCTGAGGAGGCGCACACGATGCTGTCCGCTGTCTCTTTCTTCTGGTACAGAGAGGTCGGAAGCGGTGCGTATGTACCCATGTGCCTCGTTGATGTGCGTGTGCGTGCCGAAGTACGCGGCTGAATGTATCTACCTATATACATGCATACACAGGTATCTGTGCCTCTACGTGAGCCGATGTATGGATGGTTGTGCATCTGTAAATAAATACAGATCTATATATATGTAACGTGTATGGATGTGTATATGCGTGCCGATGAGTGCATGTATATGCGTATGTGTGTGCATGTGCGTATATCTCTCTATGTATGCCGATGTGTCTGTGTGCTTGCATGTGCTACGGAGCAGCCTTAGTAGGGCGGGACAGTGGAGGCTCGAGTGTGGCGCTCGCCGTTGTCTCTCTGCCCGACGATGGCAGCTGCGAACTCTTTGGATTCCTTTCTTTTTCTCTTGCTTGTATGGTGATGCTGACGGCGCGCCTTGGAGAGGGAGCGCTGGCGACCAACTCTCGCTCGCTGACTCTCGGCACCCTCGCGTCTGATGTCCTGCTCTGCGCTGGCAAGCGAGTGGGCGCGAGTCCCTGCGGGCACCATACTTATTCCGTCCTTTGTGTACTCCATTCATTCACGTTCGCACGCATTCCTCGCGACACGGCGGTGCGACGAGATCGGGTGGACGATGGGGCCCGCCCTCCCCGCTGCCCAGTGGCGGCGCGCTCTTTGCTCTGCCTGTGAGTGCGCCTTCCTGTTGCCGTGTTGGCCGCGGATGGGCGACGGTGACCGCACAGCCCCTTGTCTCCCGTTATGTCTTCTGTCCGTACGCCCAGAATGTAGGTCTCGCCCCCCGGGCCCCCTGCGTGTCCCCACTCGGTGGCACCGTACGCTGGAATGGCGTGTAGCGCCGCACTCTCGCCTGTGCGTGCGCACCGGCGTACGCGCGTGTCTGTGCTCTTGTATGACAGACGCGCTCGACTCCTGCCGGCATGGCCTCGGTGTAGGCGGCCCGACCGCACACACACGCACACACACGCACACGCAGCCGCCGGAGGTCGGATCGATGGAGACGGATGTGCTGACTCGCCCATGGCCGCGTTGCAACTTCTTCCCTTTCGCCGTCTCCCTCCCGCTTTCTTCTTCTCCCGGTGGCGAGGGAACAGAGGCACTCCCTTGTATTCAGCGCAACGACTGCACGGGGACGCACGCGCCCGCACAAAGCCGAGCCCGACTCTCGTGTCTTCCTTTCCGCTTCCTTTCCGCTGCCGCTCGTCCGGTGTTGGTTACCGAGGAGGTGTTTCACCACCCCCTCTCTCCCCTCCCTCGTCTTCCTTCTCCACCTCTCTTGCGGGTCTGCCCGCCCGTGCCCGTGGCTCTCCTTTGCCCTCACCGCTTCCCTTTCGTGCTTTTGACCAGCGGCTCTCGCCTCCGCGCCGGCGCTGCACCCCATCGCTTCCCCTCCCCGCCTCCCTCATCCGGGTCGCGCCTCCCGCTCTCTCCCTCTCCATACCGGACTGGCAGACGCTCCCACTGCCTCCCCTTTGCGAACTACTATCGCGGCTCGTCGCACCATACAATGTGCGCAGACGCGACCCATCCGCGCCGTGCTTGCTGGTGCGGCGCAGGTGGCGTGGCCGGCTGTGTGAGGCAGCAGCATGCGTACCGATGCTCGCGACTCCTGGCTGGCGTTTTGCTGATTGTCGGTGCGCTGACGCTCGCCGTGTCCACGGCGCCTACGGCGTGGGCTGCGGGTGCCAACGTCTCGCCGGACGAGCCTGTGTACCTGCTGAACGCCATGTACTCGTTGAGCGACTACAGCTGGAAGCATGCAAAGGCGCTGTGGCTGGGCATCGACTCCGCGCTACACGCGGTCGGCTACACCGCCGCGAGCGGCCGCCCCATCAAGATCATTGAGCCGGGCCCGACGGATGACCGATCGGACATCGTAGCTGTCGTGATGAAGGCACTCAAAGACTACCCGACGCTTCTTGGCGTGATTGGACCGTACTCTGACACGCGCCTTGGTGCTCTGATGAGCAGCCCTGAGATTCAGAACAGTGGGCTGATGTTCCTGGGCCCGTTCACCGGGTCTAGCGCTATGCGTGTGTGGAACGAGAACTTGTATTTCATGCGCGCGGAGCCACGGCTGGAGATCATGGCAATGGCAAAGCACATAGCGAATACCTTCCGCGCACGCCGCACTGCGTTCACGTATGTGACGGGTGAGTGGTTCGGAAGCTTCGAGCACAAGAGTCTTGTGGAGCTGATGGCGTCCCTTTCGCTCGACCCGCCGGCTGTGTACTCCGCGCCGTACTCGACGAGCACTGCTGTGAACATGACGGCCTTCGACGCGATGGCGGACACGCACCCGCAGGTGATCATAGTCTGGGGAATACCTGCAGGGCAGGTTGTGGAGCTCCTGCAGGCTGTGCTGACGGACCCGCGTACGTCGTCGGCGTACATCATGCCGTCGTTTGCGCTGCAGCAGATGACATTCCAGGTGTACTACGATCTCGCGATGGCTGGGAAGCTGACGCCTGTGGACGGGCAGATCATTTCGAGTGCCACATCCTTTCCGCTGACGGAGCCTGCGTCGGTCCATCTGAAGGTCTTCAGGGCGCAGATGGGGGAGTACATGGTGAAGACCGGCCGCGTGGACCCGAGCCTGTGGGCCGACGAGGCGAAGGCTGTGCAGAAGTACGGCCCGTGGGAGCATGAGGCGTCGTCGGACTCTGCTGCATACGTGAACAACTTCTTCAACGAGCACCCGTGCGTAACGCAGCTGATGATTGCTGGGTGGATTTCGGGCTCGCTGATCGCGCAGACGCTTGCGGAGGAGAACCGGGTCGTGAATCGGATGGCGTACAGACAATACATGTTCTCTCAGCAGCGCTACATCGTAGGCGAGGACTTTGTTCTTGGTGACTACGGCGGGCCGTGCAACGGTGTTGCCGAATTTCTGGGCGCCGTGTGCTACTGTAACCAGGGTGGGCACTCCGCTGTCCTTTCGAGGCTTGACAAAGCCGTGTGGACGGTGATTACCGAGTCTGGCGTCAGCTTCACGCAGAAAAGCTGCTACTCCGATAGCACCACCCTCCCACGGCCGCTGAACTTCCTGACGCTGATCTTTGTGGGGCATCCGTTGCTTGCGCAGGTGGGGCTGAACGTTAACACGAGCATACCAGCACTTTTCGCCTACCTGAAGTACAGCGCGAGTCCTGTGAACGGGATTGCACTTAACGTAACAGATACTACACCACAGGCGCTGCACGATGCGGTGACGACGAACTACACTACCGACGTCGTCGTAGGCATGACAGTGAAGGGTATGAACGTCGATGAGTACTTGGTGCTCTCCCCCCTCCACCCTCGGCCACACCTAGTAGAGCCGTTAAGAAACTACGTGTATCTGATGCCAACGCTTGAGCAGCAGATGTTTGTGCTGTACGCGAAGCTTTCGGCTGTGAGGGACGTGACGTCGATCGACTCGGGCGTGCATGTGGTCCTGCACGACTACGCTAGCGATGAGGTAGCGAACATCACCGCTATGCTGCGCAAGTCTGCTGCGACGTTCGACTACGACAACCCGAGCGTGACTGCGGTGCCCTCCACGAAGACTGTTGGGAGTGCGCTTGCTCGCGGGCGGATCAACGTTGTGCTTGCCGTGACAGCTGCGGATGTGGCTGGCATTGTCGACTTTCTGGTTGAGGAGAAGACCTCGATTGTTGTGGTAGTCTTCGATGACTTGGTGATTCAGTACTCTACACTTGTCACTGCCCTCAAGTCGAAGCCGGCGTCTGTGCAGGCGCGTGTGATCACGTTCACTAATCTGCCGCTCTGGAGCGACACGTCGGAGAGCGCGCATGCTGCCTCTAGGCTGCTGACAGTGTTTCACGGCGCGCTGCCTGACCCTTCCCAACACACTCCGGGCTCCCTGAGCGCCGTTATAGCTGGCAGTTTTTCTGCCTCGATGAGGAGGCTTGCGGACAGCGTGCACAGCACTTCGCTGACAGACATGGTCTATCGCGAAAGCTCTGTGACCACGACTGGCGTACCCTTTGGCAAGTTTCATTGGGGCTGCACGACGACGCCAACGGACCGCCTCTGCGTGTACCAAAACTATGGCGCGCAGGGCATCGTGATGCTCTCCGTGCAGCGGATGCTGGACCCGACGGTGCCGCAGCTGTCTTCCCCGATGACGCCTACAATGGAGTATCGGCCGCGCAAAAAGCTGGATAAGCTGACGTCCTCGGAACGCAACGGCCTCATCGCTGGCCTCGTTATGTTCACTGTCATCTTGCTTGCGGTTGTTGGGCTGGCTCTGTACTGCTGCATGGACAGCCGCAACAACGACGCCGCGCCGAAGGACGGTGACGAGCCGGTGACGCTGCTCTTCACGGACATTGAGAGCAGCACTGCGCTGTGGGCGGCGCTGCCACAGCTGATGGCTGACGCGATTGCTGCGCACCACCGTGTGATCCGGCAGCTGTTGAAGAAGTACGGGGGCTACGAGGTGAAGACGATCGGCGACTCGTTCATGATCGCGTGCAGGAGCGCGCACAGCGCTGTGAGCCTTGCATGCGAGATCCAGACGAAGCTGCTGAAGCACGACTGGGGTACGGAGGCGCTGGACAGCGCGTACCGCGAGTTCGAGCTTGCGCGCGTGGACACTTTGGACGACTACGTGCCGCCGACTGCGCGGCTGAGCGAGGAGGAGTACGCTGCGCTGTGGCGCGGGCTGCGCGTGCGCGTGGGGATCCACACGGGGCTGACCGACATCCGCTACGACGAGGTGACGAAGGGGTACGACTACTACGGCGACACGCCGAACATGGCTGCGCGCACGGAGGCTGTTGCGAATGGCGGGCAGGTTGTCGCGACGGAGGCTACGTGGTGGGCGCTGTCGAACGACGAGCGCGCGGGTACTGCACACACTGCGATGGGACCGCAGGGGCTGCGCGGTGTGCCGTTCGCCGTGGAGATGTTCCAGCTGAACGCTGTGCCTGGCCGCCGCCACGCTGCGCTGCGCACTGAGATCGAGGCGATGCTGCCGGAGGGTACAGCGACGGAGACGGCCTCGAGCGCTGCAGGCGCGCTGCTATCGTCTGCGGGCACGATAAATGGCCCTGCTGCTGGCATTGCCTTCGTGCTGACGAGCTGCTTTGCGCCGTACCCCGCTGCGCAGCGCGTGCGAGAGCTGCAGCCGCTGCTGAGCAAGTGGGGCGTTGGTGCGCCGCCGCGGAGTCGTCTTGTGAGTGAGGAGGACTACTGCCAGGGGCTGATGAACCGTCTTGCGGTTCGGATTGCGACGGTGTCGCAGGCCCGCCAGCGGATGGGCAGTAACGAGGCTGGTGTTTCAGGAGATATATAGAACCTTATTTCTAGTGGATTGCTGAACCCGTTGCTGGGTGAGGGCAGCTTTATCTCGGACGGCGCGAGGGCACGGCATTCGGGGGTGATAGCGGTGCCGCCCACTGCGGAACCGTCTGCGATGCGTGGGTGGCGTGTGCTCCGCAAAATCCCTGAACGACCTACGGCTTGTAATGTGCGCGACAAGCAGTGAAGAGAGCCCTGCGGCGACCTCTGACCGGCGAGGCGATGAGCTGGTGCGGCCTGTGGCCAGGCCTTCGCCGCCTTTCGCGCTCCGCTCCGGAAATGTGTCATCTCCGCAGCCACAGCGGCTAGCGGCAGTCTTCCTGCGGTGGCCCGTCGTCGCATGCTGTACAGTGGTGCAGCTCTGAGGAGGCGCACACGATGCTGTCCGCTGTCTCTTTCTTCTGGTACAGAGAGGTCGGAAGCGGTGCGTATGTACCCATGTGCCTCGTTGATGTGCGTGTGCGTGCCGAAGTACGCGGCTGAATGTATCTACCTATATACATGCATACACAGGTATCTGTGCCTCTACGTGAGCCGATGTATGGATGGTTGTGCATCTATAAATAAATACAGATCTATATATATGTAACGTGTGTGGATGTGTATATGCGTGCCGATGAGTGCATGTATATGCGTATGTGTGTGCATGTGCGTATATCTCTCTATGTATGCCGATGTGTCTGTGTGCTTGCATGTGCTACAGAGCAGCCTTAGTAGGGCGGGACAGTGGAGGCTCGAGTGTGGCGCTCGCCGTTGTCTCTCTGCCCGACGATGGCAGCTGCGAACTCTTTGGATTCCTTTCTTTTTCTCTTGCTTGTATGGTGATGCTGACGGCGCGCCTTGGAGAGGGAGCGCTGGCGACCAACTCTCGCTCGCTGACTCTCGGCACCCTCGCGTCTGATGTCCTGCTCTGCGCTGGCAAGCGAGTGGGCGCGAGTCCCTGCGGGCACCATACTTATTCCGTCCTTTGTGTACTCCATTCATTCACGTTCGCACGCATTCCTCGCGACACGGCGGTGCGACGAGATCGGGTGGACGATGGGGCCCGCCCTCCCCGCTGCCCAGTGGCGGCGCGCTCTTTGCTCTGCCTGTGAGTGCGCCTTCCTGTTGCCGTGTTGGCCGCGGATGGGCGACGGTGACCGCACAGCCCCTTGTCTCCCGTTATGTCTTCTGTCCGTACGCCCAGAATGTAGGTCTCGCCCCCCGGGCCCCCTGCGTGTCCCCACTCGGTGGCACCGTACGCTGGAATGGCGTGTAGCGCCGCACTCTCGCCTGTGCGTGCGCACCGGCGTACGCGCGTGTCTGTGCTCTTGTATGACAGACGCGCTCGACTCCTGCCGGCATGGCCTCGGTGTAGGCGGCCCGACCGCACACACACGCACACACACGCACACGCAGCCGCCGGAGGTCGGATCGATGGAGACGGATGTGCTGACTCGCCCATGGCCGCGTTGCAACTTCTTCCCTTTCGCCGTCTCCCTCCCGCTTTCTTCTTCTCCCGGTGGCGAGGGAACAGAGGCACTCCCTTGTATTCAGCGCAACGACTGCACGGGGACGCACGCGCCCGCACAAAGCCGAGCCCGACTCTCGTGTCTTCCTTTCCGCTTCCTTTCCGCTGCCGCTCGTCCGGTGTTGGTTACCGAGGAGGTGTTTCACCACCCCCTCTCTCCCCTCCCTCGTCTTCCTTCTCCACCTCTCTTGCGGGTCTGCCCGCCCGTGCCCGTGGCTCTCCTTTGCCCTCACCGCTTCCCTTTCGTGCTTTTGACCAGCGGCTCTCGCCTCCGCGCCGGCGCTGCACCCCATCGCTTCCCCTCCCCGCCTCCCTCATCCGGGTCGCGCCTCCCGCTCTCTCCCTCTCCATACCGGACTGGCAGACGCTCCCACTGCCTCCCCTTTGCGAACTACTATCGCGGCTCGTCGCACCATACAATGTGCGCAGACGCGACCCATCCGCGCCGTGCTTGCTGGTGCGGCGCAGGTGGCGTGGCCGGCTGTGTGAGGCAGCAACATGCGTACCGATGCTCGCGACTCCTGGCTGGCGTTTTGCTGATTGTCGGTGCGCTGACGCTCGCCGTGTCCACGGCGCCTACGGCGTGGGCTGCGGGTGCCAACGTCTCGCCGGACGAGCCTGTGTACCTGCTGAACGCCATGTACTCGTTGAGCGACTACATCTGGAAGCAGGCAAAGGGTCTGTGGTTGGGGAACGCGGCCGCTTCACACGCGGTTGGTTACGCCACCGCGAGCGGCCGCCCCTTCAAGATCATTGAGCCGGGCCCGACGGATGACCGATCGGACATCGTAGCTGTCGTGATGAAGGCACTCAAAGACTAGCCCGACGCTTCTTGGCGTGATTGGACCGTACTCTGACACGCGCCTTGGTGCTCTGATGAGCAGCCCTGAGATTCAGAACAGTGGGCTGATGTTCCTGGGCCCGTTCACCGGGTCTAGCGCTACGCGTGTGTGGAACGAGAACTTGTATTTCATGCGCGCGGAGCCACGGCTGGAGATCATGGCAATGGCAAAGCACATAGCGAATACCTTCCGCGCACGCCGCACTGCGTTCATGTACGTGACGGGTGAGTGGTTCGGAAGCTTCGAGCACAAGAGTCTTGTGGAGCTGATGGCGTCCCTTTCGCTCGACCCGCCGGCTGTGTACTCCGCGCCGTACTCGACGAGCACTGCTGTGAACATGACGGCCTTCGACGCGATGGCGGACACGCACCCGCAGGTGATCATAGTCTGGGGAATACCTGCAGGGCAGGTTGTGGAGCTCCTGCAGGCTGTGCTGACGGACCCGCGTACGTCGTCGGCGTACATCATGCCGTCGTTTGCGCTGCAGCAGATGACATTCCAGGTGTACTACGATCTCGCGATGGCTGGGAAGCTGACGCCTGTGGACGGGCAGATCATTTCGAGTGCCACATCCTTTCCGCTGACGGAGCCTGCGTCGGTCCATCTGAAGGTCTTCAGGGCGCAGATGGGGGAGTACATGGTGAAGACCGGCCGCGTGGACCCGAGCCTGTGGGCCGACGAGGCGAAGGCTGTGCAGAAGTACGGCCCGTGGGAGCATGAGGCGTCGTCGGACTCTGCTGCATACGTGAACAACTTCTTCAACGAGCACCCGTGCGTAACGCAGCTGATGATTGCTGGGTGGATTTCGGGCTCGCTGATCGCGCAGACGCTTGCGGAAGCGCACGGGATCGTGAATCGGATGGCGTACAGACAATACATGTTCTCTCAGCAGCGCTACATCGTAGGCGAGGACTTTGTTCTTGGTGACTACGGCGGGCCGTGCAACGGTGTTGCCGAATTTCTGGGCGCCGTGTGCTACTGTAACCAGGGTGGGCACTCCGCTGTCCTTTCGAGGCTTGACAAAGCCGTGTGGACGGTGATTACCGAGTCTGGCGTCAGCTTCGCGCAGAGCACCTGCTACTCCGATAGCACCACCCTCCCACGGCCGCTGAACTTCCTGACGCTTCTCTACACCGACTACCCCCCTCTCAAGCGCGCGGCCGAGAATATCGAGTACGTGGTACAGGCACTTGTGAAGCACACAAAGTTCACCGAACGGCAGGTAACGTTCGGCTCGATCAGCGTAACGGAAGGTACGGTGCAGGCGCTGCTGGATGATCGTCTGCTGAATGACAGTGTCCACATTCTTTCAGGCACGCTTGTGAAGGGTGTGAACGTCGATGAGTACTTGGTGCTCTCCCCCCTCCACCCTCGGCCACACCTAGTAGAGCCGTTAAGAAACTACGTGTATCTGATGCCAACGCTTGAGCAGCAGATGTTTGTGCTGTACGCGAAGCTTTCGGCTTTGAGGGACGTGACGCCGATCGACTCGGGCGTGCATGTGGTCCTGCACGACTACGCTAGCGATGAGGTAGCGAACATCACCGCTATGCTGCGCAAGTCTGCTGCGACGTTCGACTACGACAACCCGAGCGTGACTGCGGTGCCCTCCACGAAGACTGTTGGGAGTGCGCTTGCTCGCGGGCGGATCAACGTTGTGCTTGCCGTGACAGCTGCGGATGTGGCTGGCATTGTCGACTTTCTGGTTGAGGAGAAGACCTCGATTGTTGTGGTAGTCTTCGATGACTTGGTGATTCAGTACTCTACACTTGTCACTGCCCTCAAGTCGAAGCCGGCGTCTGTGCAGGCGCGTGTGATCACGTTCACTAATCTGCCGCTCTGGAGCGACACGTCGGAGAGCGCGCATGCTCGGAACCCTGTACTGAAAATGTTTCATGAGGCGATGCAAGATCCTGCTAACTATACGCCAGGCTCGCTGAGTGACGTTTCAACGACGATGTTTATGTTGCAGATTCTTACCAACACGCCAAACGGGAATGCTTCTGCATTCGAGAAAACACTGTACAGCAGTGGCGTTATCGCCACTAACGGGTTGTCTTTTGGCAGGTTTCAGTGGGGCTGCACGACGACGTCAACGGACCGCCTCTGCGTGTACCAAAACTATGGCGCGCAGGGCATCGTGATGCTCTCCGTGCAGCGGATGCTGGACCCGACGGTGCCGCAGCTGTCTTCCCCGATGACGCCTACAATGGAGTATCGGCCGCGCAAAAAGCTGGATAAGCTGACGTCCTCGGAACGCAACGGCCTCATCGCTGGCCTCGTTATGTTCACTGTCATCTTGCTTGCGGTTGTTGGGCTGGCTCTGTACTGCTGCATGGACAGCCGCAACAACGACGCCGCGCCGAAGGACGGTGACGAGCCGGTGACGCTGCTCTTCACGGACATTGAGGGCAGCACTGCGCTGTGGGCGGCGCTGCCACAGCTGATGGCTGACGCGATTGCTGCGCACCACCGTGTGATCCGGCAGCTGTTGAAGAAGTACGGGGGCTACGAGGTGAAGACGATCGGCGACTCGTTCATGATCGCGTGCAGGAGCGCGCACAGCGCTGTGAGCCTTGCATGCGAGATCCAGACGAAGCTGCTGAAGCACGACTGGGGTACGGAGGCGCTGGACAGCGCGTACCGCGAGTTCGAGCTTGCGCGCGTGGACACTTTGGACGACTACGTGCCGCCGACTGCGCGGCTGAGCGAGGAGGAGTACGCTGCGCTGTGGCGCGGGCTGCGCGTGCGCGTGGGGATCCACACGGGGCTGACCGACATCCGCTACGACGAGGTGACGAAGGGGTACGACTACTACGGCGACACGCCGAACATGGCTGCGCGCACGGAGGCTGTTGCGAATGGCGGGCAGGTTGTCGCGACGGAGGCTACGTGGTGGGCGCTGTCGAACGACGAGCGCGCGGGTACTGCGCACACTGCGATGGGACCGCAGGGGCTGCGCGGTGTGCCGTTCGCCGTGGAGATGTTCCAGCTGAACGCTGTGCCTGGCCGCCGCCACGCTGCGCTGCGCACTGAGATCGAGGCGATGCTGCCGGAGGGTACAGCGACGGAGACGGCCTCGAGCGCTGCAGGCGCGCTGCTATCGTCTGTGGGCACGATAAACGGCCCTGCTGCTGGCATTGCCTTCGTGCTGACGAGCTGCTTTGCGCCGTACCCCGCTGCGCAGCGCGTGCGAGAGCTGCAGCCGCTGCTGAGCAAGTGGGGCGTTGGTGCGCCGCCGCGGAGTCGTCTTGTGAGTGAGGAGGACTACTGCCAGGGGCTGATGAACCGTCTTGCGGTTCGGATTGCGACGGTGTCGCAGGCCCGCCAGCGGATGAACAACAACGGTGCAGCGGAGGCAGGCGATGTGCGGCACGCTGATACAGCTGAAGTGCTGAACCCGTTGCTGGGTGAGGGCAGCTTTATCTCGGACGGCGCGAGGGCACGGCATTCGGGGGTGATAGCGGTGCCGCCCACTGCGGAACCGTCTGCGATGCGCGAGTCACGTGTCTGGAGGAGATCTTTTCCAGGCGGTTTCTTTCCGTCGACAAAATTGCTAGAAATGGAGCAGCAAAGTATGAGCGCTGTGGGATGGGAGGATGACGTAGTCCTGTTCACCGCTCAGGCGTCACGGCGGCCGTCAGCGGCGCGCAATTCGCGGAGCGCGAGCGTGTCATGCGAGGTCGTCGTTGTGCGGATGCCGATGAAGCTCGGGTGCCGCCGCCGCCCAAGCTTGCTGGAGCCGTTGGCGGAGGATGAGGCCGAGGAGGCGTAGTCTGGAGGAGCGGGAGCTCACCTTCGAAAGCTGTGTCTGTGGTGGCGGGCTGGTGTAGCTCCGCGCCGCGCCGCTATGCTGTGTGCGGTCAGTGGCGGGGTTCAGGGATTGGCTGCTGCGACAGATGTCGTCTGCTTGCTGCTTGCATGTGTGTCTGTGTGTGTGTGTGTGTGCGAAGACAGCGCCGCGAGGGCGGCGTGCGCAAGAGCCGTGGGATCTTCGCGGGGACGTGCCACAATGCATTCAGGAGGATGGCGGCTGCGCACAGCATGATGCGAGCGGGATTATGTGTGCGCTTAGTGCAAGGCGTGCGCATTCTGACTCCGCCGTTCACCCCCCTCCCCCCACCGTTTTCTGAGATGTGCAACGCGGAAGAGGGAGAGAAAACATGTGTGCGACAGCGCGGTCACCTGTGCCTCGGCTGAGAATGGTGCCGCTGCCGCTCCCTCTGTGCGGGAGGGGTATCGGCCTACATCACCGCGGCCACTCCTACCCCTTCCTGGTTCCCTGTTTAGCCATCTACGTTCTGACGTGGCGGTCTTCTCTCTCCTGTGTGTGTGTATATATATGTGCCGTCGCGTTTTTTCATGTATCTGCCGACGCGTCTTGTGCGGCGGCTGCGGATGGCTCGATAAGGGGAGGAGGGGCAGGGGGAGGGGGAAGCCGAGTCCCTTTGTTCTGCGTTTTTTTTTTGTCTGCTCATGGAACCCCACACCCTCGAACTCGCCACCACTTTGCATTTCTCCGTCGGCTCTCGGTGCGTCTCATATCTGCCTCGTCCCGGTCGAATGGGAGGCCGCATGTAACTTGAGGGGGGGGGACTTTTCTGCGAGTGTGTGTCCGCGCCTACGTATAAATGCTTGTGTGCGTGGTTGAAGAGTGGTAGGCTCGAATGGCTGGCGGAATGTGTTCGGATGTATGTATAGTGGTATGTATGTATGTATATATATATATATTCGTCTATATATTTTTGCGTATGCTTATGTGTATAGATAGGCACGTCTGTGCCCGCGCACGCCTGTGCAGTCGGAAGTCCGCACGCACACACACACATATACACTGGATGCGTCCACAAGGCGTGCTTAGTGTCCCTAGTTTTTTTTTTATTTTTATTCCATGCTTTCCTCCTCCTCCTCTGCCTATTTCTTTTTCCTTTCACCCCAAGTGCTGTTGCCCCGTCTGTGTGGTGCTGAGCGGCGTCACCGATGAGGTAAACAGACACCCGCTGAGTACTTCGTGTATGTGTGTGTATGTGTATGTGTGTGTGTGTGTGTGCGTCTGTGTGTGCGCGCCCGTATTGCTTGGAATCAGAGCGCAGCGTCACAATCTCGCCGTTTTTATTTTCGTCTCAGCCGGCACCTCATATCTCCCCCTTTCGTGGTCTGCTTTTTCCCCCAGGGTGGATGATGGGGGCTCACTCTTCTGCGTTGGGCTGCGCAGCCTTGCTGAGTGCCGTCTTCCTCACGCACAACCCTTGTTTTCGCCGCGCTGTCGCTACCTTCTTGCTCCTTTTTCGTTACGATGTACCTGGTTTCCCGCGCTGTGCATGTAAAATGGGTGCCCCGCTGCTTGTGAGCGCGTGGGCCGCCGGCACGCGCCTCTGCGTTTGCTTTTGTGGGGCCACAGGGCTTCTGACGGGCGGAAGGGCGCGTGCTTTAGCGGGAGCTCCTCCCCCTTTCTCTTCCTTCTTCAATCGCTTCTTTTCTCTTCGCTAGCTGGTACTAATGCGACCCTTGTTCAACCAGCGTCCCCCTCCCTCTGGCCCCTCTCCCTCCCTCCCTCCCTCCCCTCTTACCTTCCTTCCTTCTGTTGCATTGTGGCCGTTGTATGATTGTTTTTTCTTTTCCTTGTTTGCTTTCATTCTAGCCTCCCTCCCCCCATTCTCTTCTTTTGTTCTCGCCACACACACACACACACATACACACACATACATACACTCACACACGAGGGCGTCCGCGAAGAGGGCGAATCATCTGGAATGAGGACTGGTCTCCTTTCTTTCGTTATTTTATTTCTATGCTGTATCTGAAGAAGTGGTCGGGGGAGGCATTTATGCCCTCACCTCGCCACACGTGCCTCTTTCCACGCTTCGTTAAGCGAAGAACGAAGGCATGGCAACGTTGTAGGCATATAATAGACTAAGCAGTAGCCAAAATGTAAGCATTTCAAAGAAAAGGAGAGGCTGGCATGGTCACACATCCAGGACACGTTGGTGTAGAGGTGAACACCAAAGGGGGCTTGCGGGAAGGCGTGCAACACCCTACAGCAACGCGCGTGTACATGCCCGCTCGGGTTTGTTTGTGCGCGCGCAACAGCGAAGGGGGCTACGGGCTGTGCCCAAGTGGGAAAGAGAAAAAGTGCACTCAGAAGACGGGCTGCCGATGTGATCTCGCACGCTTCAGCGTGGTGGGTGCGTCTGACCTGCTTTCGCGACGCTCTTCTCTTTTGCCATTGCCCACGCACAAGCAAGCATGCATGGGCGACTCGCTGCTCCCCTTTCCCTGCCTTCCCGGCTGCACTTCACCTCTGCTGCTCTGTTCAACGAGAACGTATCTCTCACTCGCATTGTGCAGCAGTGCATATATTCAGGCGATGTCGTTCCCCTTCCACGGCCGAGCTTGGTTACTCCACTCAGACACGCACCTCTTCTCTGTGTGCCTGTGCTTGCGTATCTGCGTGTGTGGGAGGGGGCTCGGGCGCGCTTGCCACTGTTTGCTGTGGTGTGCTCCTTTCATATGCATCTCTGTGTCAACGTTCTGCATCCGCGCACCTTTCATCAACTTCTCCTCGACTTCTCCTGATGTTTCTTGCCGATCAGCGCGCGCGTATGCGGAACGCCAATACGTGAACACTCTGTTTGGCGTCTGTCTCTTCGCTGCCCCTATTCCCTCACGCACCTCCCTCCGCCCTACACAACATCGACCTAAGGCCTGAAAGACACACACGGCTACGGAGTTCGAGGTCTTTTCCACACTCTAGCCCTGTTCTCACCTATATTTCGCTCGCTTGCATTGTCGTCGCTGCACGTACGCCTATCGGTGAGTAGGTGCGTGTTTATTCTTCCTGCGCGCTCGCTTCCCATCTCTGTACGCCACACACGCACACGCACACGCACACGCACACGCACACGCACACGCAGAGACACAACGCAGCTCTCCCCCCTCTGCTCACCATTGTGTCTGTCTCGTTTGTGGGCGACAGAGAAAACGGTAAAGCGGCGAAGGACTGCCAACGGGAAACGTCCACACAGACACTTGGAAACAGCACCGGCGGCACCAACGACGCTGACAGGAGAGTCTTCCGTCATTTGCAGCCTTCAAAAGGAAAAAGGGCCGGAGAAGGGAAGGCGAGCAACCTCGTTTTGCACGCGGCATCACCGGTGATCGATCTCCGCTCCCCCACCCCCACCCCACCCCTACCTTGCCCACTTCTTGTGTTCTCCACATTGCTTCCTTGTGTGCGAAGACGCAAGAGGTTGTACTGCAGCGCATCGTATACACGCGTTTTGCCTATTTCCTTGGTCAGCTTGCCGCCGTCCTCAGGCTTGCTTGGGTGCTCGCATGTTTCTGTGTGCACTTGTGGGCTGAAGAGATCACAGGCGCACAGCAAGCGGATACGCCAGATCGTCGCCTAACACCCGTATACCCACTTATACACGGTGCCACATACCGAACACCACCGTTACCGCGACAGCGTCACACGAGATTGTTGCTGCTTCCACTATTCACGCTTCCGCTCTCGAGTTGCTCTCAGTTGTTGCTGTATCGACTGCATTCCACACGTGCTATTCAGGCTCGCGCCCCACCTCTCCACTCCTTACGGACTCTCTCTCTCTCTCTCTCTCGCCTGCGCGCGCGAAGCGCACATCTGCCGTGAGGGCTACCGCTCTCTCCCCTGGACTGTGCGACTGCGTTGCACAACGTCACGGCCCCTTCGACTTCTCGCTGCTGCTTTGGAGTTTTGTTTTTGTTTTTGGTCTACGGGTGTGCCCTCCCCCTTCCCCCTTCCCCCTTCCCCTCGAGTCTTTCTCTCTGTTTTTGGCATTTTGTGTACATCTGTATCTTTTCTATGTATGCATCTTGGTCTGCTTTACGTATCTATCTCTGCACGTGCACACGTAACCAACGGCAGCGCCCCGATCTCGCCTCCTTGTGGCTTGGCGTTGAAGCATCTACACCCATCTCTGAATATCTCTATCCATCTCTCGCTCTCTTTCCACACATCTATCTCTATCTCTCTCTCTCTATATATATCTATATTTCCTTGATTTGTATAACATTGGACTTGCGGTGTTGTGTATACCCTTTTTCTGTACCCCTCTCTGCCACTCTGTGCGAGTGCGAGTGCGAGTGTGTGTGTGTGTCTTGTGTGCGTCCCCGTCGCGTCGTATCTCTCTTCGGTGTGGGCCTGTCTTCCCCCCCCCCCCCCCCCCCGTGCTGTGTCTCGCGCACGTGTGCCACCCGCCCTCCCCTGCCCGGCTTTCTCTACCCTTTTCTGTGCCCCGCTTCCCGCCTCGCTCAGAGTTGGCCACGTCTCCCTCTCGCGTCGACGCGACTCGCTGCGCCCCTCCTCCCTTTGTTTCCTACGGATGGCGTGCTGGACAGTGGTCGCCACCACTTGTTGGGGCACTGGCTGCGTGGGCGTGAGTGATCGCGTGAGCTACCGGGGCCACAAACGCACGCTCGAGGCGTTGCGGGTGTCGGCGTGGCGGCGGGGTTTGCGGTTGGTGGCAGTTTCTGTGCTCGCGGTGGTGGCAGCAGCTCTCTGCGCTGCACTGCCTGTATGGGCTGCCGACGGCAGCGGCAAGGACCCTGCAAAAAACCCGGTCTACCTACTGAACGCTACGTATTCCCTCGACCCATCCACGACGAAAGATGCGAAGGCGCTGTGGCTGGGCATCGACTCCGCGCTGCACGCTTCTGGTTACAGGACTGCTAGCGGTCGGCCGGTCGAGATCGTGAACCCGGACCCAGCTGTCAACAAGTCCGACATCATTGCCGTCGTACAGAGGGCGCTCGAGAAGTACCCGACGCTTCTTGGCGTGATTGGGCCCTTTATGGACCCGTTGACGTCGACTGTCGTGAAAAGTGACGCGTTCAATGGGACGGACTTGATGTTCCTGGCTCCTTTCACCGGGTCGGATGCGGTGCGCGTGTGGAACAACGACGTGTACTTCACGCGTGGCGATCCGTGGACGGAGATGACGATCCTGCTGACGTACATGCTGAAAACGATTCGCCCTCGCCGCACTGCGTTTATGTATCTGACGGGTGCGCAGTTCGGCGACTCCGAGTACAAGATGGTAGTATCGCTTCTCTCCTCCTTTTCGCTCGACCTGCCGGCTGTGTACACCGCGCCGTACTCGATGACGAACACTGCTGTGAAGAAGAAGACCTTCGACGCGATGGCGGACACGCGCCCGCAGGTGATCATAGTCTGGGGAATACCTGGTGAGCAGGTTGTGAAGTTCCTGCAGGCTGTGCTGACGGACCCGCGTACGTCGTCGGCGTACATCATGACCTGCTTCCCGCTGCAGCAGATAGTATACCGGGTGTACTACGATCTCGCGATGGCTGGGAAGCTGACGCCTGTGGACGGGCAGATCATGTCGAGCGCCACCTCACTTCCGATTTCTCATACAGAAGTCGAGCATGTGAGGCTATTCCGTACCGAGATGGTGGATTACATGCAGAAGACCGGCCGCGTGGACGCGAGCCTGTGGGCCGACGAGGCGAAGGCTGTGCAGAAGTACGGCCCCGGAGAGCATGAGGCGTCGTCGTCGGACTCTGCTGCATACATGCACAGCTTTTACCACGAGCACCCAAGCACTGGGCAGCTGATGATTGCTGGGTGGCTTTCGGGCAAGCTGATTGATCAGACGCTGCAGGAGCCGCTGTGGACCATCGATCGGAAGACGTACAAGGCTGGGCTCTTCGATCAGACCCGCTACGTGATTGGCAAAGATATTGTTCTTGGTGACTACGGCGGGCCGTGCACCTCCATCGCCGAGTATCTGGGCGCTGTGTGCTACTGTAACCAGGGCGGTCGTGCCTCGATTCTCCAAGGCCTGTTCAAGGCCGCGTGGGTGCTCTTACCGGATGCTATCTTCAACTACGAGCAGTCTGCCTGCTACTTAAACAAGATCGTACTCTCAAAGCCGCTGAATGTGGTGACGCTGAACTTCTCCGACCTCCCAAAGCTGAGGAAGGCTGCTGAGGATATGGTCAAGGTGATCCCACGTGCCATCAGCGAAGAGCGCCTGGGTTTTTCAGCTTTCAACCCCGCGATGCTGAATGTAACGCAGCTGACAGCGCAGGGTGCGCTTGACTGGGAGTTCTTAAACTACTCCGTCGATCTGGTCACCGGTCCGATGCTTCGAAGCATCGACTTGAGTGGACTGCTGGTGATCTCTCCTGTCTTTAACCGACCAAACGTATTGGTGGCGAAGGAGAACTACCTGTTCCTGATGCCGACGCTGGAGCAGGAGATGTACGTCATGTATTCGGAGCTGTCGTCTGTGAGGTCCCTAACGTCGATTGGCGACGTTGTGAACCTTGTGCTTCACGAGTACAGAAACTCAAACGTGAAGAGCATCACTGCAGTAGCGATGAAGACGGCCGCCACGTTCAACGTTCCCGACCCAACCGTCGAGGCCGTCTCATCGAGGACGTCGGTGGAGTCTTCGCTTGCGCCTGATAGGATCAACTTTGTTCTTGGGATCACGGACCAAGACGTAGATGGGATCGCCAGCTTCCTTTCAAAGAACCCATTGGCGATCGTGGTTATTTCGTTTGTGGACTTGGCGCATGAATACGACAGACTCACAGCTGCCTTCGCCAAGCTTCCCGACACTGTGCAGGCGCGTGTGATCACGTTCACTAATCTGCCGCTCTGGAGCGACACGTCGCCGAGTGCCCTCGAGAGCTATCCGCTGCTGAAGCTGCTCAACGCCATTTTTCCGAACTCCGCGGACCACACGCCGTCTCTGCTGCGCGACCTCTTATCCATCGTCTTTATCCAGGCTGTGGCCTACGGGGATGGCGGCTTTGCTAAGCCGACCTCACTCCAGGAGAGCATATATAAAAAGGGCGTCATCAACGCGTACAGCGTGACCCTGGGCCGCTTTACGTGGAACTGCACAGCTACAACTAACGGTGAATCGTGCGTGTACAAGAACTTCGGTGCATCGAACATTGCGATGCTCTCCGTGCAGCGGATGCTGGACCCGACGGTGCCGCAGCTGTCTTCTCCCGGAACGCCGGCGATGGAGTATCGGCCGCGCAAAAAGCTGGATAAGCTGACGTCCTCGGAACGCAACGGCCTCATCGCTGGCCTCGTTATGTTCACTGTCATCTTGCTTGCAGCTGTTCCCATGATACTTTGCTGGTGCATGGACAACCGCAACAACGACGCCGCGCCGAAGGACGGTGACGAGCCGGTGACGCTGCTCTTCACGGACATTGAGAGCAGCACTGCGCTGTGGGCGGCGCTGCCACAGCTGATGGCTGACGCGATTGCTGCGCACCACCGTGTGATCCGGCAGCTGTTGAAGAAGTACGGGGGCTACGAGGTGAAGACGATCGGCGACTCGTTCATGATCGCGTGCAGGAGCGCGCACAGCGCTGTGAGCCTTGCATGCGAGATCCAGACGAAGCTGCTGAAGCACGACTGGGGTACGGAGGCGCTGGACAGCGCGTACCGCGAGTTCGAGCTTGCGCGCGTGGACACTTTGGACGACTACGTGCCGCCGACTGCGCGGCTGAGCGAGGAGGAGTACGCTGCGCTGTGGCGCGGGCTGCGCGTGCGCGTGGGGATCCACACGGGGCTGACCGACATCCGCTACGACGAGGTGACGAAGGGGTACGACTACTACGGCGACACGTCGAACATGGCTGCGCGCACGGAGGCTGTTGCGAATGGCGGGCAGGTTGTCGCGACGGAGGCTACGTGGTGGGCGCTGTCGAACGACGAGCGCGCGGGTACTGCGCACACTGCGATGGGACCGCAGGGGCTGCGCGGTGTGCCGTTCGCCGTGGAGATGTTCCAGCTGAACGCTGTGCCTGGCCGCCGCCACGCTGCGCTGCGCACTGAGATCGAGGCGATGCTGCCGGAGGGTACAGCGACGGAGACGGCCTCGAGCGCTGCAGGCGCGCTGCTATCGTCTGCGGGCACGATAAATGGCCCTGCTGCTGGCATTGCCTTCGTGCTGACGAGCTGCTTTGCGCCGTACCCCGCTGCGCAGCGCGTGCGAGAGCTGCAGCCGCTGCTGAGCAAGTGGGGCGTTGGTGCGCCGCCGCGGAGTCGTCTTGTGAGTGAGGAGGACTACTGCCAGGGGCTGATGAACCGTCTTGCGGTTCGGATTGCGACGGTGTCGCAGGCCCGCCAGCGGATGGGCAGTAACGAGGCTGGTGTTTCAGGAGATATACAGAACCTTATTTCTAGTGGATTGCTGAACCCGTTGCTGGGTGAGGGCAGCTTTATCTCGGACGGCGCGAGGGCACGGCATTCGGGGGTGATAGCGGTGCCGCCCACTGCGGAACCGTCTGCGATGCGCGAGTCACGTGTCTTGAGGAGATCGACTTTGAATGGGCTAACATTCTCAAGAGGTCCATCAAGTAAGAAGGCAAGCTTGAGCGTAAACACCGCAGGATTTCTTGATGACGTCGTGCCTTTCACCGCTCAGGGGTCACGGCGGCCGTCAGAGGAGCACAATTCGCGGAGCGCGAGCGTGTCATGCGAGGTCGTCGTTGTGCGGATGCCGATGAAGCTCGGGTGCCGCCGCCGCCCAAGCTTGCTGGAGCCGTTGGCGGAGGATGAGGCCGAGGAGGCGTAGTCTGGAGGAGCGGGAGCTCACCTTCGAAAGCTGTGTCTGTGGTGGCGGGCTGGTGTAGCTCCGCGCCGCGCCGCTATGCTGTGTGCGGTCAGTGGCGGGGTTCAGGGATTGGCTGCTGCGACAGATGTCGTCTGCTTGCTGCTTGCATGTGTGTCTGTGTGTGTGTGTGTGTGCGAAGACAGCGCCGCGAGGGCGGCGTGCGCAAGAGCCGTGGGATCTTCGCGGGGACGTGCCACAATGCATTCAGGAGGATGGCGGCTGCGCACAGCATGATGCGAGCGGGATTATGTGTGCGCTTAGTGCAAGGCGTGCGCATTCTGACTCCGCCGTTCACCCCCCTCCCCCCACCGTTTTCTGAGATGTGCAACGCGGAAGAGGGAGAGAAAACATGTGTGCGACAGCGCGTTCACCTGTGCCTCGGCTGAGAATGGTGCCGCTGCCGCTCCCTCTGTGCGGGAGGGGTATCGGCCTACATCACCGCGGCCACTCCTACCCCTTCCTGGTTCTCTGTCCGACTGTTTGTCATGGAGCCTCTTGGGTTGGTGGTGTGCGTTGTCGTCGTGTAGACGGACTATGTTAGCCGTCGCGGCGTAGTAGGGACGGTGCGTCCCTTGTTTTGCTTGCCGTGTTGCTGCGCTCTTTCGATTGTTCTCCTCTCTGTGTAGGTTTGATGGCCAGTCCTGCGCGGATGTGGCTCCGCGGTATTTCTGATTTTCTCGTAGTCTCTCACGGTGTGTTCCTTTCCTGCCGTCCGCTTGTCCCGATGCACACGCGTGCGCCACAAGGTGGCTCGAAAGGATGTTTTTTTGGCGTGTGCGTGCCTGCACACGTGTCCCATACTAGCGGATGCCATCGGCTCTTCGCATCAGCGGGCTCTGTGTGTGTGTGTGTTGCTCCCGATGATTTTCGTTGTACTTTGCGTGGATCGGATGAAGGACTTGCGCGAGCGGGGGGGGTTGGTCCATGCGAGAGGACACGAGTGATGTGACGAGGACCGTTGGTGCTGCTTGAGTGGTAGAGGCTTGCATGTGTGGATGTGTCTCTGGCGAGTTGTGCGCACGCTCGCCCACACACGGCTTCGACAAAGAAATGGACTCGGCGCATGAGCGACTTGCAACGTTTTGTATGTATGTGTAGTCATAGAGGGATGCACCCACTTCCTGCTGTTTTGTGCCACTGCTTCTTTTCTGTATGTCGCTCGGAGAACTTCTTCGGCCTTCCTCTCTGCCCATTCTCCTGTTTTCGTTTCGCAGAGGAGGGTGACGAGTATAAGCGAACGGTGTGTAGCTTCTCACACCCTCCCCTCTCTCCCTCTCTTACTGGCTTGTGCTTTTCATGGGTCCTGGTTTGAGTATACACTTTGGACGCGTATGTGTGTGTGCGCGTGTGTGGTGTCGACAGGTGAGGGTAATGCCCTCTTGCAATGTTTCCTGATGTGCTATAAAACCACCTTGTGTGCGCGCCTGGGCTGCCTCTTCTAGTTTTTTTCTCTGTCTGCTTTGGGCTCTTACCACCAAACACCATACACCACTCTCTCTCTTCCTCCCTCTGCACGAACTCGCCTGCTCTCCTGCTACGTGTATGTGAGCGAGTGTGTGTGTGTGTGTGTGTGTGTGCCTCAGTGCCTGTCTTCTCTGTGTTTTCGTCCTTTTCCTTTTTTCCCTGCCCTGCCCTCCGTTGTATATATATATATATATGTATATGTATAGGTACACTTACGCGCGCGCACACACGCACACACGCACATGTATACACCTATGCATGTATCCCGATGCAGCTGCATCCCACTTTGCGAAATCGCAATTTCTCATACACAACAAGCAAGAAAACACGAAGAAATTCATTGTTGTCTCTCTTCGGCTGTTGTCTTTCACCTTATCTTACCCCCCAACCCCTCTCTCTGTCCTTGCTTATCCCGTGCCCCCTGTGTCGACACACAATTCGTGGCCCTCTTCCTCAGTTTTCTCCAATGCTCCCACCCCTCCCTCTCGCATGAGCTCTCTCTCTCTGCGCACGAGTGCGTGCGTGATGGATTGAGGCGGAGGAGGAGGGGGGCCCGTGAGTGAGTGAGGTGAGTGCCGTCTTTTCGTATTTTTCGCTCGCTTTCTTTTCCCAGGCTGTTTCTTGCTTCCGCCCCGTCCCGCGTGCTTTTTTTTTGCTTGTTGTTTGTCCTCTCTGGCGTCACCGACCCCACCCGCGCCTCCCCCTCCCTTTCTCCCGTGGCCCGCATCTCCGGAATTTCGTTGCGCCCACCATGTTCGCCAACGCTGTGGCTACGCACGGGTGAAAGCGTGCACACACATACACACACACACACACACACACGCACACGCACATGCATATACACACATCTATGTATGCATGCACATATGTGTGTATATGTGTACACGCAAGGGATGGGGGGGGCAGCCTTTCGTTTTTTTTTTTTGGCTCTGAGAATGCCCCACTCTCCCCGCCGCCGCCGCCCTGCTCTCAGTTTTTCCCTCTCTTCGGGGGCAAGGGGGAGGGAGGGGGGACCAAGGGAGAAGGAAAAGAACTGCTTTCTATTTGACAGAGGTGAAGAGGAAGGAGCTGCCCATTGCCCATCGCCCATCCTCGCTGGCGTCAAACGTAACAGAAAACATTGAACTCGTGCCAGCCAACTGATTATAACGGGGAAGTAGCCGTCGAGGGGCGGTTTTGACGAGGTGCGTAAATTCACCGGCACAGGTGACTCTTCAAAGATCGGATGAACCCGTATGTCGCGGCGGTAGAAGGGTGTGTCTCTGCGATGTCAAAGCGTGACCGAATACAGTGCCAGCGTGCCAAAAAACAAGTAGACGGGAAGCTATGATTTTGTCTGTGGGCTTCAAAGGCCCACAGAAGCAACAGCATCAGGCCGTTCTAGTTACCCAGCCGCGCATGACAATTCTAGTTGGCTGTGCTGCGCTTGCCTCCCCTCTTCCCACCCCCTTGTGCACGTTACGCACACACACACATACACACACACACACACACATACTCTCCTCCTCCTGCGCCTCCCTCTCCTCTCCTTTCCCGCCCTTACCAGGAAACGGCCTGCAGCCCGCGTTCTCAGCCTTTGCCCTGCCCGTCTTCCGTTTTTTTTTTCATGCCACCTCCGCTACCCATTCTCAGACATCGCCAGTGTTCGCTAAAGGGGTGTGCCGCAAGGGACTCGACTGCGAAGGGAAACGAGACGCACTACAACACACGAGTGCGGGCGCTACTCGAAAGAGACCCGGCCTCGTGCCGACAGCCAGGTGATGCTCCATAAAAAAAAAACAAAAGGAGGTGTTCACCCGTGGCTTTCTGCAGCGACGCACCGCTGTCTTCTCCTCCCCCCCGTCTTCGACGACGACGGGCGCGTCATCTCATGTAGCCAAGCGGGCAGATCTGACGTTACATCCGTGGATGGACGTGGAAAGGCCGAAGTGTCTTGGCCAGGCAGAGCCGCCGCGAACGGAGAGCCTTGAAGCAACGGCGAAGAGCCACCCCCTCCCCCCCCAGGGCATGGGCGGCACCGAAGGCAGTGCCAGTGGGGGCATTTATTTCCCCGCCCACCAAGCCAAAGCGAAGGGACTGTTGCAAGGCCGCGGTGGCGCTGGGGCAGTGCACGATGCTAGCGGCGAGAGCGCCACCGCGCTTGACAGGACCAACGCAGATCCGAGTTCCCACCCAACCGCCCGTTGTGTCAGTGGGCTGCTTTGCCGCCGCAGCGGGCCGTGGATGGGCGGCGGCGTGAAACATGCCGACCAGAACCCCGGAGAGACAATGCAAGCCGGAAGACGACCGCGCGAGACAAAGCCGAACGAGGCCCAGCGCCAGGAAGCAGCCCCAAACGTCCACGCCAGTTTTCCAATCGGGAAAGAAATGGAGGCGCTCGAAGGCGGTGGCTCTGCCGTGGGCAGGACTTCGACCGTGGAAATCGACCGGGTTGCACAGCACTACTTTGCGGCCCCCGCCATGCTGAGGTGCAAAACCCTCCCCATCCCAACCGCATCGATGGCCAAGGAAGTCGAACAGCGGGCCGGCAAAACACACCTGCTTTGTTTCCAATTGTTTCTGCGCTGACCCCGGATCGCGGGCGTCTGAAAGGGATTTCGCCATGGGAGGGCACCGCCGCACGTGTGAGACTCGGCGCCGCCAGAGTCTTTGCATGGAAACCCAACCCGAGCGATCACAGCACGACCCACACATAAATTTGAGGCGTGCACAAGGCAACAGAGGGGGCAGCGACCACCGCTGACTCACTCGCTGGTGGCCGCCTTCGCAGCCAGACATTAAAAGTAGAGAGAAGGTCGTCACGCACAGAACTGCCAACGAGACCTCGCGGACACCTGGCAGAGGGAGGCGAAAGCCTGGAATCATCACAAGGAGCGTTTGTTTGCGCCCAGCGAAGGGCGATGCGGAGAGAGATGACGTGCACCACCCCGGCGCTGACGAAGGCGATGCACGGCGGAGGGAACCTCGATGACCGCTCGGCGGGCTCACCCGCACATGTGCTGATGGGCGCCCTCATTGCAGCGGAAGAAGGGGTGGGAGTGGGAGGGTTTATATTCCTGGCGGCGGCGCGCGCCATCCTGCAACGCATCCGGGTGGCCAATCATTCGATGTGACCAGGCAAGGAAGCACGGCTGATGAAAACGGGCGACGAACTCCTTCGCCTTGGTCTGGTGGAAACAGACATTCCTTGACAGGCGCTGCTGGTGGGGCGGGGCGCGGCGCTTGGTGTCGAGCCCCGTCAAGACGATCGCGAAGCCGTCTTTGGCGACGGAAACGCACAACGTTTACCTGCCGCACTTTTATGCCCCGGCTGCCTCTTGGGGCGGGTGCCCTTCACATGGCGCGGCCCAGCACGGTTGGGTCCTTCCATCCTCTGCGGGCGTGCGGCGGCTTGCGCTGTTTTCGTGGGCGGCGGTGGGGGATAAGGTTTCAACGTTTTTCCACTCCACCCCTTCACTTCTGTGCGAGTGAGCAGAGACCCCGGGAGGCAGCGCGCTCGAATGGATAGCAAGGGAGGGAGGGAGGGGTGGGGGTGCTTCTCTGTTCTTTGAGTTCTGGAAGATGCCGTTCACCTCACTGTGGTATCTCAGGGCCCAGCCCCAACTCTTTGTGGGGATGCCAGGAGCCTGCAGCCTGGCTGTGGGTGCAGCTGTAGACTGTTGGTGTTGGCGAGCTGGGCTGGGCTAATGCTGTGCCAAAACGACATGTAGCCATGGTGACGCTGGCACCGGTTGATTACGTATCGGGTTGAGGGTTCAAGAATGATGGACACACCTGCTCGTGCCAAAGGCGAGCAAATTGACTAGGGTGTTGAATGCCCCTGCCGCCACAGGCTCATGGCAGCGTCCCGCTTGTCGCGGCGCACGCGGGCAAGCCAGCAAGCCCCCTCTCCCCAAGCAACATCGGTGCCCTGAAACAGGCCTCGTGGTCCGAAAATGCGAGCGCTGTCAAGTGCAGACGCCATGTCGTATCACAGGCAAGCAAGGCATGCGGAGGTGAGAGGAGCAAGAGTGGTGGACGAGAAAGGCACGAAGGGGACCATACCTGTCAGCCCCACGGTGCGTGTGCGACGCATGCGGCACGTTCCACATCCGACCAGGTGGGCGGATGTGGTGCACATGCCAGAAGCGTGACGAGAGCACCCCCGAATGGCACCATCGAGTCCTCCAGACCCCCATGTGAGGAGTCCCCACACCTTGCTATGGAAGGCCGCGGCCGGAAGCGACGGAGGGGGAGGCGTGACACACAGGCGGCAGGGTGTGCAGGGTTTCAGAAGGCCCTCGCCTGGGGCTGGCCAACCTCCTCGGGCCATCCGATATGCACCTAGGCCACCCCTTATTACCCGCACGGCAGACGCCGGGGTTTCTGCCCTCGAGCAGGATCCCGGATGCGGCCTACTCTCAGGTCAAGTCATGTGTCCCCTCTTTGCCCGTCTGGCGCCGACCGCGCCGCACGTGGGCGAAGAAGGGACGAGGAAGGAGCGGGAGAGCCTGTGAAGGTGCATGACCCAATTCGACGGCAGAACGGCTCGCCCTCGGCGACCAGGATGTAGCCGTGGTGCAGCAGCGGCAGAGGAGCTGTGGCTGTGCGCATGCAAATCGTTGCGGACGTGTTCACGATTATGACAGTGTGGAGAGCGAACTCGGTTAGCTGTGCCGTATGTGGCGTCCTTTCTCACTTTCTCTCCGGAAGTCTCCTACCCCCGCCTCTCCTCCCCTGCGGAGCTATCCACGCACCGCGTTCTCCCCACTCTCCACCCTCACTTCACATGCGAATCGCTGTTTAGTCTTCGTCTCGAGGCTCTGTGCACATCTCAGCCCTTGTTCTCTTACTCCTGCGCTTCTCCTGTTGGATTACAGTGGAGGCGCATCCCCTTCCTCCGTCTGCCCCTCCGTCCGCTGTCCGCAGGCTGGGGCTGTGCCGAGGCATATGGTGGTGCTGGCAGACGGCGGCTGCAGTTTTGTTTTCCCCTCCCTACCTCAGCGGCAGCCCCTTTTGTGGACCCGTTCACATCCCTGCTCTCCCCTTCTCTTTTTATCGCCCTGTGTGTTTGTGTATGTGTGCGCTCTGCCGATGCCGTAGTGGGGAGGGAGGGAGGGGGGGGGCGGCGGCGGCATGGCACGGCGACGCCACCTTCTTCCTCTATCTCTTCTCCTTCTGTTTGTCTTCGTTTCGCGCATGTCCGCATCTCTCGCTGTCCCAGAGCCGGGAGAGGGCGCAATGGCCGCGGCGTCGATGTCCTCCCGCTCTCTCCTGCGCGCGGTGGGTGTCTCCTCGTATGTTCCCTTTTCTACAGCAAGAGTGTCACCTGAAGAGCATGCTTGTGACGCTCATGAGGCAACAACGAAGCGCCGAAAATGTGGCGGGGACTGGCCGTGAAGGTAACCCTGAGGAGAACGAGCGAAAACCTTCCATACATGGCCATCGAAGAGCGGCACCGACAGCCGACTGAGGAGTCTGAAGGGGGACTTCTGTGTGTGTGTGTGTGTGTGGGCGTGCCCATGCGGTAGGCAGGTGCGTTGAATGTAATGCGAACACACACACACAGACGCAGACGCGCACGTATTCGAGCATCCGAGCACCACCTGTGCCGCCTTACGTGCAAGGCGGAGGCTGACACGGACACGGCTGTGGTGTGACGGCTGCCTGCCGCTGCCCTTTATGCTCCTCCGTTTTTTTTTTCCGTGTCTCTCCTTTCTCACTCGACGTTCCTCCGTCTCTCACCTTTCTCGCACATCGGCACATATATGCATACCCGATAGACCAGATCTCAGCACTCTCCCACTTTCCCCAACTCCCACCGTCTGTCGCCTCATACGGTGTGTCCCTGACGCTCTGTCGCATTGCCCCGACCCACCAGCTCATCACGATATTGAAGGCGCACTCGGGCCAGTCTCTGGGACTTCTTTCCCACCTGCACCCCATAACTCCACGCTAAAGCAGCGCTGCCCGTGCGTTCACGAGGGCAAGAGAGAGAGACGCACTGGAATCGAAGTAGTCGTAGCTGAGGTCGCTGGTTCTTCGCCTTTTCGTCGTGAGCACGTTCTCCGACGCTGTCCCGGTGCGTGGTGGCCTCTGCACCCAGCCCTCCGCTTCCTGCTTCTCGGTGCGAGTGAGCTCTCTTCCTCATCGACCCCCCCCTCCCCCCTGTGTAGATACGCCCTTCGCCAAACACGTGTGTGCTTTACAGCGTTGTGCTTCTCCGTGCACTTTTCTTGCGATTTCTTCTTCCGTTTGGTTCGCACCGCCGCTCCGCTGTCTGCGGTCTGTGCCCCCTCGCGCCTGTGCGTTAAACCGTGGAAGTCCCCGCTGCCCTCTTACACCCTCTCCCGAGACGCGACGCGCTTTCGTTGCTGTCAGGTGGGCGACATTGCGTGTGGACGGCGGCGCCCGTATATTCTCTTGTGCCCTCTGTCGCTCCTCCGCAGCGGTGCTGCCCATTTCGCTATTCTGATGCAGATCCGACCATCCCTTGGCGGGTGCCTCCGCCATGGCGGTGCCGGTGATCATGCTGCCCGCCAGATGTCACGGTTGCGCGCCACAAAGCTGCTCGTGTCGACTGCTGTTGCGTGCGTGTTGCTGTGCTCCGCACCGTGGGTGCTGGCGGAGATCACCAACAACGCCGAACAGGAGCCGGTATACATTCTGAACGCCATGTATTCGACCGAGGCTTACACCGATGATGACGCCAAGGCCCTGTGGACAGGCATGGACATGGCTTTCTACAGCTCCCAGTACAAGGCTGCCGGCGGGCGGCCCATCAAGATCCTTCATCCCGACCCTGACCAGGACAACTTGTATGACATAGCGGAGGTGATACTTCACTCCCTCGCCCGCCAAGAGAAGCTGCTCGCCGTGCTTGGACCGTACTTGGATGGACGCCTGACGGCAGCCCTAGGTAATGCTGAAGTGGTCCAATCTGGGCTGGTGCTGATCGCTCCCTTCACCGGCTCCTCCGGCGTGCGAACCTGGAGCGACTCCGTGTACTTCACCCGCGCTGAGCCGATGGTGGAGCTCAAGGTTGTCGTTAAACACATTATCAACAAGCTCCGTTTTCGCCGTATTGCCTTCATGCGCTTGACCGGCATGCATTTTGGCAGGGAGGAGATGATGTACGTGCAGGACACGCTCGCGTCCCTGTTGCGCGACCCAGCCGTCATATATAGCGTGCCGTACTCCGAGATCAGTGTGGCGGTGGATGAGGCAGCCTTTGACGCGATGGCGGACACGCACCCGCAGGTGATCATTCTGTGGGCTGCGCCCGTGCCGCAGGTGATCCATTTCCTCGAAAAGGTGATGACGGACCCGCGCACGTCGTCGGCGTACATCATGTCCTGCTCAATGATACAGCGGGTCGTGTTTGATGTGTACAAGCGCCTGCTCAGCGCGGGCAGCATCAAGCCGCAGGACGGCCGGATCCTCGCGAGCGCCACGACCTCGCCCGTCTCTAGCAGCATGAAGTACATGGAAGCGTTCAAGACGCAGATGGCCGACTACATCGAGCACTCCGGCAGTTTTGACTACTACCCCGTCGACGACAACGCGGAGGCGCTGGGGCAGAAGGCACGGCCTGAGGCGCCGCGCTCCAGGAAGTACACAATAGACGAGTTCTTTCAGGAGCACCCGAGTATTGCGAAGTTGATGGCGCTGGGGTGGTTGTCGGGGACGCTGGTGCAGCAGACGCTGCAGCAAACCGACTGGATTGTGAACCGGTCGACGTACAAGGCCGGACTGTTCAACCAGAACCGGTTCGTCATCGGGGGCGACTACGTACTGGGCGACTACGGTGGTCCGTGCGAACCGCTCGCGCAGTTCCTGGGTGCGAGTTGCTACTGCAACCAAGGCGGTCACTCAGCGATGCTGACAGCCTTGCGGAACGCCTCGTGGTACACCGTGTTCGACTCGAGCTTTCAGTACCCGCAATCGGAGTGCAACTCATCGAAAAGTCAGATCGTAGTGGCGGTGAATGTGCTGACGCTTCTACACGAGGGCTATCCGAAGCTGATCGATGCGGGTATGCAGCTCAACGAGGTACTACCCCATGCCTTCGACAGTACCCTCTGCAAGGGGTACCAGGTGGGCTCGACCTTTCTGAGAGTAGAGACGGCGAAGGCTCAGCTGCTGTTTGACACGGAGGTGTCAAACTATTCCGTCGACATTGTTGCCGGGCCCATCTTGCAGGGACTCGACGTGGGTGAGATGTTCGTGTTAAACCCGCTGCAAAACCTTCCACAACTGCGGACGGAGAGGCGCAACTACGTGTACCTGATGCCGACGTTAGAGCAGCAGCTTTATGTCATGTACGCGACGATCGACGCGCTCCGCAACACTATGCATGTGCTTGAGGATACGGCCGTGGTGTTGCGCGGATACTCCGCAGAGGAGGTAGTTGGGATTTCAGAGATTCTGTTCAAGACGGCGGGCACCTTCAACTTGCCGGACCCGTCCATTGCCGCCATTTCCCTCACGGACAGCTTGCATGACTTACTGTCACCAACGGCCATTAACATCGTCATGGGCATGCAGGACGGCGACAGCGTTCACTTTGCGAACTTCCTCGCCAAGCACATCGATGCCATGGTTGTGGTGTGCTTCGATGAACTGACGATGTACTACGAGGAGCTTCGGGCGACGTTTTCCGTGCAGCAAGCGTCGGTGCAGGGGCGACTGATGTCATTCAGTAGTCTGCCACTGTGGACCGACACATCGACCGAAGCAGAGGATCGCTGGCCGATTCTCCAGCGCTTCCACAACATCTTCCCCGACCCCATCAACCACACGCCGTCTCTGCTGCGTGACGTGGTCATTGCCGGCTTCATTCAGGCGCTGGTTTCCACGACGACTGTGGTAGAAACCAAGTTACTAACGAATGCGGTGTACATCAACGGCGGTGTCACGACGTACGGCTTCACACTCGGCACTTTTGAATGGGGCTGCACGACGACAACTAAAGGTGAATCGTGTGTGTACAAGAACTTCGGCGCGTCGAGTATCGAGATATTGTCGATCCAGCGGATGCTGGACCCGACGGTGCCGCAGCTGTCCCCCCCGATAACGCCTGCAATGGAGTATCGGCCGCGCCAGAGGCTGCATGCGCTGACACCTGCGCAGCGCAACGGCCTTATTGCTGGCTGCGTCGTGGGTGTTGTGGTGCTGATCACCACGTGTACGCTGATACTGTACTGCTGCATGGACAGCCGCAACAACGACGCCGCGCCGAAGGACGGTGACGAGCCGGTGACGCTGCTCTTCACGGACATTGAGAGCAGCACTGCGCTGTGGGCGGCGCTGCCACAGCTGATGGCTGACGCGATTGCTGCGCACCACCGTGTGATCCGGCAGCTGTTGAAGAAGTACGGGGGCTACGAGGTGAAGACGATCGGCGACTCGTTCATGATCGCGTGCAGGAGCGCGCACAGCGCTGTGAGCCTTGCATGCGAGATCCAGACGAAGCTGCTGAAGCACGACTGGGGTACGGAGGCGCTGGACAGCGCGTACCACAAGTTCGAGCTTGCGCGCGTGGACACTTTGGACGACTACGTGCCGCCGACTGCGCGGCTGAGCGAGGAGGAGTACGCTGCGCTGTGGCGCGGGCTGCGCGTGCGCATGGGGATCCACACGGGGCTGACCGACATCCGCTACGACGAGGTGACGAAGGGGTACGACTACTACGGCGACACGCCGAACATGGCTGCGCGCACGGAGGCTGTTGCGAATGGCGGGCAGGTTCTCGCGACGGAGGCTACGTGGTGGGCGCTGTCGAACGACGAGCGCGCGGGTACTGCGCACACTGTGATGGGACCGCAGGGGCTGCGCGGTGTGCCGTTCGCCGTGGAGATGTTCCAGCTGAACGCTGTGCCTGGCCGCCGCCACGCTGCGCTGCGCACTGAGATCGAGGCGATGCTGCCGGAGGATACAGCGACGGAGACGGCCTCGAGCGCTGCAGGCGCGCTGCTATCGTCTGTGGGGACAATGAGCGACCCTGCTGCTGGCATTGCCTTCGTGCTGACGAGCTGCTTTGCGCCGTACCCCGCTGCGCAGCGCGTGCGAGAGCTGCAGCCGCTGCTGAGCAAGTGGGGCGTTGGTGCGCCGCCGCGGAGTCGTCTTGTGAGTGAGGAGGACTACTGCCAGGGGCTGATGAACCGTCTTGCGGTTCGAATTGCGACGGTGTCGCAGGCTCGGCTGCAGTTGACGCGTGAGGACGCAGCTGATGGAGGCTTGAAACGGGCTTCCAGCGAAGCGCTGAATCCGTTAGCGCGTGAGGGGGACTGTGCTGCCGGCGGAGTGCGGCCGCGCGTAACAGGCTCGTCGGCGGCGTCGTTACCGGTGGGTATCGGCTCTGCGATGCGTGAGTGGCATGTGCGCAGCCGTTTGATGAATGACACTGGGCGCCCGTCAGTGACCCATGTGAGCCAGCAGAGAGCTAGCCAGCTGACGAGCCATACGGAAGCACAGGACGCTGTTTTCCGGTTGAGCGCACTCAGCGTACCTGAGAGCACAGTGGAGAGCAGTGGGGCAGATGACGAGGAAATTGTTATCGTCCGTGTGTCCCGAAACCCGCATTATGCAAGGCACGCCTTCGAGTGATTGTCCAAGTCCGACGGTTGAGGAGGCATAGGCGTCTGGCAGTTCTATACTGTTGTCGACGCGTCTCTCGCAGCCTCGCGTTCGTATCTTGCGCGGCGCACCGTCCTTCATATTGCCACGCGCCCTCCCAAGCGCGGTAGCGCTCGTAAACGTATGACGCTCGTTTATGTTAGAGGTCTGGCCGAGTGGGCGCGGGCGCTTATGCGACAGCGCGCACGCTTCCCGTTTTGTGTGCGCTCTCTGCGCTATTCTTTCATGCCGCGGGGTAGCACGGACTGTGAATTCGTCGCCAAGGCGAGGAAGGAAATGACGTGTGTTGGTGTGCGCGGGTGAATGAACGGAGACGGGGCACCTGTGGCGATGGCAAGTGTGCTAGCCTCACGGTCGCTGGGTTTTTCCTGTCGCCTTTCATGTTCCTCTCTCTCTGGGGGCAGCCTTGTGGCGCTCAACTCCGGCATTCCCCCCCCCCCCCCCCCGCCCCCCCGCGTGATCCCGCCGTCCTCGGCCTGCGTGCGACAGCTGATGGCGCTTTAATAGCTTTCGTTTTTGTCTCTTTTGTCGTTTGCGTGCAGTGGAGCTGCCTGCGGTGTCCAGGCCTGCGTGTGCGCGTGAGTGTCGGAGTGCTCCTCATGCTACGTGTAAAACAGGCGACTTGCGCGCTGTGTTTCTTTTCGGCTTTAGGTCCCGCCTCCACGCCTCTCTTACCCCCCCCCCTCCTCCTCCTCCCAGAGGGGCAAGTAGTGGAGGAGAGGCGTGGAGGGTGCTGGTTTCTTTCTTTTTGTGAGTGTTCAGCATTGTCGGTGTACATTAGGGGCCTTCCCCGTTCTTTGAGCTCTCCTCCCCCTCCCTCCCTGCCCTCCGGACTCGTCGACAGATGTGGTTCCAGTGTTTCCGGCTGCTTGTCCGTCGTACGTGTCTCCTCTGCCCTCCTCCTCCGCTGCGCGTGCCCTCAAGTTTTCTTTGTGTTTTCCTGGAATGTCCCCACCCACACCCACCACAGAACGGGCGCAGTTGTATACATGCACATGTATACATATATATATATATATATGTATATTTATGCATCTGGGTGCGGGCAGAGGCACTCTTTTTTGTTACCTGAACGCCGATACTCCGCTAGTCTGTATTTCTTTGCGTCCAGCCCCCTCCTCCGTGTCGGCCGTCGAGGCAGGGTCAGCTTGTTCCTGTGTTGGAGTGTGCGTGTGTTGCTCACCTTTCTCTTATCAGTACGCCCCCCCCCCTCTCCCTCCCTGCCCTCCCCTCCCTCGATGCCCTTCTCTTCTTTCCGCCTAATGTTTCTTCCAGTTTGCGCATATTGGTCGAATTTTTGTCGTTGTATGCTCTGCGGGCTGTCGATGTCTTTCCCTCTCCCTCTCCCTCTCCCTCTCCCTCTCCCTCTCCCTCTCCCTCCTCCTCCTGTGTGTTCATCGTCTTTGTTGTTTGTTCCCCTTCGACTATGTAAACCACCACCCGTTTTTCTCTGTACTTTGTCTGGCTGTCTTCCTCGTCTTTTTCGTTTCCCGCCTCCCCGTCTTGTTCCCATTGCTCAGTCGCGACGCCGTCAGTGCGTGTATGTGTGTGTCGCTAGCCCTCTGCCTTTGATGTTTTTTCTCCGTGCACCGGTCCCCTTGTCATGAAAGCAACTGTTGTAAAAATGTGTGGTCGCTCTTCTCTATTTTTTTTTTCTTTATTTGGATCGGCTTGTGGATATCATCGTTTCGTTCTGTGTTTGGCATACGCTTCCTTCCCGCCTCCTCTCCCTCTCAGCGCGGTGTGTGTGTGTGGGGTGGGTGGGTGGGTGGGTGGGTGGGTGGGTCCGCTGAATGTCCTTAGCGTCATTCGGAAGCTGCATGCCAGGAACGAATAAGCTGCAACTGCCATAACCTCCTTTCCCCCTCCCCTCTTCCACTGCATTCCAACCGCCCACACACACCCCACCCTCGTAGATACAGAGGGACAACAGCACCTTCGCACGGACTGTCGGTGTTCGCTGCACGACAACCACCCTCGTCACGCTACGGAAACCTCTACGCCAAGGGGTACTCTGCCAACGTGCCGCTCACACGGACTCATAGACGCACGGGAGAAGTGCCCCCAAACGACCGTTGTCGACCATAGCCGACCGTGGGTGGACAGACTGTAAGTGGCAACGTTGACGATATATGTGTGAGCTGATCCTGTGTGTCCATAGGTCTATTGTTTTCCTCCGCTCATGTACGGGTGCATGTGTCGGCGTGTTGGGGTGCTTGTGAGACATCCTGTCTTGTATCGGTGACTTCCAGAGTCCCCTTGCAGAGCTGAAGAGACTTGTGGATGGCTATAGATATAGTTTTGTTTTTGTTTTGGAACCCTCGATCAAGCACACTATGCGAAGTGCACACGTTTCTCCCCCCTCTCTCTGTGTCTGTGCCTGTGCGTGAGCGTGGGCTTTCGCTTGACTTGTTGACGGCAAGCCTTCTGGAAGACCTCGTTTCGACGCTGGCTGCTCTTTTCCTTTCCTCACCCTGATCTCCTCCCCTCTCCTCCACTCCCCCCCTGTCGTGCTTTTCGGATTCCCTCCCTCTCCCTCTCTCTCTCTCGCACTCTTTTGTTTGCTGTTGTTGTTTTTCCAGAAACAAACAAACAAACAAAAACGTTTCCTCTTCGTTGCTTCGTCATCGCCTTGCCTTCCTCCGTTTTGTACGCGTTTTCCCTCTCATTTTCTCGCCCCTTGTCCTTTGTCCCTTGTCCTTTGTCCTTTGTTCTTGTCCTTTGTTCTTGTCCTTTGTTCTTGTCCTTGTTCTTGTCCTTGTCCTTGTCCTTGTCCTTGACCCCCCGGTCTTCTCCCATTTTTTTTTTCTTCTGCCCTGGCGGTGAGGTGGACGAGAGGCGCGTGCCGTGGCCCCCCTCCCCTCACCCCTTTTTTTCCCGTTCTTCATTCCATTTTCCCGTAGCTGTGTGCTTGTTCCTGCAAGTG